>NW_027507785.1:137435303-137880960 GCF_037356315.1 Lithobates pipiens
AGTACCTGTCACGGCCCATCAGAGTACCCGAGTACCTTTCACGGTCCATCAGGGTATCCTAGTACCTGTCACGGCCCATCAGAGTACCCGAGTACCTGTCACGGCCCATCAGAGTACCCGAGTACCTGTCACGGCCCATCAGAGTACCCGAGTACCTGTCACGGTCCATCAGAGTACCTGTCACGGCCCATCAGAGTACCCGAGTACCTGTCACGACCCATCAGAGTACCCGAGTACCTGTCACGGCCCATCAGAGTACCTGTCACGGCCCATCAGAGTACCCGAGTACCTGTCACGGCCCATCAGAGTACCCGAGTACCTGTCACGGCCCATCAGTGTACCCGAGTACCTGTCACGGCCCATCAGAGTACCCGAGTACCTGTCACGGCCCATCAGAGTACCCCGAGTACCTGTCACGGCCCATCAGAGTACCCCGAGTACCTGTCACGGCCCATCAGAGTACCCCGAGTACCTGTCACGGCCCATCAGAGTACCCGAGAACCTGTCACGGCCCATCAGAGTACCCGAGAACCTGTCACGGCCCATCAGAGTACCCGAGTACCTGTCACGGCCCATCAGAGTACCCGAGTACCTGTCACGGTCCATCAGAGTACCTAGTACCTGTCACGGTCCATCAGAGTACCCAAGTACCTGTCACGGCCCATCAGAGTACCCGAGTACCTGTCACGGCCCATCAGAGTACCCGAGTACCTGTCACGGCCCATCAGAGTACCCGAGTACCTGTCACGGCCCATCAGAGTACCCGAGTACCTGTCACGGCCCATCAGAGTACCCCGAGTACCTGTCACGGCCCATCAGAGTACCCGAGTACCTGTCACGGCCCATCAGAGTACCCGAGTACCTGTCACGGCCCATCAGAGTACCCGAGTACCTGTCACTGCCCATCAGAGTACCCGAGTACCTGTCACGGCCCATCAGAGTACCCCGAGTACCTGTCACGGCCCATCAGAGTACCCGAGTACCTGTCACGGCCCATCAGAGTACCCGAGAACCTGTCACGGCCCATCAGAGTACCCGAGAACCTGTCACGGCCCATCAGAGTACCCGAGAACCTGTCACGGCCCATCAGAGTACCCGAGAACCTGTCACGGTCCATCAGAGTACCGAGTACCTGTCACGGTCCATCAGGGTATCCTAGTACCTGTCACGGCCCATCAGAGTACCCGAGTACCTGTCACGGCCCATCAGAGTACCCGAGTACCTGTTACGGCCCATCAGAGTACCCGAGTACCTGTCACGGCCCATCAGAGTACCTGTCACGGCCCATCAGAGTACCCGAGTACCTGTCACGGCCCATCAGAGTACCCGAGTACCTGTCACGGCCCATCAGAGTACCCGTCACGGCCCATCAGAGTACCTGTCACGGCCCATCAGAGTACCTGTCACGGCCCATCAGAGTACCCGAGTACCTGTCACGGCCCATCAGAGTACCCGAGTACCTGTCACGGCCCATCAGAGTACCCGAGTACCTGTCACGGCCCATCAGAGTACCCGAGTACCTGTCACGGCCCATCAGAGTACCCGAGTACCTGTCACGGCCCACCAGAGTACCCGAGTACCTGTCACGGCCCACCGGAGTACCCGAGTACCTGTCACGGACCACCGGAGTACCCGAGTACCTGTCACGGCCCACCGGAGTACCCGAGTACCTGTCACGGCCCACCAGAGTACCAGAGTACCTGTCACGGCCCATCAGAGTACCTTTCACGGCCCATCAGAGTACCCGAGTACCTGTCACGGTCCATCAGAGTACCGAGTACCTGTCACGGTCCATCAGGGTATCCTAGTACCTGTCACGGCCCATCAGAGTACCCGAGTACCTGTCACGGCCCATCAGAGTACCTGTCACGGCCCATCAGAGTACCCGAGTACCTGTCACGGCCCATCAGAGTACCTGTCACGGCCCATCAGAGTACCCGAGTACCTGTCACGGCCCATCAGAGTACCCGAGTACCTGTCACGGCCCATCAGAGTACCCGAGTACCTGTCACGGCCCATCAGAGTACCCGAGTACCTGTCACGGCCCATCAGAGTACCCGAGAACCTGTCACGGCCCATCAGAGTACCCGAGAACCTGTCACGGCCCATCAGAGTACCCGAGAACCTGTCACGGCCCATCAGAGTACCCGAGAACCTGTCACGGCCCATCAGAGTACCCGAGAACCTGTCACGGCCCATCAGAGTACCCGAGTACCTGTCACGGCCCATCAGAGTACCCGAGTACCTGTCACGGCCCATCAGAGTACCTGTCACGGCCCATCAGAGTACCCGAGTACCTGTCACGGTCCACCAGAGTACCAGAGTACCTGTCACGGTCCATCAGGGTATCCTAGTACCTGTCACGGTCTATCAGGGTACCCTAGTACCTGTCACGGTCCATCAGGGTACCCTAGTACCTGTCACGGTCCATCAGAGTACCCAAATATCTGTCACGGTCCATCAGAGTACCCGAGTATCTGTCACGGTCCATCAGAGTACCCGAGTATCTGTCACGGTCCATCAGAGTACCCGAGTATCTGTCACGGTCCATCAGAGTACCCGAGTATCTGTCACGGTCCATCAGAGTACCCGAGTATCTGTCACGGTCCATCAGAGTACCCGAGTATCTGTCACGGTCCATCAGAGTACCCGTCACGGCCCATCAGAGTACCCGAGTACCCGTCACGGCCCATCAGAGTACCCGAGTACCCGAGTACCCGTCACGGCCCATCAGAGTACCCGAGTACCTGTCACGGCACATCAGAGTACCTGTCACGGCCCATCAGAGTACCCGAGTACCTGTCACGGTCCATCAGAGTACCGAGTACCTGTCACGGTCCATCAGAGTACCGAGTACCTGTCACGGTCCATCAGAGTACCGAGTACCTGTCACGGCCCATCAGGGTATCCTAGTACCTGTCACGGTCCATCAGGGTACCCTAGTACCTGTCACGGCCCATCAGAGTACCCGAGTACCTGTCACGGCCCATCAGAGTACCTGTCACGGCCCATCAGAGTACTCGAGTACCTGTCACGGCCCATCAGAGTACCCGAGTACCTGTCACGGTCCATCAGAGTACCCGAGTACCTGTCACGGTCCATCAGAGTACCGAGTACCGAGTACCTGTCATGGTCCACAGGGTATCCTAGTTCCTGTCACGGTCCATCAGGGTACCCGAGTACCTGTCACGGTCCATCAGGGTACCCGAGTACCTGTCACGGTCCATCAGGGTACCCGAGTACCTGTCACGGTCCATCAGGGTACCCGAGTACCTGTCACGGTCCATCAGGGTACCCGAGTACCTGTCACGGTCAATCAGGGTACCCGAGTACCTGTCCCAGGCCATCTGAGTACCCGAGTACCTGTCACAGATCATCTGAGTACCTGTCACCGCCCTTCAGAGTACCCAAATACCATTTACCAAGCCATCAGAGTACCTGTCACCAGGCCATCAGAGTACCCGAGTACCTGTCACCAGGTCATCAGAGTACCCGAGTACCTGTCACCAGGCCATCAGAGTACCCGAGTACCTGTCACCAGGCCATCAGAGTACCCGAGTACCTGTCACCAGGCCATCAGAGTACCCGAGTACCTGTCACCAGGCCATCAGAGTACCCGAGTACCTCTCACCAGGCCATCAGAGTACCCGAGTACCTGTCACCAGGCCATCAGAGTACCAGAGTACCTGTCACCAGGCCATCAGAGTACCCGAGAACCTGTCACCAGGCCATCAGAGTACCCGAGAACCTGTCACCAGGCCATCAGAGTACCCGAGTACCTATTTGCAGCCCATGTCTCATAGAATATACGTTGGGGTGTTTGCTTTCCAAAATGGGGTCATTTTGTGGGTAATTTCACTGTTCTGGTGCTCCAGGACCTTCAAAAGTGTGATAGGTAGGAATGAAAGGAAATGTGTCATTTATGCTCCTAGAACGCCTGAACGCACTACTTCAATGTTCGGCCTCTCTGTGTGCCCAGGCTGTGAAAAAGTCCATACTCGGGAGGAGTATTTTGGGGTGTAATTTTTGCTATATACATGCTATGTGTTAGAAATATCTTATAAATTGACAATTTTGTGTAAAAAAAAAAATGCGTTTTAATTTTTTTCCACATATTCCAAAAACTTCTGGAAAAAGATTAACCAATCAAAAGACTCCTTATGCCTCACAGATTATACGTTGGGGTGTTTGCTTTCCAAAATGGGGTCATTTTATGGGAAATTCCATTGTCCTGGTACTCCAGGGCCTTCAAAAGTGTAATAGGTGGTTGAGAAATGAGATGTGTCATTTTTGCTCGTAGAACGTCTGAAGGTACTACATCAATGTTGGTGCTCTGTATGTGACCAGGCTGTGTAAAAGTCTCACACATGTGGTATCGCCATACTCGGGAAGAGTAGCAGAATGTATTTTGGGGTGTAATTTGTTGTATGCATATGCTGTGTGTGAGAAATAACCTGATAATATGACAATTTAGTAAAAAATAATAATAAAAAAAATCTTCATTTGCAAAGAATTGTGGGAAAAAATGACAACTTAAAAAACTCACCATGCTACTTACTTAATACCTTGGAATGTCTACATTGTAAAAAGGGGTCATTTGGGGGGTATTTGTACTTTCCTGACTTGTTAGTCTCTCAAGAAACGAGATTCACCTGATGTACTGAAGGCCTGATCAGATGTGATCGATTTTCAGCGATTGGCACCATAGTTTGTAGACTCTATAACTTTCACAAAGACCAAATAATATACACTAATGTGGGTTATTTTTACCAAAGATATGTTGCAGTATAAATTTTGGCCAACATGTATGAAGAAAAATTAATAATTAGCAAAAATTTATGACAGAAACAAAGAAAAAGGAATTTTTTTCACAAAATGTACGTTTTATTTTATTTATAGCACAAAAAATAAAAAACCCACTAGTGATTAAATACCACTAAAATATAGCTCTATTTGTGTGGGAAAAAAGGACGCAAGTTTCATATGGGTACAGTGTTGCATGACTGAGTAATTGTCATTCAAACTGTGAGAGCGCTGAAAGCTGAAAATTGGTCTGGTCAGGAAGGGGGTGTAAGTGCACTGTATTGAGGTGGTTAATTAGATTCTGATCGCTCTTACTACATCAAGAGTCTGTAGTGCTTTCTCTTTCCCAGATTAAGGCTTCTGGGGAGAAAGAAGGAAGAATAGTATCTTGGTTTAAATTAAAACCTGTTACCACTTTTGGGAAGAATTCAGGATGAGGACATCAAACCACCTCATCCTTATGCATGATGAAATATGGCTTTTACAAGACAGAGCCATTAGTTTTGATACTCTTCTAGCAGAAGAAATGGCAAGCCAAAAAAGATTATCTCTCTTGTCAAAGAACCAAGAGAATTTCTCTTAAGGTTCAAAAGGCTGATTTAGCAAAGCCGAAAAGACCAATTTTAAATCCTAAGGATTTAAAGGTGCCTTTATAGGGGGATAAACCGTGTTACCCCCCTGAATAAGCTACGCACCAAGAGTGGGAAGCAAGAGGCCATAGGAAAAGACATCGACACAGCCTGGATCTGGCTCTTGATGATAAAAGTCAAGGCTATACTAATTGATTCTGGAAGCCGGCTTCCTGGCATTAGTCAAAGTAGGCACTACTGAAGGTAGTCTTTTATAGAATGGGATTCAACAGTCAAACCTGTTAAACTCCTTGTCTGTAAAGTAATAACGGACCTTGTGCAAGAATGTCTGGCTATAATGGACTTCTACTGCCCTCTTTATGATCTCGATAAATTAAGATCTTCTGGGACCCGGCTGGGGCCACCAGAATCAAATCCTTCTGTTCCTGCTTAATCCTGCGGAGAAAGCGCAGAAGTAGCAGAGCTGGAGGAAATGCCTAGATCAGTGAGAACTGATCCCCTGGGAAGACTAATGTGTCTGTTCCGCTTGCTAGTGGACCCCATGTTTGACATAAAGTTGTTGACCTTATTAATGACTTTGGATGTGAATAGGTCCATGTCCGGAGTACCCCATTTGACATACTGCTAGGAAGATATCGGGGTGAAGAGATCATTCTCCCGGAAATAATTGTTGGCATCTTAAAGGGGTTGTAAAGGTAAATGCTTTTTCACCTTAATGCATTCTATGCATTAAGGTGAAAAAACATCTGACAGTGCCTGCGCCCCCAGCCCCCCCCCCCCCCCCGTTTTACTTACCTCACCCCTCGAAAGTCCTGCGCTCGTCCCCCGACGTCCTTTCCACCGTTCAGCCTGGCCACTGATTGGCTGGATGGAAAGCAGCGCAGCCACTGGCTCGCGCTGCTGTCAATCACATCCACTGACGTGGAGCGCCGGGGCCGTGTGATACAGCGAGTGCCTATAGCCGCCGGCTGTATCATGGGAGCGTGCCCGCAGATGCTTCTCACCATACGAGGGAGCTCGCATGAACGTGAGAAGCACCTGCGGGAGGAAGCCGAGACAGCCGCCGAGGGACCCCAGAAGAGCAAGTTCGGGGCCACTCTGTGCAAAACGAGCTGCACAGTGGAGGTAAGTATAACATGTTTGTTATTTAAAAAAAAAAAAAAAAATCACTTTACAATCCCTTTAAGTGGTACGCCTGAAATATTAAAAATGCCGACAGGCAAGGAGTGTTGTGTTCTGCCAAAGCTAGAACATTATTCACCTCTTTGTGGGCTGCACGTGCCTCCCCTGGTGATCGATGTAAGCCACCGCCTTGGCTCTGTCAGACTGAATCCTGTCAGGACAGTCCCGTAATCTGACCGCCAAGATTCTATGGCCAGATGTACTGTCTGAAACTTCCAACAAAGTTGATAGGCAAGGTCCTCTAACCTGGACCATCTCCCCTGGACAGAATCTTCTTCCAGAGCTGCTCCCCAGTCTAGAAGGCTGGCATCTGTTAACACCTTGCAGGATAAAGATTTTCCCTCCTGCTGGATAACAACCACCAATTTAGGCTCTGATCTATGTTGGGAGCCAAGCGTAAGGGAAACAAACAAGACCTGAAGCCTCTTTATTCCAGATCGACAGGATGGTGTCTTGAAGCAGTCTTTGAATAAAACTGCACGCAAGGGACGGCCCTGAAGGAGGTCACCATTTCCCCTAAAAATCTCTTGCAGCCGAATGAAGGAATTTTTCTTTATCCTGATAAGTTGAATTAGTCCGACAATGGAACTGATTCGCGTCTGGGGTAAGAATACCTTCTTCTGTATGGTATCTATAACCAGCCCCCAAGTAACCTCCTTGATGATTTTAAGGAGAATCTTCCTAGGCTGAGAATCCAACCTAGAGATTTCAGATATCTACAGCTGAGATCAGACTCTGTTTTTAGACCCGAGACTGAATGATCTATTAAAAGTAGATCCTTTTAATAGGCTAGGACTGTTATGCCTTGAGCACTTAACCTGGCTAAAGGAGGTGCCAGAATCTTTCAGAACACTCGTAGTGCTGTGGCTAAGCCGGGTGGCAGTGCCACAATTGAAAAAATAATTTTATATTTCAAACCGCAGAAATTTCTGGTAAGCGGGAAACTTTGGCACATGGAGATATGCAACTCCCCTCCTTGCAGGATGGACACAGCCAATCGAATTATGAAAGGATTGGATGTTCAAGTGCCGATTCAGATCTCTAAAATCTAGAATGGGTCTTACCTCTCTGTTTGGCTCTGAGACCTTAAAAGGTTTGTGCCAAAAAAAACAACCTGTTCCACTAAGGGAATCTCTGATATCACAGACTGGGATAACAGCTGATCCAGAGGCCAGAGAGAGACTTCTCTTCTTTCCTTTTCTTTAACCTTCTTTCTGGAACCTTAGGAGCATTCTTTGAGGAGATGGACACTCTTGCATAAAGACTGCCGCATCAGCAGCCCCAAGGATCCCACAGGCAGCACCCAAACAGGACACGAACCCTCAGATCGCAAGCAGACTGGGCCATCCGGGCCCTTGAAAACCTCTAGATGTAACCTAGAGAAACAAAGCGCAGAAATTCCTCTGCTCTTAACATTGTTCCTGCCAGACTTTGAGAATCGCAGGACCTTTCCCCTCACCCGAATGAGTGGGGGCGCTCCTTCATGAGAAAGCCTTAGCATTCTGCTTTATGGGCTTTCTGCCCCCAAGATCCTGGTGCTGCCCCTGGGAATTAAGTCATAGGAGAGGCTGCACAATTAAAGGAGCCTCCTTTTACTGGTAAAGAGAACTTAACCCCTTTTGGATGTACTTATCCATTCTAAATAGTCGTACCCCAGAAAGGGACACAGACTGGCTAAGGCAGGGGTAGGGAACCTTCTTGGCTGAGAGAGCCATGAACGCCACATATTTTAAAATGCAATTCCGTAAGAGCCATACAATATGTTTAAAACTAAATACAAGTAAATGTGTGCATTTTATGTAAGACCAACACTTTTAACGTACAAAATGTCTCTGAATTAAACAATCAGGTGTTCTTTATCAGGGGATAAATCACAGAACAAAGAAATACGGCAAAGTTGCCGAACATGACATGACCTTTGAATTCTTTTTAATAATGTTGTTATGCTGTTGCTAACCAATGATGAATAAAGTACTTCTTACGGTTAATGCGACTTCTGGTGCTGCATGGTTTTGCCGATGGCTTTGTAGTTTGGTTGATACATGGTGAGGTTAAGCTTCATGCAGGCGTTGAGACTTCCATCCATTAAACGCGATTGTAATTTTGATTAATTATAACTGTAATGTCATCATCTTCCCCCCCACTGTAATATCCATGTCATCTCCCCCACTGTAATGTCCATGTCATCCCCCCCACTGTAATGTCCACGTCTCCCCCACTGTAATGTCCACGTCTCCCTTCAATGCAATATCCACATCTCCCCCCATTGTAATATCCACATCTCCCCCCACTGTAACATCCACATCTCCCCCACTGTAACATCCACAACTCCCCCACTGTAACATCCACAACTTCCCCACTGTAACATCCACATCCCCCCCACTGTAACATCCACATCTCCCACACTGTAATATCCACATCTCCACACTGTAATATCCACATCTCCACACTGTAATATCCACATCTCCACACTGTAATATCCACATCTCCACACATCTCCCCCATTGGAATATCCACATATCCCCTTTGACTGTCTGCTTGCTTACCACTACACAAGCAGGTAGATCCACGAACAGTTGAGGCGGGTGATGACGACGTCAGCGCGTCGCTCACCTAGGCCGATGTCGGGTGTACCAAGATGGCCACCACTTCGGAGCTAGGCCAAAGCCGCAGCCTTTCCTATGGGCTCAATCTGCGGATTGAGGCGCAAGAGCCAGATGCGGCCATCAAAAGAGCCACATCTGGCTCGCGAGCCATAGGGTCCCGACCCCTGGGCTAAGGGTTTCACCTGGTGCTTCGGCTGATTAATATTTCAGTCACGGACCTCTGCAAAAATGCACTTAAGCCATAGGGCTTAAACGATCGAGTCCTTCATAGCATCTGTGAGACACAGTGCGTCAAATACACCAGCCCCTTGCCGGGCTGCTGATCAGGCAGAACTTTCAGGTATCTCACACCTGTTCCTTAACTCCTTGGAGTCCATATTCCAATGCATTGGTGTGACTCAAAATGTGCTCCACCAAAATAGTGAAGCAGATGTTAAAGGGTTAATGGACTGAGTACTCGAATTGCAGCCAGAACTGCAAAAGACATCTTGTCTTTAAAAGGAAAATCCAACCTTAACTTGCTGGATCCTTTAACATCAGTGCATTATCCACTGGAGATGTGAGACTCTGCTCACTGAGGTGATTGCAGCATTAATAGCTGGAATCCCCCATTTTTTCATAGAAATGTTCTCATTCAGAATGAATAGGAAAAACATCCCCAGGTGAGGGAGGTTCAAATGAACCCTATTAGAGGTAGATGCATCAAGAGCCTGTGCTGCAGGCAACAAAAGGGTTAAGTAAGGGAGTAGACAAACACCTGACTTGTGTGGCTACTCCCTTCCTGTTAGGATCCTCTGAAGAGGAAACATAAGTATCTTCCAATATTTGGGAAGATCTACCTGATCCCCAGCCTCCTGCACCTCAACAAAAGGGCCCAGAGGACTAGATGGGAATCTGCTATGTTAAGTCCTACTATGGAGAGACACCATAGCCATAATCTTTTAAATGGTAGAAGAAAAAAAAAACCTCTTTCTATGAAATACACAGGGACAGAAGTGTTCTACCCTTGGCGGCTCATCTGAGTGGCCGTATTTTTCTTTTTACCTCTCAGGGGAGGAAGACATTCTTTTGGAAGGGTTTTTAGTTTGTTGTATACCATTAACCCCTTAGAACCCTTAGAGGAGTTCCTGGTCCCTTTGTCACTCATAGCTTACAGTACAAAGCAGAGGCAGTACCAGAAAAAGAATGTTACACTTGCTAGGCTATAGTACAGTACAAAAGCTGCTATTAGACCTAGCTATACAGTACAATGTTGTCAACAAAAGGGGGATGCCTGTGTCACCAAATCTGACCAGCAACCATTCTGCTCTGTCCCTCCACCGCCAGACTGCAGCTTTTCCTGTATAGCTTAAATTACTTCACCCACGTGTGGCCGGCGTCTGATGCCGTTTTGCTACGCCCCCCGCTTGAAAACGCCCCCCCTCCTCTTTCAACAGGGAAGTGTGTGAGTGCTGGCATCATGTCGGGCGGTGGCGTGGGGAGGGGTAAATCCTCCGCCTGGCAGCTGGCTGGCATTAAAAGGTTTAAAAAACGCCAATCTGGGGGCACAGGAAGTGATCAGAACCCCCCTTCATACCTGAGGGTGGAGCTTCTGCTGTTTCCAGCATCAGAATGGTGAGTACTCAATAAAGCCTCCAGTGGTGACACAGACATGGCATGACAACACAATACATGGAAGGAGAGATTCCTGATAAAATCTCCCCTACCTTTCCTCGCAGCAGGGTTTATCAGAGATTAAAAAAAAAAAATCTTCGCCCTTCACGGTAGGCTCTGAGACCTCGAAAGGAAACCTTCAGGAACAGGGGTACACTCAGGTAATCCCGCAATCCTAGCCTTATGAGAAGACCCTGCCAGTAAACTTTTATTGGCTTTACTACCATAAAGTACAGGATCCCAGGGCCCAGCTTTGAAAGCATCCGCAAGCAAAACCTTGCGTCTTCGGATGACAAGGCCCGGGTACCATTCATTTAGTCCATTACCGAGACCTCAAAACGTATACGGTCGGGATGGCTGGCTCTCAAAGGATTACTGCCCGTGGAGCTCAGTACAACACATCCTTACATGTGCCCAACACTGACGAAAAAACGGAGGACTCCCAGTAGTGGGAGGGGTTATATGGGGGAAGTTCACGCCTTAAGGGGCATGCCAGTGTCCAGCACCTGATACACCGATATAACCACATAGTTATTACTATGGCTCTGTGTCCCCTGATGGAAGGAAATCAATTATGGCCACTGCGAGACGCAACGATCATATCACATGCAATGACACAGAGATATCCATATTTCAGGACCTCTCCCCTATAATGCTGAACAGGCGAGCACTGCATCCTCTGCTGGAGATACTACACAGACAAAGTATCCCCTATAAATGGAAGTTCCTTTTCGCCCTAAATGTGACCTTCCAGGGCAGGCAACTATACCTATGCACACCTAATGACTTTTTACTGAGTTTTACACCAAATTGTATAATCTTCCACCCGTACACAAACCTGCAACAGTAGTAGGATCTAGATCTCAGATTATAGAGCAATACCTAGCGCAAAGCGGCCTGCCGTGCGTGTCAGAACTCCCAGCCACCTTCAATATGGCACATATCACGGTGCTCCCCAAACCTGGCAAAGATCCCAACACCTGCTCCAGTTACATGTCAAGATCTCTACTTAACTTGGACATAAAACGCCTGTCCAAAATCATTGCAACAAGACTGGACAGATTGCGTCCAGACATTATTGGCCCAGATCAGGTGGGCTTCATGCCGGGAAGGGAGGCACGTGATAATGTCATCAAAGCCATAAATTTTACACACAAACTTAAAGGATGCACAGCCGAAGGCCTTCTCCTATCCACAGATGCGGAGAAGACCTTCGATAGGGTGGCATGGGAATTCATGTTTGCAGTATGCAAGCATATTGGCCTGCAAACCAACCTGCTAGCATGGATCTTGGCGTTGTACCAAAACCCAACAGCCAGATTAAAGATTAACGAGACTCTCTCAGAACCAGTGCACATACATAACAGCACAAGGCAGGGCTGCCCCCTGTCCCTAATACTTTTTATTCTCACACTAGAACCATGCATACGCATGATGAAAGGTAACTTATCAGTCAAGGGCTTATCCCTAGGTCTCACATGCCATAAGATAGCCGCTTACATGGATGACCTTTTGTTGGTCCTCACACAACCTCATATAATCAATCCCCAACCTATTAAAAGAGTTGGGACTGTTTGGATAAATTTCCAACTTCAAGATAAATTATGAGAAGTCAGAAGCACTTAACATCTCCCTAAGCCCCAGACATCCCCAAGACGCCAAATCCAATTGTCCCTTCAAATGGGTAGACCTCAAGCTCAAATACTTAGTGATATAGCTTACATCAGAATCAGATAGTCTTTACACCCAAAACTTTCATCCCATTCTACATGACCTGTGATGGGACCTACAACTCTGGAATCTCAAGTCATTATCTTGGTTTGGGAGGGCGGCGGCAGTAAAGATGACAGTTTTGCCCAGGGTGTTATACATTTTTCATACTTTGCCCATCAGACTACCTAAAAAGTTCTTCTCCCTACTGAACACGACATTGAGAGACTTAATTTGGGCTGGGAAGAAATCATGCATTGGCATGCAGAACCTAACTAATCCAAAAACAGAGGGAGGTATTAACCTACCACACTTTAAACACTATTACTATGCAACGCATCTAATATGAAATTCTTGATTGGAATTGTCATGCCCCCTCCAAAGACTGGGTGGGAATAGAAAGCCTACAGACTGAGATTCCCCTATGGTTCTTACCATGGGTCACCAAAGAGGCACGCCCCTCCAACATAGCACTACATCCCACAATCGGCCCAACGTTAGAAATCTTTCACACACACACCGCTCAGCAGCCCATGCAGCATCCCTCACGGGGGGGGGGGGAGATAGGGACAGGAGGAGAGGGAGGTGAGGGCTGCAGGAAGCAGGCTAGAGGGTTGTTACTGAAGGGACCGCCCCTTGGGCGGAACTAGAAAGCTCTGTTTTTTTGTACATGTTAACATGTTCTGCCTAGTCCTCTCCTGAAGGTGGTGTAACAACCCAATGGTCAAGAATAAAGGAGCGGTGTCAGTCACTGAACGTAAGAGAAAGTCCTTTACAGATGAACAGTGGGCCAATGCTTGTACCCTTGCGCACAAATGTTCCATCAGTACTAGTACTCAAGAAACTTTGTATAAGGTATTAACAAACTGGTACTTTGGCCAGATTGCATGCATGGTACCCAGATGCAACAAAAGTCTTCTGGAGATGTAGCACTGACAAGGGCACCATGTTGCATATCTGGTGGGATTGCCCACTCCTGCGTGGTTTCTGGGAGAGGCCTGCACTCAGATTCATGTCATAACAGAAACTGAGCTGAAATTCACACCTGAGTGCTGTTTGCTACATATATCCAATTACTCCCTAGGCAGGTACAAAGAAAAATCAGTGGCCCACTACATAATAAACACAGCGAAAACAATTATCCCAAGACACTGGAAATCAACGCATACGTCCACAATAACAGAATGGCTCTCTGAGGTTAACTCATTCCACCAGATGGAGGAGACTGTGGCAATGGTGTCAGAAAGGACTGACAAATTCCACAAGCTATGGAAATCATGGTTCATTTTCAAGTACTCAGACTCCTTTGCTAAGATGCAGAATGGCTGACTACACAAGATAGGAACACCTTCCAGATGTGCCTAACTCAAACTCCACGACTGGAGCTTAAGTAGATCATTCTTGAACCAGTCTGACTAAAAGCCCTCTACCCCCCCCCCCCCACCCCTTACTCACCGCTTCCCCTCCCCCCCTTTTATATTTTCCATACTTTTTTCCCATATTTTTCCATTTTATTTAATCTTAGTCTCTTTACTCTTAAGACACTTCTAAAAATATAACCCTTGATCTTGAATTCTAATGATATGCAAAAAAAAAAAAAAAAGGGGGTTACCATTTATACTTACAGTTTGACTAGTTCATCAGCAGTTATAACAGTTTAAATGGAAATAAGGGCTGTATACATTAACAGAAAAAGTATTTTTAACTGTATTTGAATCAAACAGAACTAAAAGGCTGTAATGCAGAATGCCCTATGAAAATGTAATGAAAAGGTTACTTACTTTATGACATTATATTTCATCAAAATAAAAACTTTTATTGTAAAAAAGAAACGTAAACATAAATTAATGCTGATAGTCCCTGAGCTGAAAGTTCCTCACCTCAAATACCTCACACACAAATTATGTTAGGCTGAATGATCTGTAGTTTCCTAGTATACATCATGATCCTTTTTTTTGTAATTTGGTACCACATTTGCTCTTCACAAATCAGTTAGACCTTACTGACTGGAACTGTACCAACAGTTATAAATGGCCTGAAAAGCATTCTGACAAAAACGAGTGCATTTTGGGTGCAATATGCACTTGCAATGTTTACCCTGAACCCCAGGTACATACAGAGGTATGGTCCTTTATGGCCATACACACAATCCGAATATCATACGACTTTTTTCGCTTAATAGTCACAAATAGAAACTGAACAGGTTACTAAAGTCACGGAAATTCTCGTACGACAGAAAAAAATAAAATAAAATAAAAAATCGGAAGTGACGTCATGTGTTGTAGTGTATTTGTATTGTATTTTTGCATGACAACTGAACTAACTAAATGAAAAATCGTACAAGGAAAATTTTCGTGCTTGTCCCATTGAATAATATTGGATGAATTGTCATGATTGGCTCTTGAAAGTTCTGTACCAACGAGGGCGGCACAGTGGCGTAATGGTTAGCACTCTCGCCTAGCAGTAAGGGTTGCTGGTTTGAATCCCAACCACGACACTACCTGCCTGGAGTTTGCATGTTCTCCCTGTACTCTGGTTTCCTCCCACACTCCAAAGATATACAGGTAGGTTAATTGGCTTCTGTCCAAAATCGACCTTAGTATATGAATGGGGACCTTGGATCGTGGGCTCCTTGAGGGTAGGGCTCAATGTGAGTGTGCAATGTACAGGGATAGGGACAATTGTAGACACTCAACTCAGGTTGAACTGGATGGACTGGTGCCTTTGTTCAGCCTTACTATGTAATGAACTAATTATTGTAAATCGCGCCAAAAGCGGTATTTTTCATCCGATTTTCAGATTGTGTGTATGGGCCATTAGGCTGGGTTCACATTGCAGCACGCTCCGGCTCACAGGGACTTGTAGTATTTCCAATGAATGGCCCAGTGAAAGAATGACAATGAATAAAAAAAAAACACTACTGGTTTCCTTTGTGATGTAGGGGATGGCAAGTGAAACCACAAAGCACAGCTTTCTTATGTTGTCAGGTGGGACTTCCATTTTCCTTTTACAAAGGCATTCCAACACTTTCTAGAGTTTCAGACACATAAGATCTTGTATTTAGGGAAGCTTTAAGACAGCAGACTTTAACCACTTCAGTCCCGGAAGATCTGGCTACTCAATGACCAGGCCATTTTTTGTGGTTGACTTTGAGTGAACATTACGCGGTTGTGCGACACTGTACCAAACAAAATCTACGTCCCTTTTTTCCCCACAAATAGAGCCCAACAAATCAGAATTCTGAAAGTCTACCTGGAAAGCTCACATTATATGCAAGACAAAGCACATTAGATATGTGAATATTTCCTACTGCATTTATGTACAATAATTTGCATAAATTAAACTTACTTTAGTCCAATACAAATAAGAGAGCGCAATTTGACATCCATCTGTGCATGAGCTGCATCGTGACTCACATTTACAGACTGTACCCCCTATAAAAAAAAAAAAGTGTAACTAAATAAAATAGATTTTTCTTATCAAAAGTCCAAATAAAAATATCTATAGAATTTAATAGGAAACATGGTGGTAAAGAAAATAGGAAGTTAGTAGGTCAAAAGGCTTTGCCTATTTAAACAATCACCTATTGCCAGGTTATGGACATTCAAATATTGACATATAACAGTCAAATGTAGAAAATTCCTGTTGCTGCAGGCACTGTGGAACAATTCATTTTAAGGCTCCATGCGCACTAGCTTAAAAAAAAAACTCCTAGGTGCAGCTTTTGAGCAGTTTTTTTTTGCTTCTAGAAGCAAATAGTGTTATCCTATGTGTGAGAGCACACTTAAGCGTCTAGGAGCAGAAAAAAAAATACGTATTTTTAAATTTTTTGGAGAAATTTGTCTGCTTTGACAAGGAGCATGGTAAAATGAGCTGGCTTAGACAATTACTTCAGTGCTTCTGCTGTGAACCTGGCTAGGAATACTTTGTCTACTTTAATTTGAGGCTTTTATTTGGCTCACTGTTTTAATACAGTATAAACCCAGTTTTTTTTTGTATATCTAAAACTAATGATGCATTGTTTTCTGTTCCCTTTATCTGACCTGCAAATAACACACATTTCCTATCCCTTTGTGTCTACCCTCATTTCTCCATTGTGACTTCATGCACAATGGGCTTAAAAAAATGACAGGTGCCCTAGGCAAAAAAACAAGAAAAAAAAAAAAAACACCACTCCGAGCATTTTTGTACACGTTTAGGAGTGTTTAGCGTTTACAGAAAACCCCAATAAAAACGGTAAGCAGAAGGTTTTTTTTTCTGCACTGCAGAGCATGTTCCCAGCATAGAGCCGGTCATCTGATCGCTGTGATAGCCTCTGACTGGCTACCACAGCAATTAGTGACTGTGCAGTCCACCCATGTGTTTTCTTTCTCCTTCCCTCTGAATAGAGAGGGGAGAAACATATTAAACAAAAAATGCAAAAAAAAAAAAAAAAAGATAAATCAAGGTGTGATCTAGGTCAGTATCAGAATTAATGTTAAAGTCAAGGTAGTGGTCAAAGGTCAAGGTCAGGTACATTTTTTTAATTAGTATCATTGTCAGTGTGTTTTAGGTAGGATGAAAAAGGAAAATGTGCATTATTGTTTATGGGCCTTACTATGAGCATAAACAACAAACATACGCATGTGTGTTATCACTACTATTGGCAGAAGCAGGATATTTATTTTGGGTTGTTATTTGGTGGTAAGTTATGGTCAAAGCAATAAATATACAGCTAAATAAAAAAAAATAGGATTTTTATAACAGATTAAATGTAAAATCCTTTTCTTTGATGTACATCAAAGGACACAGAGCCATAGTAATTACTATGTGGGTTATATCGGACCGACAGGTGCTGGACACTGGCACGCCCCTAAAGGCGTGTACTCCCCTATATAACCCCTCCCATAACTGGGAGTCCTCAGTTTTGTAGCCAAGCAATACAAGTGTATACCAAAGAAGGGAGGGAGCTCTGTGTCCCCTGATGTATATCAAAGAAAATTACTTTACAGGTAAGCTGCTATAAAAATCCTATTTTCTTTTCTCACATGAGGGGACACAGAGTCATAGTAATTACAATGTGGGATGTCCCATAACAAACGTCAACTGAAGGGGGGGGGGCTTTGGGAGATAGAACAAAAAACAGGAGGCCAGAGGACTCATACTGCAGCCTGCAGTCTACTGTGCCCAAAGGCAATATCCTCATGACCTTTAATATTGATTTGATAAAATCTGATAAACGTATGAACCGAAGACCAAGTCGCGGTCTTATAGATCTGAGCCATAGAGACCCGATGATGCACCACCCAAGAGGCACTAATCGCCCTGGATGAGTGTGCTCTTAATATGAGAAGGAAGAATGTTCTTTAAGCTGAAGCTTGAACAATCACTTGACAAATCCATTTGGAAAATAGTGGATCTTGACACTGCCTGTCCACATCTTGGACCCTCTGGCAGTACAAACAAAACCTGTGTTTTGTGAACCTGAGCAGTCGCCTTCACATAGACTCTGATTGCCCTTACTACATCAACAGAATGTAGTGCCTTCTCTTCCCTAGATTAAGACTCTGGGGAGAAAGAAGGAAGAATATCTTGGTTTAACTGAAAACCTATTACCACTTTTGGTAGGAATTCAGGATGAGGACATAAAACCACCTCATCCTTATGCCTGAAGAAATATGGCTCTTACAAGACAGTGCCGCTAGTTTCGATACTTTTCTAGCAGAAGAAATGGCAACCAGAAAAGATTATCTTTCTTGTCAAAGAAATCAAGAAAATTTCTCAAAGATTTAAAATGCTGATTCAGCAAAGCCGACAAGACCAATTTCTAAATTCCAAGGATTTAGAGGTTTCTTAATAGGGGGAATAAACAGTGTTATTCCCTGAATAAGTTATACACCAAGAGTGGGAAGCAAGAGACCATAGGGAAAAAAACAATGACAAGGCCGGAATCTGGCTCTTGACAGAAGTCAAGGTCAGCTTAATTTCAGATCCCCTATGCAGGGCATCAGGAATCCTGCCTATGACATACTTCCTGGGGTGCCAACCTGTGGATTCACACCAAGAAACATATGCCTTCCAGACTCTATAGTATGTGATTCTGGAAGCTGGCTTCCTGGCATTAATCAAAGTAGACACTACCAAAGGACATCACCCACGATCTTTTATAGAGTGGCATTCAACAGTCAGACCTGTTAAATTTTTTGTCCGTAAGGTAGGATGAAATACCGGACCTTGTGCAAGAAGGTCTGGATATAATGGCAGAGTCTGAAGGACTCCTACTGCCATCTTTATGATCTCAGAAAATCACCTCCTTTCATTCCTGCTTAATCCTGCAGAGAAGGCGCTGAAGTAGCAGAACTGGAGGAAATGCATAGATCAGTGAAAACTGATCCCATGGGAAAACGAATGCATCTGTTCCACCTGCTAGCAGACCCCTTGTTCTCGACTTTGTTAATGAATCTGGACGCGAATAGGTCCATGTCCGGAATACACCAACTTCTGACATATTGCAAGGAAGATGTCAGAGTGAAGAGATCATTCTCCCAGAAATAATTGTTGGCAACTCAAGTAGCGCGCCTTAAAAATGAGAATAACCGATAGGCAAGGAGTGTTGTGTTCTGCCCAAGCTAGAACATTATTCACCTCTTTTTGGGCTGTACAACCTCTCGTGTCCCCCTGGTGATTGATGTAAGCCACCGATGTGGCCTTGTCAGGCTGAATACTGTCAGGACAGTCCCGTAGTCTGACCACCAAGATTCTAGGGCCAGATGTACTGCCTGAAACTTCCAAAAAAGTTGGTAGGCAAGGTCCTCTAACCTAGACCATCTCCCCAGCCTAGAAGGCTGGCATCTGTTATTAACACATAGTTAGCCAGGTTGCAAAAAGACAAGTCCATCTAGTTCAACCACAAAAAAATAAAAAAAAAAATAGTAATTTCATACAATCCCATATACCCAAATCTATACCCACAGTTGATCCAGGGGAAGGCAAAAAACCCCAGCAGTGCATGATCCAATTTGCTAAAGCAGGGGAAAAAATTACTTCCTGATCCCCCGAGAGGCAATCGGATTTTCCCTGGATCAACTTTACCTATAAAATGTTAGTACCCAGTTATATTATGTACACTTAGGAAATAATCCAGGCCTTTCTAAAAGCAATCAACTGAGCTGGACAGAACAACCTCTGCAGGGAGTCTATTCCACATTTTCACAGCTCTTACTGTGAAGAAACCTTTCCGTATTTGGAGATAAAATCGCTTTTCCTCTAGATGTAGAGTGCCCCCTTGTCCTCTGTGTTGACTGTAAAGTGAATAACTCAGCACCAAGTTCACTATATGGACCCCTTATATATTTGTACATGTTGATCATACCCCCCCTTAATCTCCTCTTATCAAGAGTGAATACATTCAGTTCCTCTAATCTTTCCTCATAGCTGAGCTCCTCCATGCCTCTTATCAGTTTGGATGCCCTCTGCACTTTCTCCAGTTCCCCAATATCCTTTTTGAGAACTGGTGCCCAAAACTGAACTGCATATTCCAGATGAGGTCTTACTAATGATTTGCACAGGGGAAAAATGATATCTCTCTCTCTCTGGAGTCCATACCTCTCTTAATACAAGAAAGGACTTTGCTCGCTTTGGAAACCGCAGCTTGGCCTTGCTTGCTATTATTAAGCTTATGGTCTACCAAAACCCCCAGTTGTACTCCCCCTAAAATGTATGATGCATGCATAATCATAGCCCCCAAGTGCATAACGTTACATTCCTCAACATTAAACTTCATCTGCCACATAAAGGCTTGTAAATTGGAGACATCCTGTAAGGACGTTACTTCAGTGCATAGCTTGATGTCATCTGCAAAGACGGAAGTGTTACTTTTTATCCCAGACCCGACATAATTTATAAAGATATTAAAAAGTAATGGTCCCAGCACTGAACCTTGGGTTACACCACTGATAACCTTAGACCATTCAGAGTAAAAAATCATTAATCACTACCCTCTGAATTCTGTCTTTTAGCCAGTTTTCTATCCATTTAAAAACTGATATTTCCCAACCTGAAGACTTTACCTTACACATGATCTGTGTGTGCTGAACTGTATCGAACGCTTTTTCAAAATCCAAGTATACCACGTCCACAGCTACCCCTCTGTCCAAGGTTTTACTTACCTCCTCATAAAAAGAAATCAGCTTTGTTTGAAAACATCTGTCTTTCATGAATCCATGCTGTCTGTTGCTTAAAATATTTTTTTCCTGCAAGAACTCGTCTATGTGGTCTTTTATTAATCTCTCCAGTATCTTCCCAACACCTTCCAGGATAAAGATTTTCCCTTTTGCAGGATAACCACCAATTTAGGCTCTATCCATGTTGGGAGCCAAGCTTATTGGAAACAAACACATTTTTATTCTAGACCGACAGGATGGTGTCTCGAAGCAGTCTGAGTAAAACTGCGCGTAAGGGAGGGCCTTGAAGGAGGCCACTATTTCCCCTAACAATCTCATACACAGCCGAATGGAAGGATTTTTCTTTGTTTTGATAAGTTGAATTAGTCCTACAATGGAACTGATTCTTGTCTAGGGTAAGAATACCTTCTTCTGTATGGCATCTATAACCAGCCCCCAAGTACTGTAATCTCCTTGATGGTTTTAAGGAGAATCTTCCTAGGTTGAGACTCCAACCTAGAGATTTCAGATATTTATGGCTGAGATCATATTCTGGTTTTAGGCCTGAGACTGAATGATCTATTAAAAAGTAGATCTTCTAATAAGCTAGGACCGCTATGCCTTGGGCCCTTAACCTGGCTAAAGGAGGTGCCAGAATCTTTCAGAACACTCGTGGTGTTGTGGCTAATGGCAGCCGAATGACAGGGCCACAACTGAAAAAATAATTTTATATTTCAAACTGCAGAAATTTCTGGTAAGTGGGAAACTTTGGCATATGGAGATATGCAACTCCCCTCCTTGCAGGATGCACACAGCCAATCGAATTATGAAAGAATCGGATGTTTAAGTGACGATTCAGGCACTATGTCAAAGAATGTACATTGCTAGGCTATAGCACCATTAGCTGATACAGCAAAGTATAATGTGCCAAAGGAGTAAGCCTGTGTACACTAGCCTGACCAAGCCATCCACCTGCTGTCCCTCCACAGCCAGCAGCTGCTTTCACACATGCAGTGTTGAACCAGCTTCTTCCATGTGTGGCCGGCATCTGACACCGTTAGCCACGCCCCCGTGAATTACGGCCCCCCGTTCCTTTCAAGGAAGGCTGTTCCCGTGCTAGCGGTGTCCTGTGAACCTGTAAGCATGGCGGGCGGGGGGTAAATCCTCTGCTGATGTGGTTTGCCCATTTTTCTCGAGAGGCAACTGTCTTGGCATGCCCCCCGAAGGGGAATAAAGCCAATCTGGGGGCCCAGGAAGAGACCAGACCCCCCTTTTCTTACCAGAGGGTCTGTACGGCTGGAGGAGAGGAGATTGAAGGCTTTGGCTGTTTCCAGCGTCAGGACGGTGAGTGTTCAATACAGCCCCCAGTGGTTACACATAGACATGACAACACTATACATTGAAGGAGAAATTCCTGAGAAAATCTCCCTTACCATATCCTCGCAGCAGGGTCTTATCAGAGATAAAGACCCAATCTTCACCCTGCACGGTGGGCTCCGAGAACTTATAGGAAACCTTCAGGAACCAGGGAACTCTCCGGTTATCCCACAATCCTGGACCTGCGACAGCACCCTGCCAGTAAAACTTTATGGCCTTACTACCAAAAAGTACTGGATCCCAGGGCCCAGCTCTCTAAAGAGAAGCCTTTGCAAGCAAAACCTCATTTCTTCAGATACGAGGCCTACGTACCATTCATGTAGCCCATGAAAAGACATCAGAACGGATCCGGTCAGCATGGCTAGCCCTCATTAAGGATTACTACCCGTGGAGCTCAGCACAGCACATCTTTACTCATGACCAACACCTTAGACACTGGCGAAAAAACTGAGGACTCCCAGTAATGAGAGGGGTTATATAGGGGAGTATATGCCTTTAGGGGCGTGCTAGTGTCCAGCATCTGTCGTCCGATATAACCCACATAGTAAGTACTATGGCCCCCTGTCCCCTGTTTTACGAAAAAATGATTTAGATTTTGGGACAGTTTTTCTTTCGATGTGCATACACAAAGTGGCTGTGATGAATTGTACAGCGCTACTAACACATATCAACATTGCAAAATTGTGTTTAAGCAGTAACATTTGTTTTACCCTCTATCACAAAGGTTTTTTTTCTGTGGATAATTATAACTGATGACACTCAGATCTCTTATGTAATTTGCTAAATGCTGCAAATGCATGCAATGTCCCAAACACTCGGGCCAATGGTTCACCAGGGTGAACAGTATAATACAAACGTTGGACCTAACTGCATCATTTAGACCAATTCAGGAAATACTATTTGTACTGTATACAAACCGTCAAACCACAAAATATATAACCATTGCAGGACACCCAATGGACTCAATACACACCTTAGATGAATTAAAAGAATTGCTTCCATGAAGCAGCCCCACTTAATTTTTCCCCTTTCCAAACCCCAATTCACACCCTAGCTTTTTTTTTTTACATTTAAAACTTTTTTTATTTCTTTAAGGGCAAAAGAAAAGAGGATAATTATCCTCTTTTCTTCTGCCCTTAAAAAATGTAAAAAAAACCTAGAACTCTCAGGATTATCTGCTTATCATTGTGAGTGCCTTTTTAAACCTTTAGTACTCTTGCATAGCCATGTACTAAGCAAGCATTAATGCTGCAAGAGCTGACAACAGTGAGGAAATCCCACAGCTGTGGGGTCACCTCACTGGTGCCACTGCTCTGGGTGTGTTTGGAGTCTCTTCACACCAGCCGCCCAGGAACAGAAGGTTACCGTGGCTGGTAGAAGGTGACTTGCATAACAGTCAGACATTGCCGCTAGTGGGATGAAGCCACTGCTCTGGAAATCCCTCACTGTTGTCGGCATTAACAGAAGCTGCACAGCACCTGAAACCATGCAGTCATATGACTTAGTAAACAGATTAAAAAATTGAAATTTTGAGTTACCTGTAAATACCTGATCTTGGAGTAAATTACAGACTTATAGTCATAGATCATGGGTTATATGCGGAATACCTTCAGGTGATCCGAAACTTTGCTACTGTTGCACCCAATGTATGCTCATATAACCCTGCCTACTCCATGAGACACTTAGCTTGATGCACTTTGCAGCTGAAGCTTGCATCAGACATAGCCTAAATATCCACTGGGTAGAAAATGAAGTATGTGTGAACAGATGACCAGGGGGCGGCATGGCAAATCTGGGATATAGATGCTTGATGCCCAAGAGAAATGTTATTTTTTAGTGGTACCAGCAATGACAATTGATAACTTAGACAACACACATGGTGGTGTCTGGCACGAGTATATACCGTATATACTCGAGTATAAGCCGAGATTTTCAGCCCTTTTTTTAAGGCTGAAAGTGCCCCCCTCGGCTTATACTCGAGTCACCGCCGTCTGCCTACCTGATCAGGCATGTCATGTAGACAGACGGTGGCCAGCGTGTCATAAAAACATACAGCGGCCAGTCCAGTATTTAAAAGCCGCGCCTCCTCCTCGTCTGATAGGCAGAACATTCAATTTCCCAGCAGTCAGTTTTCAGCCTATCACGGACATCCCCTCATCCCCATACCTCAAACGAGGATGAGGGGATGTCCGTGATAGTCTGAAAACTGACTACTGGGAAATTGAGTGTTCTGCCTATCACAGACTAAGCTTTTATGACACGCTGATCGGTGGCTGCAGATGGGCACACGGAGGCATGCACAGGACACAAAGGATGAAGATTAGCACAGGTAGGCTGCAATGGACACAGGGAGGTATACACAGGACTCAGTGAGGTAGGCAGATCTGCACAGGACACAGGGAGGCATACACAGGACACAGTGAGGTAGGCAGATCTGCACAGGACACAGGGAGGCATACACAGGACACAGTGAGGTAGGCAGATCTGCACAGGACACAGGGAGGTATACACAGGACACAGTGAGGTAGGCAGATCTGCACAGGACACAGGGAGGTATACACAGGACACAGTGAGGTAGGCAGATCTGCACAGGACACAGGGAGGCATGCAATAGACACAGTGAGACATGCAGCTGCAGATGGGCATTGTTGACCCTCTTTGTCACTTACAGTAGCTGCTGCATTTCCCACCCCCGGCTTATACTCGAGTCAATAAGTTTTCCCAGTTTTTTGTGGTAAATTAGGGGCCTCGGCTTATATTCGGATCGAACTATACTCGAGTATATACGGTATGTACACAGAAGCCTCTGGGAGTGGATCTTCTCAGAATAGAAATATGCAGCACCTGTAATACCAAAAAGACACCACCAGGGGCAGCAGACTGTGTAGCAATATAGTCATGGAAAAACATGCTAGTGTATAACAAGTCACAGAAGTAGGTCGAATCAGTGCCTATATATGGCATGGGACTCCCAGCCTCACGCAGGTCTGTCAGTCAGTCGGTCCACTTGGAATGGAAGAGCCAGGCAGGGTTCGACAGTCACTGGGATCCTGTAGATATCGATGGGAGCCTAAAAGAGCGCCGGAGGACCGGTAGTCAGCAATCAGTGGAACATATGTGGCTCCAGAGGTTAGGGGGCATGGTTACACGTTTCGTAGAGGACTGCCTCTTTGTCTTTGGACAACTTTACCTAGCATGGAAACAGGTCGTGTTGTCATTGAATGGATTGCTGCAACCTTGCCAGATGTACGTTATCCTTCATTTTCTATTTAAGCCAGAACTCTGGGAACAAATTCCAAATATATACTTATTACACCATAAGGGCTCTCCCATCTTTTCTCCCTTTGTTTTTAGCTGTAAAAACCCTGGATAAATCTGTGGAACCACTCCTTGTCCCTTTGGCTTTACCCTGCAGATCACTGAGGACAACCACCATATGAATACTTGACAGTGGAGAGCATTTGTTGAGAAGCCATAGCTTGCTGCTCCTAAAATGCAGGGGCTGCAAAATCCTCTGCAGCTTCTGCTACAAAATCTGCAACCCCTTCCGTTCCTCCATTTCATCCTCAAACAGGTATGGTGTCTCCATCTCTGATGCATGAGCATGTCAGGGGGGCAAGAAAAAGCATAGTGTTTTTGTCCCATGAAAGCCAAAAAGGTTCTGGAGTGGCAAATATTTTACAAAGAACTCAACATTAATGTCCGCCTAAGAGTGAGATATAAACAGAGAAATATAGCAGCATCATAATAGAACATGATCCTCCACTGCTTAGGTGAGAGGATTCCCAGATGGGTACTATTGAAATGGATGCAAAGGGGTTGGTGTTTTGTGTGTCTAAAATTCCAGAAGTCACTATAACCCAGGCACTAAAGCATGCCATGACTACATCATTATCCTGAGACAATGAGAAGTATGGATGGGACATGACAATTGCACCGAAAACATTAAAAACAAGTATTACAGGGAGTAACATAAAGTGAACTCCCAATTCCTTTGCCCATGTATCTGAATTGTGTGCCAAGCGCTTTTTTACAATCCATGTTGCTGTGCCTGTTAGGGTTCAGGCTGCACCTGCACCAATCTGAATGGATCTTCAGGGTCTGGAAACCATAGATATGGACCATGGCTTAGCAGCTGTATAGTACCCTGCAGCTAACAACAAACGTTGCACTTGGTGTCAAGGTAAGCATCTAATGCAGGATAAAGTGCCTGAAGCAAGCACAGGAGTTGGGGTATGGTCCCAAAGGTACTGTGGGGTATCAATCTGGAAACTGTTAGATAGTCTAGGACAATACACAGTCAGATGTCAGATTTTGATAGAAGTGTCAGAAGGAAAAAAAAATTATGTTTGAAAAGGCAAAATAAAAAAAATAGCTCAAGGAAAAATAGAGGCTCATTGAGTGGGTGAGGCTATATGAGTTTATATGAGCATACAGTATGGGTGGCTCCAGGAAAGTTTTTTTGCCAGTGTCTAATCACCTGAAGATCGCCTCTATATAACCCATGGTCTATAAATACAAGTCCTGTATTGTACGAGTAAGATAAAAAGGTATTTACACTGCTAATCATTACCAATGTTATGCAGCATTAGTAAAGACAGAGGGTAAGCCACATTTCAAGTCAGCCATAGATGGTTCCATGTATGGGCAGGCTGAATGTAAGGTACAACCAGCCCTCTAGATTTTCCATGCTATTATCGCTAGTGGCTGTTACAGCTGCTAGCAATAACTGTTCTCCTGGCAGGGACGGCTTCCCCTGCCCCAAGCATCCACCTCCCCCCTTAATAACTCATGCAATCTTTATCTCAAAAGTAGTAAATTCAGGAAAAACATGTCTTGCTAAAAATGTATGTTTTGCAATATTTGGCACTTACATTTAGAGTTATTTTTGATGTTTTATTACATTCTTTGCACAGCCCAACATTTCACAAGCAGTAGGTTGTGCTGTTAATGAAAGCATATTGAAATATTGAAAACATTCTTAACCTGGCAATACACTGTTTTGTAAACCAGCTGTGCACCATACTGCATCTGGGCTGGTGCATTACACAGACACCTTTAAAGGCTGCTTGTATATAGGTCCAGAATTTTCTCCTCAAATTGGCTAAGATATTCCCAAAGTGCAAGCATGCGGCTTTTCAGAAATAAATGGGCCAACTGACTTGCAGTAGAACACCTTATTTATTTGGAAGATAAGCCCAGGGCTATACAGCCTCATTCTCTCTTCAGGAAAGAGTGGTTTGATTGACTTGCTTATTCAGCTGCCTCGGTGAACCCCAATATAGTAATTACAAATACCTACTCGGTATAGTAACTCTTCTGGAGTTAATACTTTTCCATCTTCATCTAACCTGCAAAAGGATGAACACATATTTACAAAACATGCAAACAGGACAAAACAAAGTCATAAAGCCTTTAGTTAAAAATAAGACCAGTTCAAATTAGGATCTGTTAAATTTAGTGAATAAAACAAAATTAACTTATCTACTTCCTGTACCATATGGCAGCATATAATTTGCAGTTCAGGTGAAACCTTGAAAAATGTAGCACCCATCTCTTACAAAATAACATTAATTTCTCCTATCAAACATGGGAGGTAAAGTTGCTTTCCAACAAACAAAAAATTCCTCTTAATCCAGCGCTGGGGGGGGGGGGGGGGGGTAATGGCTACAAACCACTTGAGGCATACCTCGGAAAAGTCATAAAACTGTCTCTCACAGTTTGTTATTAAAAGATTTATTGTGAAATCAAAGTCGGGGTTAAAATATGGCTGATAGACAATCAATGCTAAACATCATGCTTGATTATGAACCTCGATCTCACCCAAACCTCGGAAGGCTGACTCCGCCATATCGCAGCCAGCGCTGGGGGCGGTCAAAAGGTGTGTAGGTGTCAGATGTCGCATGGGCATCCACCCAATGTAAAGGATAACAGACCACTGGTTGAACCTGTAAGGGTCAGTGATGTGGACAGGCCCCCAATTAACCGGGCAAAGGACTCCAAACCACTGGTGGTGCAGCTGGTGTAGTCGGGCGGTGCGCTGGATGTGATGTCACCAACACGGATTGATGCCAGACCAACTCCTCACAACGAAGCTGTACAGCAGACTGTAGTCATGACAACCCATTTCGGGAATGGCCCTTTAACAAATCACGGGACTTGGACAGCCAGGAAAGTTTAAATAGGAGCTACGGGGGCATGGAAATTAGGTCTTAAAAGGGAAAAAAAATATTTCCTTTGGCTTCCACAGGAACCAAGCACCATAACATTATTTTTTGTACAAATTAATATCTTACAACAAGGCAATCAATAAATAATTGAAAATAATGATGATAAAAGATAAAATACGATAAACTTAAACCTAAAATTTAAGACACCAAGCCCCAAAAATAAACTTTATATTATATTAACCTGTTATTAATCTCTATGTGTTTGGATTATAATTATCCCATCTAAAAGACTAAAGATTTTTGGACCCATTATGCACATACCATCACACCGAAGAATACCGTCATTGGCCAAGGGAGATAAAACAAAAAAAAAATAAAAAAACATGAAAGGGAAAGGTGGCTGGGTAATAAAGAAAAAATAAAAGAGGGGGTAAAAACAAATAGGAAGGGGGGTAATAAAGAAAACAATTTTATTGATAAAATGATATGGATAAAAATCTACCGCAGTCAAAACTAAACAAAATATGAAAATATATCTAAAAGGGTGATATGTATACAGATATAAAATGAAACTCAAATGTGCGTTAGATCCTAGGTCACAAGGTCTCAACTGGGTGAGGAGTGCATGCTGGGCTGCGGCGGCCATTTTGTGGGTTTGAAATGCTGGATATTTCCTACAATGCCTATATTAACCTGCTGAAATGTGAGTGCGAAACTTTATAGCTTTTTATCAATAAACTAATATTTGGATGTCTGCACTATGAGGAGTCTTTTTTTTTTCTTAACTGGGTATTAAGACTGTGAAGGAGATACAGAATCATCCCTGTGCTGCTGAGGAGCTGTCGGTGATTTATACTCGTTAACATCTACCTATGGGTAAGAGGCAGTGTGTTTGGGTGGCGGTCTCTTCACTTATTTGATACCTCAATACACACCCCCTTGGCTTATTTCGGACTTTTTAAAAGTGGATTAAATTTATATGTTTTTGCCAGTTGAGTCTGTGCCAGCAAAATATTTTGGGTTGATGTTGGACTTTTTTTCAAGCGCTTCACCATTTTCTATATATATTTTTTTTTGTCCATGCATATTGTAATAGCTGCTGTTTAATACCAATTTTAAGATATTATATGCTCCCAGCACAACAAATTTGGGTTTTTCTAAGGTCTCAACTGCTATGGTTGGAATTACATGAGATATACAGTGCTTTGAAAAAATAATCATAACCCTTGCAATTTACCACAGTTTTGTCATGTTACAACCAAAAACATTAACGTGTTTTTTTTTAATGTGATAAACCAACACAAAGCACCAACTTCATTGTGAAGTAAAAGGAAAAAGGATAAATGGGTTTCAACTTTTTTTACACATAAAAATCTGAAAAGTGTAGCGTGCATTTGTATTTAGCCCCCTTTACTCTGATACCCCTAACTAAAATCTAGTGGAACCAATTGCCTTCAGAAGTCAACTAATTAATAGAGTCCACCTGTGTGTAATTTAATCTCAGTATAAATACAGCTGTTCTGTGAAGCCGACAGAGGGTTGTTAGAGAATCATAATGAACAAACAGCATCACGAAGGCCAAAAAATACACCAAACAGGTCAGGGATAAAGTTGTGGAGAAGTTTAAAGCAAGCTTTAAACATCTCACAGAGCACTGTTCAATCCTTCATCCAAAAATGAAAAGGGTATGACACAACTGCAATCCTACCAGGACATGGCCGTTCCCCTAAACCGACAGGCTGGGCATTAGAGAAGTAGCCAAGAGGCCTATGTTAACTCTGGAGGAGCTGCAGAGATCCACAGCTCAGGTGGGAGAATCTGTCCACTGGACAACTATAAGTTGTGCATGCCACAAATCTGAGCTATGGAAGAGTGGCAAGAAGAAAGCCATTGTTAAAAAAAAAAACATAAAAAGTCTTGTTTGCAGTTTGTTCGAAGCCATGTGGGGGAAACGGCAAACATGTGGCTCTAGTCAGAAGAGACCAAAAATTTTACCTTTTGGCCTAAAAGCAAAACGTTATGTGATGGAAAACTAACACTGCACATCACCCTAAACACACCATCCCCACGTGAAACATGGTGGTGGCAGGATCATGTTGTGGGGATGCTTTTCTTCAGCAAGGACAGGGAAGCTATTCAGAGTTGATGGGAAGATGGATGGAGCCAAATACACAAATACAGAGTGATCTTAGAAGAAAATCTGTTAGAGTCTGCAAAAGACTTGAGACCGGGGTGGAAGTTCACGTTACAGCAGGACAATGACCCTAAACATACGGCCAGAGCTACAATGGAATGGTATAGATCAAAGCATATTCATGTGTTAGAATGGCCCAGTCAAAGTCCAGACCTAAATCCAATAGAGCATCTGTGGCAAGACTTGAAATTGCTGTTCATAGATGCTTCCCATACCCAAAAAGACTTGCATCTGGTAATTGCAGTGAAAGATGGTTCTACAAAGTATTGTCTCAGAGGGTATGAACACAAATGCACGCCACACTTTTCAGATATTTATAAAAAAAAAAAATGAAAACCATTTATCATTTTTCTTCCACTTCACAATTATGTGCCACTTTGTGTTGGTCTATCACATAAAATCCCCAAAAAACGAATTTACGTTTTTGGTTGAAACATGACAAAATGTGAAAAATTAATACTTTCAAGACACTGTCTTAATGGAAAGAAAGGACAAAACAGGAGCTGAATGGAGGGAAGGACATTAGCAAACTATCCATAACAGCCAAGTGTATACCAAAAGGCTCCCTTACTACCAATGAAAGATTATCTTTGTTATGCAGAATGGAGATACAAACAGGGTTGACAGAGATGGCATACCACTAAGAGAGGTGAAAAGGGACAAAATAAGGCCAGGGGACCCTGGGGAGTGTAGACAGGTATATGCTCAAAAGACGTCTTGTTAAAAGGAAAAGTGGAGGTATGTCAAAGAGAGGAAATCTAATGTTGCAATTACAAATAGTGGAAGTGTTCCTACTGTGGGATCGTCTACCAGAGGACCTCCCAAGACGGAAAAGCGTGCATGGTGAGAAAATGACGCACCCTGGTAAAGTCATGGGAGGTCCACCAGGAGAAGGAACAAGGCTATTCTAACCCTGGTGGAAAAAGGGGGTTATTAACAATTGGTAAAAGAGGTAGGAAAGGGGACGTCAAATTTCCCAAATATCGAACCGAACCCACACAGCTTTAAGCTATAACGCTTAAGAGGGCTCAGCGCCAGAGGATGTAATTTATGAGGAAGCCAAAAGCAATGCCTGCAAATAAATCGGGCACAATTAGGTAGTTCCAAGAGCACTCACAGCGGAATGTCAGAGGTAACATGTAACATGGATAATTGAGAAATCAGGGCTGCCAGATATTTTGCCATATTAGGGGCTCCCAGGCCGCCTTGCAATCTATGGATATAGAGTGTCGATCTGGGAACTCTGGCGTTTGAGCCCAGATAAATTGAAGGATTTGGTTCAAACCCTGAAAGAAATAGAGGATTGTCATTTTGACTGAATAGATTTGGCCTATCCAAGAGAGGGAGGGGAACTGCCAGGAATGAAGAGGAGAGGTCAAGGAGCACAGCAAGGGATAGTGGTTGGCTGAGAACAAAGTGTCCTAAGAGTTAGTGAGTTTAATCCCCAAGTAATCTATGGAATCAGACGCCCAGCAATAAGGGAACATCATCTGTAAATGCTTGACCAGGTCATCAGGGTGGGCAATATTCCCAAAATAGCCGATAAGTGATTCAACGTTGCTTGTAAGTTGGGAAGAGTGATAAGAGAATTCGTTAGGAGCAGGATGGCTTCGTCCTCATAAAAATTTGCCTTATAATGGATGCCCGCATAAGGAATGCCAGATATGTCGGGATTGTCACAAAGAGCAATGGCAAGGGGCTCCAATGCAAGAATAAAAAGCGCTGGTGACAGTGGACAGCTGTGGATGGGAAACATGAGGTAAAAAAAATAGGATTTTTGTACTCACCGTAAAATCCTTTTCTCTGGAGTTCACTAACTGACACAGCTCCATTAATCTTCACCATAGGTTGTTACACCACCTTCAGGAGAGGACTAGGCAGAACACGTTATACATGTGAAAAAACAGAACTTTACAGTTCCACCCTGTTACGGTGAGTACAAAACTCCTATTTCTATTTCATTCACTGACTGACACAACTCCATTAATCTTGACCATAGGGACGTCCTCAAGCAGTGTCATAACGAGGGGTGGAAACAGCATTAAAAAAAAAAAATAATAAAAAAAAAAAAAAACTTCACCCACATCCAGAAGTGCTCCCTAACAGGGGAGCCACCACCTTATCTAGCCACATCAGAACTTGTGGTCAACAATGCAGCAGTGCATTATACTCAAAAGAAACTGTATTTTATTTAAACAGAACAAACATTACACAGCCGCCTGCAAAACTTATGGCCAAAGCAGGCATCAGACGATGCGCCTTACATCCACTCTGTAGAATTTGGTACCTTACATACTAGAGCGACTGACGCTTGATGTCGGAAAGCCCAAGAGGCTCCAATTGCCCTGGTGGAATGAGCCGTGAAAAGGAAAGGAGGGCAACTGCCCCTTCAAGGAGTAGGCCTGTACAACAATCTGTCTGATCCACCTAGAAATGGTGGCCGACGAGACCGCCATACCTCTTTTTGGACCAGCTACCGAAACAGAGAATCTGACTTCCGAAAGGGAGCTGTGGCAGACAAATATGTCTTTAGAGCCCTGACCACGTCCAGGGAATAAAGGGCCACTTCTTTAGGATGTGTTGGTTTAGGACACAGAGGCGGTAACACAATGTCTTCATTGATGTGAAATGCCGAACCAACCTTTGGCAGAAAAGAAGGTTGCAGACGTGACACCACCTTATCCTTGTGGATAACCAGGTAGGGCGACTTGCAAGGCAAGGCCACTAGTTCCCAAAACCCTCCTGGCCGAAGTAATGGCCACTAGGATGACCACTTTCTGAGAGAGTCAACAAAAGGAATTTCCCTGATGTTCTCCAATGGCGGTTTCTGAAACGCCGATAGCACAAGGATCAGATCCCACGGGGATAAAGGTGGCTACATGCCGGACCCCTAGAATAAAAGTGCTCGCTAGAGAGTAAGACGGCCGGGGTCATTGGAAAAAAACAGCCAAGGCTGATATTTGTCCCTCAATGGTGCTTAAGACCAATTTTGGGTCTACTCCTCGCTGTAGGGACAGCAGGATCCTGGAAATGGAATAGGTGTGCAGACGCCACCCCATCTCCTCACACATGGAGATGCAGGCCTTCCAGGTACGATGGTATATCTTCCGAGAAGATTTCCATGCTCTCAACCTAGTTGAAGTCCGACAGGCCCCGGTTCCTTAGCACTTGGCTCTCAACAGCCATGCCGTTAAAACCAGCGATGGTAAAACAGGATGGAGAATCGGACCTTGACACAGAAGGTCCTCTCTCAACAGCAGTCGCCAGGGAGCATCTGCAACCAGTCGTACTAGGTCAGCATGCCAGGGACGCCGAGGCCAATCTGGGGCAATCAGTATTACTGGAATCCCCTTGGCCTCCACTCTGCGGAGTAGACGTGGTAGTAGCTTTAGCTGAGGAAAAGTGTAGATCAGTCGGTACTGATCCCATGGAGCCACCAGCGCGATTGACGCATCTGCTCAAGGATCTCTTATCCTGGATACAAATCTCGGCACCTTTCCGATTGAGACGGGAGGCCAGAAGATCCATCTGGTGTGCCCCACCGCAGGCACAGCAGCTTGAACACCTCTGGATGCAACGCCAATTCTCCTGGGTCCAACATCTGGCGACTCAGATAGTCCGCCTGCCAGTCTACTCCCGGGATGAAAATGGCCGACAAGGCCGGTACATGTCGCTCTGTCCACTGAAGGATGTGAGCGACCTCCCGTGCTGCAGCCAAGCTTCTTGTTCCTCCTTGATGGTTGACACATGCCAGCGCTGTGACGTTGTCTGACTGGATCCTGATCGGACACCCTCATAGTTTCATTGACCATGTGGAGAGGCATAGCCTGAACGCTCAAAGTTTGCTCACGTTGATCAGCAATTTGGATTCCTCCCTTGACCAGAGGCCCTGGGTCGACTGTACTCCCAAGTACTCCACCCCAGCCGGTCAGGCTGGCGTCTGTTGTGATCACGGTCTAATGAAGAGGTTGGAACGACTTCCTGGACCAAAGTGCCAGGGACCTCAGCCACCAGAGCAGGGAGTCTCTGACTGACTAGCTCACCCGAATCTGCCGATCCAGGGATAACGGAGATTTGCTCCATTTTGTCAACATCTCCTCCTGCAAGACTCTGGTGTGAAAATGGGCGTACGATACCGCCTCAAAGGAGGCCACCATGAGGCCCAGAACTCGCATGCAGAAGCTCAGCGATGACCACCTGCGGTTCATCAATAGTTTTACCGCAGCTCTGAGAGTCTGCAACTTGTCTGAAGGGAGAAACACCCCCCCTTCCATGAAGTCCAGCAGTCAGCCTAGGTACTCCAAGTGCTGAGTCGGTATGAACACAGCCACCCAAATTCCTGCAGGGTTTGCATGGTGATCGCCACATCCTCCTTTAATTCTGAGGCGGAAGCTGCACTCAGAAGATTGTCCAGATAACCTACGATTGCAATCCTGAGTTGTCGCAACAACACCAAAATTGGAGACAATACCTTGGTAAAAACTTGGGTGCTGAAGCCAAGCCAAAAGGGAGAGCCACAACTAGTAGTGGGCTTCCCCAACTGCAAAATCGCAGAACCCTCTGATGCCTGAGGCATATGGGTATGTGCAGGTCCGCATCCTGGATGTCCAAAGACGCCAGGGAGTCCCCTTGATGGAGAGCAGAGACTACTGAGCGAACGGATTCCATTCTGAACCTCTGTACTTTTACAAAGCAATTGAGGCTTTTAGGTCCAAGATTGGACGTACCCCTTCCTTATTGGGGACTACAAACAGATTGGTGTAGAACCCCTGGAACCTCTCCGAACCCAGAAAAGGCACTATCACCCTATGGCTTAGCAGGTCCCATACTGTCCCCAACAGGGCCTCCCAGCGAGCCGGGAGTAAGGGATTGCAGGAGGGGAAGAGTCTGTTTGGTGGCCAAGAGAGGACCTCTATCTTGTAGCTGGAGGAAACCAGTTCGCAGACCCATTGGTCGGATAGCTGAGAGGCCCACCGGGCTGCAAACTCCCGAAAGCGACCCCCCACCCATATGCCGGGCGGGGGTAAACCTTCATGCGGTAGCCCTTTTGCTTGCAGGCTGTTAGGCTTGTGGTTCCAGGGACGCTTTTGTCCCTTGGACACAAATCCAAAAGGAAAGGGGGGGGGGGGGGGGAGAACCAAAAGGGCTGGAGGGTAACCAACCCCAGGACTTTAAACGGTATAAGGTTGGATGGATCAAGACATTATATTCTAAAAGATTTAATTTTTATTTGTACAATATAAAAATATCAATACATAACAATGGGTATAGGCCTGGTACAGAACATAAGTACATGAAATGTTACCAATCCTATATATAAAAGAAAAGAAAAGCTGCAACTCTCAACATGTTTCGCTCATTCGAGCTTCCTCAGGAGATAGGTAGTGCAGCTTGCAGTGAATGCTACGACAACAAAATACAAAAGGAACTTATAAATACAAATTAATATTTATACAGTGCCTTGTGAAAGTATTCGGCCCCCTTGAACTTTTCAACCTTTTGCCACATTTCAGGCTTCAAACAAAGATATAACATTTTTATTTTTTGTGAAGAATCACCAACAAGTGGGACACAATTGTGAAGTGGAACGAAATCTATTGGATTTTTGAAACTTTTTTAACTAATAAAAAAATGAAAAGTGGGGCGTGCAAAATTATTCGCCCCCCTTGCGTTAATACTTTGTAGAGCAACCTTTTGCTGCGATTACAGCTGAAAGTCGCTTGGGGTATGTCTCTATCAGTTTTGCACATCGAGAGACTGAAATTCTTGCCCATTCTTCCTTGCAAAACAGCTCGAGCTCAGTGGGGTTGGATGGAGAGCGTTTGTGAACAGCAGTTTTCAACTCTTTCCACAGATTCTCAAATGGATTCAGGTCTGGACTTTGACTTGGCCATTCTAACACCTGGATACGTTTATTTGTGAACCATTCCTTTATAGATTTTGCTGTATGTTTGGGATCATTGTCTTGTTGGAAGATAAATCTCCGTCCCAGTTTCAGGTCTTTTGCAGACTCCAACAGGTTTTTATCCAGAATGGTCGTGTATTTGGCTGCATCCATCTTCCCCTCAATTTTAACCATCTTCCCTGTCCCTGCTGAAGAAAAGCAGGCCCAAACCATGATGCTGCCACCACCATGTTTGACAGTGGGGATGGTGTGTTAAGGGTGATGAGCTGTGTTGCTTTTACACCAAACATATCGTTTGGCATTGTGGGCAAAAAGTTCGATTTTGGTTTCATCGGACCAGAGCACCTTCTTCCACATGTTTGGTGTGTCTCCCAGGTGGCTTGTGGCAAACTTTAGACGAGGCTTTTTATGGATATCTTTGAGAAATAGCTTTCTTCTTGCCACTCTTCCATAAAGGCCAGATTTGTGCAGTGTACGACTGATTGTTGTCCTATGGACAGACTCTCCCACCTCAGCTGTAGTTCTCTGCAGTTCATCCAGAGTGATCATGGGCCTCTTGGCTGCATCTCTGATCAGTCTTCTCCTTGTCTGAGCTGAAAGTTTAGAGGGACGGCCAGGTCTTGGTAGATTTGCAGTGGTCTGATACTCCTTTCATTTCAAAATGATCGCTTGCACAGTGCTCCTTGGGATGTTTAAAGCTTGGGAAATCTTTTTGTATCCAAATCCGTCTTTAAACTTCTCCACAACAGTATTACGGACCTGCCTGGTGTGTTCCTTGGTCTTCATGATGCTCTCTGCGCTTTCAACAGAACCCTGAGACTATCACAGAGCAGGTGCATTTATACAGAGACTTGATTACACACAGTTGGATTCTATTTATCACCATCAGTCATTTAGGACAACATTGGATCATTCAGAGATCCTCGCAGAACTTCTGGAGTGAGTTTGCTGCACTGAAAGCAAAGGGGCCGAATCATTTTGCACGCACCACTTTTCAGTTTTTTATTTGCTAAAAAAGTTTAAATTATCCAATAGATTTCGTTCCACTTCACAATTGTGTCCCACTTGTTGGTGATTCTTCACAAAAAATTTAAAGTTTATATCTTTATTTTTGAAGCCTGAAATGTGGCAAAAGTTTGAAAAGTTCAAGGGGGCCGAATACTTTCGCAAGGCACTGTACATATGAACAATCAAAAATGAAAATCAAAAAATATATAATTCAAAGGACATAGGGGGCATATAGCTGAGAAAAGCACAGAATCATATCTCACCACATAGACACGGATTCCCAAAATTTGATCTGTTTATTTCATAGGCCATAAAACCATTAGTAGAGCCTGTTTAGGCCTGTGATGGTAATGTTGAAAATAGAGTGGCTGCTGAAAAAAAAGCACATCCCCAAAGGCCTGCAGAGAGGGACAATATATGGTTGAGAAAAAACAGAACAAAAATTGAATAGAGTTTAAATATGTTGTGACTTGATACTATATGGCATGTTTCCACCATAACACAGTGGAACAACTAGCCAAAAGTAAAAAGCAAATACCTGAATGGTAATAGAACAGGACAATAGAATCAGTTTGAGTTTGTCCCTCAGAGGTCATACCGTCAGACTGGGAGCATTTAGCCAAAGCCCTGGACAAATGAAAAAGCCTCTTTTGAAAGGAAAATGAGGGCCCTTGCCTGCAGTGTGGCTCCTTCGTCTTCCTGGCCTGTGGGAGAAAGGTACTCTTCCCACCTGTGACATTCTTAAAAACGTCAAACGAGGCTCCAAGAGCTGCTCACCAAGGAAGGGTAGCTCCATCAAGGCTTTTTTTAGATGCCTGGTCTGCCGACCAGCATTTTAGCCAAATCAGGCGCCTTAGCACCACTGCTGACAGTGAAGCCCTGGATAGCAGAGGAAGCGTATCCAGAGCCGCGTCACAAACGTACTTAAGGCCGTGCACTAACTGGTCTGCTAGTTACACACAGACGGGAGTAGCCTGCTGCTTCTCCAATTCACGGTGAAAAAGTTTTGCCCTATTCAGTAACTGTCTGCGACAAGTGCTGTAGCCAGTACTGGTCGTACTGCTGACCCTCCAACCGTAAACAAAGAACCGGCCACTGCCTCGGCCTTCCTGCTCGTGGGGTCCTTAAACACAGGAGTCCCCACTACTGGGATCGTGGTTACTTTATTTAACCTGGATACTGGGAGGTCCATGACTGGAGGAGCCGACCATTAGTTAAGAAGGCTCTCCACAAAGGGCTAACACACCGCTATGCTTTTTGGGACCGAAAAGGTCCGTTGCATTCACCCTCATTCCTTGTATATAAACTTGTCGAAATAAGTCAGATACGGAAACACCGTAGGTGTATGGGCTGGTTTACGGGACCCAAAAGGGACCTCTACTTCGGCAAAAGGACCTGCCGTATCCTGAATCTTCAGGGTATCACACACAGCTGTTATAAGTGCTCCAACTATCCCTTTTCTTGAGCGGACCCGGACGGGGACTCATCCTCACTGTCCGATCGGTCCTGGTCAGCGTAATCTGAAGCAACAGTGCAGGGGCCGCCAGTCTCAGCAGGAACCGAGTCGGTGTCAGAGCCCTCCCCAGAGGACAGGGGCCTCTTTCTACCACCTTGTGCCCGGACACCGCCTCCACCCTGGAAACAAACGTTTTCAGGACCGCCAACAAAGTGTCCAAAGGCACTGCACTGTTTGCAGACGAGCCGGTTGCAATTGCAGGGAGTTCTGGGGAAGAAACATCAGTTTCTGAAGCCATGTTGACCCACCCTGTCTGCCGCCCTTGGGGAACTTAGGACATGAGCACCGTCCCACCCTCCTAGCTGCTGCAGACTGAGGGGCCCCCACCGCAGGAATCACCATTCTGACCGAGTTCTGCACCGTTTAGCTACAAGTGCCTGTGTCAGCTCCCAGGTGTCCTGAGTGAAACCGTGCTGTTCTGAGCAGCAGGGACCAGCGCTGAGCAGAAAAACTGCACTAGACTACAACAAAATGGCCGCCCAGTATAAGGAACATGATCACAGGGAAAATGGCTGCCGTACTACAGCAAAATGGCTCCTGACCATGCTTTCCACTGAGGCACACCAAACATGGCCGACAAACTACTGTACACAGGGAAAAGACAGTGAAAATGGTGGTAGAACAGCACTATGGCGATCAGCATATGCAGACCTCCAGACACCCAGCCGGGAGACCACAGACACCCAGCACATCCCCCCTATGCAGGTAAGAGCCCCCCAGGGAACCCCTGGCTAAAGGCGCACACACCGCTCAGCAGCCCATCATGCAGCATCCCCCACGGGGGGAGATGATTGGGACAAGGAGAGAAGAGAGGGACCCCCCCGAATCGACCTCCCAGGGAATGCCCAGCTGCTCAACCCAGTCGAGGCAGGTAGAGCTGTACTTACAATCCGGACGAGCTGGGGACATCACATCATAGACCCACTCCAGAAGAGTACGGGGTGGCTGCTGGCCATGGCTCACTGTGACACAGACAGATCAGTAGCCCGGTCATATGTGTGCCCCGGAGCGTTGTGCTCACTGGCCGCCCCTGGAGCCTGAGGGGCATGTTGTGGCTGACCAGGCGCGTAGCTATGGTCTGCACACGCTCAATGGCCAGGCTGGGGAGACTACAAGGATAAGGGTATCCAGCCTGTCACCCAGCTGGCTGTTGATAGAAGGTCGCAGGATCCAAAAATATTGCGCAAAAGGCAAACCTCTGCAGAAAAATCCCAGGATCGATGGTCCAGCAGGGTTCCTAGGTTCATCTCCTTCACTAGGCAGAAAAAACTGAGCTGCAGGAAGCTGAGGGGATGTTACTGGAGGGACCTCCCCCTGGGCGGAACTGTAAAGTTCTGTATTTTCACATGTATAACATGTTCTGCCTAGTACTCTCCTGAAGGTGGCGTAAACCTATGGTCAAGATTAATGGAGCTGTATCAGTCAGTGAACGAAAGAGAAAACCCTGTGTACTTAACAGAAGCTGTAGGGGATTAGTATAGAGCTTTAATCCAGGAAAGGAAGTAGGCTCCAAATCCCCAGCACAATTTCTAGATAATTTCAGGAAAGCGAATCAAACGACTTGTATCTGTCAAGGGACAATAAGAAGCCAGGTATCTTGCGTTGGTATAAATGTGGATCAGATGGATAACCCTGAGAATATTGTGCCTTGTCTTCCTAACCCGGGTGAAGCCCACCTGAGCTTCAAGAGTATGAGTATGTGTATGAGGCTTGGGGGTATTTTTTTACATGGGTGCTCAGAACCATCTTCAAAATCTTCAGATTTACATTCAATAGAGAGATAGGGCTGAATGCCTGTGGCTCAGGGGCCTCATTGGATGTTTTAGGAAACAGCAATTCCAATCTGAAAAGCAATATGAGATTTGAGGGACTCTGGGGAGGGCTGAGAAATATATGAATGAATCTAAATGAATTAAAATCTGCAGCCAGATGGGGGGTCAGGAGCGTAGCAAATTTCTTGAAATAAAGTCCCAAATACCCATCTAGGCCAGGAACCTTGGAAGGCTTTAGCGACTTAATGGCCTGAGCAATTTCAACCTCCGAAATGCCCTACAGGGTCGTTGGCCACCGTAGATTGAGGAGGGAGAAGCAGATGCTGAAAAAAGTTCTCTAAAGGAAGGACAAACAGGTCACAAACTGCGATCTTCATCGGGTTGGAAGTGAGACCACCACCCCTGGTACGCAGATGGACAGGTTTGTGTGTGCGGCCCATTGAATTGAGTTTCCTGGGCCCAGGCTTGTTAGCACTCATATAGAATTCATGTCTGGCCCAGCGTAAGGCCTTTTCAGCCTGCTCAGAGGTCAAGTTCAGTGGCCAAGGTAGTGGCTGTGCCTTCCAGCTCGCGTCGGCCTGAGCCCAGAGAGAGGTCAGCTGCCATACCCGCTTTTCCATAGCCCACTTTCTGGAGGTGGTAATGTGGATTAAATGACCCCCAATAGTGGCCTTATGAGCCTCCCATTGAGATACAGTGGAGATCACTGAACCCAAAAACATTTTTTTTTAGTCGCCAATGGGCTTTCATGTCATTTAGTTACAGAAATAAAATCACCATTCAAACATGGAACCATTAAAAAAAAAAGTTTCTCTCAGTTTCAGTTTGTAGTTTGCAGATCTCTGTTCCAGTATGCCTATGTCTCTCCTCTCAGTGAGGTGGGAGATAAACTTTCTTCTCTTTTATGGTCCCATGTTTGAATAGTGACTATTTCTGCAACTGAATGACAACAGCCATTTATATTGAAAAAGGACCACACATACACGGACTAGAAAAATAGGTATTCTTTGAATTTGAGCACACAAGCCAGGGGGCTGTTTTTTGTATCTGCCTACAGAAATAAGAGTGCAGGAGAAAACGAGAGTTAGACTTACCGGTAACTCTGTTTCTAGGAGTCGTCCAGGACAGCACTAGAGAGATAGGCTCCACCTCCAGAGGCAGGAAACACAAACCAGATCTTTAAAGGGCGGTCTCCGTCCCTTCCCCTTCAGTCTTGTAAACGAGAACTTCCCCGGAAACGGCTTCTGTAACGACAAAAACACTTGTCCAGCATTATAACAGCATATAGGGAGGGAATCCATGCTGTCCTGGACGACTCCTAGAAACAGAGTTACCGGTAAGTCTAACTCTCGTTTTCTCTAGTCGTCTGTCCAGGACAGCACTAGAGAGGATCAACGAGAACTTACCAGATTAGGGGGGGACTACCGCTTGAAGGACCTTTCTCCCAAACGCCTGGTCTTGCGCTGAGATAAGGTCCAATCTGTAATGCTTCATAAACGTCGAGTAGCTTGACCAAGTTGCTGCTCGACAAATTTGTTCTGGTGTTGCTCCAGCTCGCTCTGCCCATGAGGTCGATAGCGCCCGTGTGGAGTGAGCCATGGGGGAAAAAGGACATTCCATTTTCATTCCTTTGTAGGCTTCTACAATAGCTTGTTTGATCCACCTTGCAATTGTATTTTTTGAAGCTTGTGACCCCAATTTTTTACCCGCATGTAAAACAAATAATGCATCTGATTTTCTAATGTTTTTTGACATCTCCAGATATTGTAAGACACAGGCTCTCACATCCAGTTGGCTGAACTCAACCTCCTTAGGATTAGTGGGAGACCCACAGAACGAAGGCAAAACAATTTCCTGTGTTCTGTGGAATTTTGTCACTACTTTGGGTAAAAACCCAGGGTCCGTGCGCAACACCAGCCTATTCTCAAAAATTTGTAAAAACGGCTCTTTCACCGAAAGTGCCTGAAGCTCGCTAATGCGTCTGGCTGTGGAAATAGCCACTAGGAACACCGTTTTAAGCGTGATCCATCTCAAGGAAGGTTCTTCTTCCAGAGACTTTTTTACCCATCCCTGTAACACAATTGACAGGTCCCATTTGGGTAAAATTTTGAAAGGAACAGGTTTAATCCTGGTCAACCCCTTAAAGAACCTGCTAACTAGCGGGTCTATCGCCAGAGGTTGATCCAAAAAAACAGACAGGGCCGTAATTTGTACCTTTAAGGTACTAATGGCCAGCCCCTTATCCACACCGTCTTGTAAAAATTCCAAGACTGTCGGGATACTTATAGACACCTTTTTAGTGTCCAACCATGAACAAAAAACTTTCCAGTATTTAACATAAATTGCTTGGGTTACCTTCTTCCTACTAGCAAGAAGTGTTTTAATTACCCTATCTGAGAGTCCCTTAGACTTCAAGAGACTTTCTTCAGACGCCAGGCCGATAACTTTAGGGTCTGTAGTTCTTGTAGCAGAACTGGACCCTGAGACAGCAGATCCTCCCTCTCGGGCAGTATGAGGGGAGGTTCGTCTGTCAGGCCCAGCAGCACCGAGAACCATGGTCTCTTCGGCCAGTACGGAACCACTAGTATCAATGTGGTCTGTTCCTGCAAAAATTTCCTCAGGACTAGAGGAATTAACTTGAATGGGGGGAAGGCGTAGCAAATGTGAAAAGCCCAGCTTTGTGCCAAAGCGTCTATCCCTTTTGCCCCTGCCTCCCTCTCTAGGGAAAAGTATACTGGGACCTGGGTGTTCGCTTTCCTGGCGAACAAGTCCACTTCCGGAAGACCCCATTTGCGCACTAACATCTGGAAAATCTCCCTGTTTAGTGACCATTCTGATTCGTACACCCGGTGTCGACTCAGAAAGTCCGCCAGGTGGTTGTCCACCCCTTTTAGATGGACCGCTGAAAGCGATTTTAGGTTTTCTTCTGCCCAATGCATGATCGTACTTGTTAGCTTGATCAAGGACAGGCATCTTGTTCCTCCCTGCTTGTTTAGGTAGGAAATCGTCACTATACTGTCCGAGAGGACCTGTACATGGTGGTCCTTCAGATCCCTGGCGAACACCCTTAAGGCTTCCCAGACTGCCTGCAACTCCCTCCAATTGGCTGACCTCTGGGACTGTGTCTTCCCCCAGCATCCTTGGGCTACCTTCGACCCCAAGTGGGCCCCCCAGCCCCAAGCACTGGCATCCGTGGTGATGCGAACAGACACTGGAGGAGACCACCAAAGACCCCGTACTAGGTTCTCTTCTCTCTTCCACCACCAAAGAGACCTTTTGGTCTTTGAGGATAGATGGATAGTCCTGTCCAGGGACTCTTGTGTCCCGTCCCATCTGCCCAGAATATTGGCCTGGAGACACCTGAAATGAGCTCTTGCCCAAGGAACTGCAGGGATTGTTACCACCAATAGGCCCAACCCTGCCATAGCTGACCTGATGGAAATTGTCTGATTGGACTGCAGGAAGGTTACCATGTCTTTCACCTTTATCACTTTTTCCTCCGTGAGGAAGACTTTCTGTGACACTGAATCCACCAGAAAACCTAGATACTGTAAGACCTGTGTTGGTATCAGGTGTGACTTCTCTTGGTTTATCAACCACCCCAACCTTTTTAGACAAGAGATAGCTACCCTCCCTGCAGTTGGAGCTTTGAGGGGGCAAAGAATAAAAGGTCGTCCAAGTACGGTATGACAGCGATCCCTTTCAGTCTTAGGGGAGCCAATGCTTCTGCCAGGACCTTGGTGAAAATCCTGGGGGAAGAAGACAGACCGAAAGGCAGAGCCCTGAATTGGAGGTATCGAATCTGACTTCCCCAAAGAATCGCTATCCTCAAATACTTTTGAGAGTCTTCTCGAATCGGGATGTGAAGATACGCGTCCCTTAGGTCGAGAGAGGCCATGAAACAATTTGGAGGGAGTACTGATCTCACTGTAAAAATTGTTTCCATCCGGAATTTCCTGTAAGTTACCCACTTGTTCAGTAACTTCAGATTCAAGATCAACCGGAATTTGCCTGACGGTTTCCTTACTACAAACACGTGTGAATAGAAACCCTGATTTATTTCCTGTGGCGGAACTGGCACTAGAACCCTCTGATCTATTAAATCGCCAATTTGCGACAGCAAAGCTGACGCTTTCTGGGGGTCTTTGGGAGGTTTGGTCAGACACATCCTTGCAGGTGGGACGTGTGTGAACTGTATTTTGTAACCCTCCCTGATGATCCTCCGGATAAAAGGACTTGGAGTAGTGTATTCCCACTGTGGGAGGAACTGCCCCAGTCTCCCCCCCACAGGAACCGCGTCACTGGGATTTAGTGGTTTTTTTAGAAGAGGAAAAGAGATTGCTTTTCTGTTTTCCTCCCATCCACTGTTTCTTAGGGGTTGACTCCTTAGAGGTCTGTCCTTGTGACTGTCCCTGTCTTTGAGGACGAAAAAAGCGTTTGCCTGTAGTCTTCTTAGGTTTGACAGGAAAAGCCTTTTTCTTGTCTGCAGTACGGTCCAGGACTTTCTCAAGATCCTGTCCGAACAGAAGGTCTCCCTCAAAGGGGATGCCACATAACCTCACTTTTGAGGCTGAGTCTCCCGACCAAGACTTCAGCCAAAGTGCCCTACGTGATGAATTTACGAGGGCAGCGGTCCTGGCTGACAATTTAACAGACTCCGCAGAGGCATCTGCTATATAGCCTGCTGCTTTATGTAGCATAGGAAGGGAATCCAGAATTTCCTTTCTGGAGGTCCCCCCTTCCAAGTGGCCCTGTAATTGTTCCAGCCAGACCTCCAAGTTGCGAGCCACTATTGTCGTGGCCATTGCAGGTTTTAAGTTATTCATGGTTACTTCCCATGACCTCTTTAACAGTACTTCCATCCTTTTATCCATGGGTTCCTTTAGAACACCCATGTCCTCAAAGGCGAGATCTGTTGACTTTGCACACTGGGAAAAAGCTGCGTCTACCTTGGGCACTTTATTCCAAACACAAGAAGGGTCCTCGCTGAAGGGGAATCTCCGCTTCATGCTTTTAGGAAAAAATAACTTTTTCTCTGGTTCCTCCCACTCTTTTTTGATTGAGTCTATCAGTGTGCTATGAACCGGAAAGACCCTAACTGAATCAGTTTTAAGGGTCTGATACATCCGGTCATGCAAGGACAGGGAGACTGGCTCCTCTCTGATTTCGAGCGTCTCATAAATTACCCCCAGTAAGGCATCAACCTCCTCGAGTGAGAGCCTGTATCTGGGAGAGCTTGACCCTTGAACAGGAACATCTCTGGATCGCCTCACTTAGGCCATCCAGAGAATCAAGTTCCTCCTCCTCTGATTCGTCACCTACAACTGGGGTGGAAGCAGAGGGGACTGCGGCTGGTTTTGGGGTTTCAAGGTTCGCTAACATTGCTTTGATGGACTCCATTTCTTTCTGTACTCCAGAAATCAAATCCTTACAAGCTCCCGTAGCTTCCTTATAGACCAATTTGTCTATGCATGGTTTACAAAGGGGCTTAGACCATCCTTCTTTTAATTTAGCCATACATGAAGGACATCTCTTCTTCCCCCCTGACCTCTCTGGTTCTTTGGGCAGAGCCTAAGGCAAGAGAAGGAGAGAAGAAGGAAGGGAAAAAACAAACAAGCCAACGTCAGCGAAACCTTTAGCAAAATAGGACGCCTTCACCAAACACCTATGTGCACCCCACCAACCGCTAACAGGATTCGCAAGACTCTTTAGTCCGGATCCTGTTTTGAGAGAGAGAGGGAGGGAGGAAAAATACACCTGGACCATTTCAAAATGCCTTTGCATTGATTAGTCCATTACTCCCCCCCCCCTCTCTCCCAGCCCTGTAGGTACAAGACACCTCTGTGTTTGCCTACCTGAGCTGGTTCGGCTCCACTGCCACTCTCCACTGCATCCATTTCGTTCAGAGCACGCCTGAAGGCTTCCCCTCGTAACGGTGATGAAGCGATGCAGCACGAACGCTTGAAGCACGCGCTTAACCGCCTGGAGGTTTTCCTTCGTAATGGCGATAAAGCGATGCAGTGCGAACGCCTCGTGGCTGCGGCTTTTTATAATAGCCGCCAAGGTCCCGAACGTCCACGCTTGCCGCGCGACCCGGAACCGGTAGTGGATTGCCGGAAGTCCTCTATCCTCCTCCTGTGATGCACAGGCCGGAACTCGAAGCCTGTGCCCGCCCCCCCCGCCTGACTTCGCGCCAATTTAGAACCTATTGTCAGGCGGGGAAACGAACGCCCTCCCCGGGCTTCAGAAGGAGAACGCCGGTTCGAAGCTGCAGTCAACCCGACCGGAGGACTTCAAAAACGTCCGTTTACCAACAGGTAATCCGAACTCCTTCCCCGTCTCTTATGGGCTATCCCACCGTCAGGGGAAGGGGAGCTCCTGATCCAGCCTCCTCCTCCGGTGGAGGAAACACAAAGACTGAAGGGGAAGGGACGGAGACCGCCCTTTAAAGATCTGGTTTGTGTTTCCTGCCTCTGGAGGTGGAGCCTATCTCTCTAGTGCTGTCCTGGACAGACGACTAGAGAAATGATTGTTAAACCTACATGTTTTTTGTGGGGATAGTATCTGGACAATCAGAATACACAATACCATGTGCAACATAAGAAAGGTGATTGCTAAAGCTATTGGTGCTATTACTATTTTGTGAGTATAGTAATCTGAGTGAACAGTGCTGTGTAAAAGAGAGGAGGGGTGATCACTAAGACTACAATTGTTCTGTGTACAGCCGTAGCTAAAAGTTTTGAAAATTACACAAAATATTAACCTTCACAAAGTCTGCTGCCTCGGTTTATATGATGGCAATTTGCATATACTCCAGAATATTATGAAAAAGGATTAGATGAATCTCAATTAATTGAAAAGTCCTTCTTTGCCAAGAAAAATAGGATTTTTGTACTCACCGTAAAATCCTTTTCTCTGACGTTCATTGATGGACACAGCAGCTCTTCTTGACCTTAGGGTTATATCGCCCCTTTAGTAGAGAACTAGGCTGAAAGTGTTAAAAACAGCAACACTTGCACAGTACCGCCCAGGGGGAGGTCCTACAGGCTATAACCCCTCACACTGCATCCAGCAGCTCAGTTTGTCAAAAGCAGTACAAACATAAATAGGAGGGGTGGGTGCTATGTCTGTCAATGAACTTCAGAGAAAAGGCTTTTACGGTGAGTACAAAAATCCTATTTTCTCTATTGTTCGTTGATGAACACAGCAGCTCTTCTTGACCTTAGGGATGTCCCCAAGCAGTGTCAAAGAAACGAGGGGTGCGAACAGCAAACAACAATAATTTCACCCATAACAACTAGAGCTTCTCAATGGAGGAGTTGCACCCTAAACAGCTGCCTGCAAAACCATGGGACCTTGTAAAATTTAGTGAAAGTGTGAACGGACGACCAGGTCAACGGACGCTTGATGTCGGAAAGCCCAAGAGGCACCAATTGTCTTGGTAGAATGCGCTGTGACAGGAAAGGGAGGAGCCGTTACTTTATGGCATAAGCCTAAACTACAATCTGTCTGATCCACCGAGAGATGATGGCCGATGAGACAGCCAGTCCCTTCTTCAGACCAGCCACTGATACAAACAGCGAGTCTGACCTCTGAAAAGGAGTCGGAGCAGACACAGATATACACAGATAGAGCATGGACCATGTCCAAGGAATGCAAAGCCACCTCTTTGGGGTGTGACGGCCGAGGACATAAGGACGGAAGCACAAAGTCCTCATATAGATGAAAGACCGAAACAACCTTTGGAAGAAACGAAGGCTGCGGACGCAGCACCGCCTTATCCTTGTGGAGGATGAAGTAGGGAGACTTGCATGACAAGGCCACCAACTCAGAAACCCCCCTGGCAGATGTAATGGCCATTAGAAAGACTACTTTCGGAGAGTGTCAATAAGGGAATCTCCCTAATGTTTTCAAACGGCGGTTTCTGAAGCACCGAGAGCACCAGATTCAAATCCCATGGAGGTAGCGGTGGACAAACCAGAGGGGCCATATGTTGAACCCCCTGAACAAACGTACTCAACAATGATTGAGTCTCCAGGGGTCGCTGGAAAAAAAAAAAAGACAGCCAAAGCGGATATCTGCCCCTTAATGGTGCTTAATGCAAGTTTCTGATCCACTCCTCGCTGAAAAAACAGCAGGATCCTGGAAACTGAATATGTACCTGGACGCCACCCCATCTCCTCACACATGAACGTACGATGATAATTCTTCCGAGAAGATGACTTCCATGCCCTCAACATAGTGGATATTACCGAATCTGACAGACCTCGGTCCCTTAGCACCTGGCTTTCAACAGCCATGCCGTTAAAGCCAGCGATGGTAAAGCAGGATGAAGTAATGGACCTTTGCGACAGAAGGTCCTCTCGTATCGGCAGTCGCCAAGGAACATCCGCCACCATTTGTACTACGCTGGCGCACAATGGACACTGAGGCCAATCTGGAGCAAATACTTGAATCCCCTCGGCCTCCACTCTGCGTAGCAGACGTGGTAGAAGTTTGAGTGGGGGGAAAAGCATAAATCAGTCGATAATGCCCCCATGGAGCCACCAACGGGTCTGCTGCGTCCGCCCAGGGATCCTTTGACCTGGCCACAAACCTCTGTACCTTCCGATTGAGTTGAGAAGCCAGCAGATACACATCTGGCATGCCCCACCTTAGGCAAAGGAGCCAAAATACATCCCGATGTAGCGACCATTCCCCTCGGTCCAGCATCTGACAATTTAGGTAGTCCGCTTGCCAGTTTACTATGCCTGGAATGTACATGGCCGACAGAGCCGGTACGCACTGCTCTGCCCACCGCAGGATGTGAGCGACCTCCAGTGCTGCAGCCAACCTACTTGTTCCTCCTTAATGGTTGACATATGCCACCGCCGTGGCATTGTCTGTCTGGATCCTGACCGGACGTCCCTGCAGCTTTTGTGAACATGTGCAGAGGCACCACCTGATTGCCTGAAGTTCCAGCATGCCGATTGGCAGGCGGGATTCTTCCAGGGTCCACCGACCCTGGGCTGACTGTTCGCCCCAAACTCCCGTCCAACCGGTCAGGCTGGCGTCCGTTGTGATCATCGGAATGATTTCCCGGACCGAAGAGCCGGCGACCTCAGCCACCAGAGCAGGGAGTCCCTGACTCGCTGGCTCAATCACATTTTACAATCCAGGGACAATGGATATTTGTCCCATCTTGACAGGATCTCCTTTTACAAGACCTGAGTGTGGAATTGAGCATACGGTACTGCCTCAAAATTGGCTACCATGAGACCCAGGACTCGCATTCAAAAATGCAGCGAAAACCACCAGCAGGACACCAACAACTTCACCGCAGCTTGAAAAGTCTGCAGCTTGTCCGAAGGAAGAAAGACTCTCGCCTATGAGGAGTCCGGAAGCAGGCACAGGTACTTCAGGCATTGAGTCGGCACCAGTACAGTCTTCTGTAGGTTCAGTACCCAACCAAACTCCCGAAGAGTTTGCATGGTGATTGCCCCATCCTCTCTTAATTCTGAAACAGAAGCAGCCCTCAGAAGGAAGTCATCCATGTAACTCATGGTTGCGATCCCTTAGCAAAGCCAAAATTGGGGCTAGCACCTTGGTGAAGACCCTCGGTGCAGACACCAGGCCAAAAGGGAGAGCTACAAATTGTTAGTGCTCGTCCCCAACCGCAAATCGCAGAAACTTCTGATGTTTGATGCATATGGAGACATGAAAGTACGTGTCCTTGATGTCCAGGGATGACAACAAGTCCCCCTGATGGAGTGCAGCGACCACTGAGCGAATTGATTCCATCCTGAACCTTTGTACTTTCACAAAGCTGTTGAGTGCCTTGAGATCCAGGACCGGACGGACCCCTTCCTTCCTTTGGAACTACAAACAATTTAGAGTAGAATCCCAGAAACCTTTCCGGCGTCGATACAGGTACTATCACTGCAGCAGCAGGTCCTGTACTGCCCTGAACAGTGCCTCCCGATGAGCCGGAAGAAGATGAAGGTTGGAGGGGAAAAATCTGCTTGGCGGACAAGAAAAAAAAACTACCTTGTACACTGAGGAAACTAGTTTGCAGACCCACCGGTCGGAAAGTAGGAAGGTTCACCGGGCTGCAAACTCCTGAAGATGACCCCCCACCCAAGAGTCGGGCGAGGACAAATCTTCATACGGTAACAGATTTGCTTGCAGGCTTATTTGGCTTGCGAAATCAGGGTTACTTTTGTCCCTCACCAGGTATCTTGTCGGACTGGGAACGCTTACCTGCCGATCCCGGACAGGTTGTCCCGGGTCGGACAAAAAAACTGCTTCAGTGCGGGAAAGAAGGGCCCTTGCCTACGGCGTGGCTCCTTCCCTTTTCTGGACTGTGGGAGTAATGTACTCTTACCCCCAGGAACATTCTTACTAATGTCATCCAGCGAGGCTCAAAATAGCCCCTCTCCCTGGAAGGGCAAGTCCGCCAATGCTTTGTTAAATGCCTGGTCCGCAGAACAGCATTTCAGCCAAATCCGGCGATGTAGCACCACAGCTGATACTGAGGCTCTAGAGAGCAAGGGGGCCATATCTAAGGCCGCATCACAGGCCCTGCACCAACTGGTCCGCCAGCTCCACGCAGACCGGGGTAGCCTGTTGCTTCTCCAATTCACGGTGCAACAATTTAGCCCATTCAGTAAGTGTCTGCAACACCAGGGCCTTGGCTAACACTGGCCGCATTGCTGACCCCACCAGGGTAAACATGGACCGGGCAACCGCCTCGGCCCTTCTGTCGGCAGGGTCCTTGAAAGCAGGAGTTCCTTCCACCGGAATAGTGGCTACCTTATTTAACCTGGATACCGGGGGGTCAATAATCGGAGGTGCCCATTTTTTTCAGGAGACTCTCCTCAAAGGGTTAACGCACCGCCATGCGTTTCCGGACTGAAAAGGCCAGCTGCCGTTTTCCCCACTCCTTGTAAATAAACTTATCAAAATAAGTTGGGTAAGGAAACACCTTAGCCGTGCAGGCCCGCTTGTGGGACCCGAAAGGGGCCGACACCTCTGTAGATGCCCCCGCCGTATCCTCCATTTTTAGGGTATCCTGCACCACTGCAATAAGTGCTCCTACAAGCGCCTTTTCCTGCGCTGACCCAGACAGAGTCATCCTCACTGTCCGAACGGTCCTGGTCCGCATACTCTGATACATCAGAACAGGGGCCGCCTGTCAAAGCGGGGCCTGAATCTGAATCAGAGCTTTCCCCAGAAGATGGTGGGGGAGGAGGCATTTTTTTCACCCCTTGTGTGCGCCACTTCCAACCTGGCAACAAATGAATCCAGGACCACCGACAGAGCATCCATAGGCACCGCAGGTGCAGGGGAACCAGTTGCAATAACAGGGATGTCTGAGGAAGAAGCGCCAGCTTCTGATGCCATGCTGACCCACACTCACCTGTCACCACTTAGGGACCTAAGGCAACTCCCAAAAAAAGTCCACCCTCCTAGCTGCCACAGACTGAGGGGCCCCCCGCAGGACTCACCATCCTGACCAAGGTACTGCGCTGTGCTGCTGCTGTCCTCTCTCCCCTGTGTCATCCATGAGGTGTCTGTGTGGAAAACACACTGTTCTAGAAGGAAACAAGCTCCCAGCGCTAGAAGCAAGGCTACCTGAGGCTACTAGAAAATGGCCGCCAGGCAAAAACATCTGAGGGCGTCAAGAAAATGGCCGCCAAACTACTAGAAAATGTCTGAAAGGCAAAAAAACAATCGTGGCTACAAAAAAATGGCTGCGGCCCCAGGAAAATGGCAGCAGAGCGCGTGGCAGCCTCCTCACATGTCTCACACAGCACAAACACCCCGCCATGGCCCAAAAACAGGGAAGAGGACAAGTGGACACCCAACACCCAGCCCAGGACCCAGAGCCCCCCCAGGCAGGTACGTGCACCGCACACCTATGTGCCCGAACAGTGGCCCATAGCATGGGGAGGAGGGAAGGGACAGGGAGAGAACATACATTAGAGTGAGAGATCCCCTAGTCGACCTCCCAGGGAATACCCAGCTGCTCTATCCTGCCGAGACAGGTGGAAACATACCTACCCCTCCTGCAGGGACTGCTGGACGCATTCCACAGACAGACCCATCACCCGAGCACTATGGGGTTTGGCTGCCGGCCACAGCACACTGTGACACAGACAGCAGTAGGCTGGTCATATGTGTGCCCTGGAGCATATAGCTCACCAGCCGCCCTGGATGAGATGGGACATGTTGTGGCCGACCAGCGCGTAGCCATGACCTGCTCACGCTCGATGGCCAGGCTGGGGAGACTACAAGTATCTATATTATGCAGCCTGTCACCCAGGCCGTTGATTGTAGATCACAGGAATCAAAAATGCAGAAAAATGAAAAAAAATGGTCCCACAGGGAGCCAGGTCCTTCTACACTAGGCAGAAAAAAACTGAGCTGCTGGATGCAGTGTGAGGGGTTATAGCCAGAAGGACCGCCCCCTGGGCAGTACTGTGCAAGTGTTGCTGTTTTTAACACTTTCTGCCTAGTCCTCTCCTAAAGGGGCGATATAACCCTAAGGTCAAGAAGAGCTGCTGTGTCCATCAATGAACGATAGAGAAATTAACTTAATCTCATAAAAAACTGTTCCATTACATTTGGGAAGGCGGCTTCAGGGCACCCAAGATAGTCCAGCAAGCGCCAGGACAGTCTCCTACAGATTATTTGGCTGTGGGATCAGGGCATCACCAGTGCAGAGCTTGCTAAGGAATGGCAGCAGGCAGGTGTGAGTGCATATACACGCACAGTGAGAAGGATTTTGGAGGATGTTCCCTTTAGGAAAAACATGGGGGACAACGCAAAAGAAACATAGTGCCTCTAAGTGCAGTATTGGTAAACCATTTAAGAAGTCAAAAGTAAAACTACTTAAAAAGAGCATGAACACAAGCATGATAGTAATCCTGCAGAAAAATCCGGAGTTAGTTTTTCTCCTAAATGTCCGTGTCTATGAAGTGCAGCTGACAGCTCGTGCAGGTGGATACCAGCATTCGCAGTTTATGAGAACAGCAGGAAACACAGGGGCGATCGGAGATGACGTCACTTTCTGGGTGCAGGGTGAGCTTCGCGTTCGGAGCAAAACATGAGGGACAGACTGATATTCTGCAAAAGTTACAGAGCTTGGACTGCTGAGGACTGGGTTATAGTCCTTTACTCTGATGAATCCCATTTGAGTGTTTGAGGCATCTGGAAAAAAACCTTGTACGGAGAAGAAAAGGTGAGCGCTACCATCAGTCCTGTGTTATGTCAACAGTAAAACTTTCTGAGACCATTCACGTGTGGAGTTGCTTCTCAGCCAAGGCAGTGGGGCACACTCAATTTTGCCCAAGAACACAGCCACAAATAAAGAATGGTACAAAAACATTCCCCAATGGCTCCTGCTGCTAGCAATCTCTCCAATGAGGACCCGAGACAGTAGCTGGAGCTGCTGTGCTCGTTCCCGGTGCTGGGACAATCAGGTAAGTAAAAGGGGGGCTCTGGAGGACTGCCGCAATACAGAAGGTTTTTCACCTTAAATGCATAGAATGCATTAAGGTGAAAAACATTGAGGGTTTACAACCCCTTTAATCCCATTGAGAACTTGTGGTCAATCTTCAAGAGACGGTTGAACAAAAAAAAAAAAAAAAACACAAATTCTGACAAACTCCAAGCATTGATTATGCAAGAATGGCTTCCATCAGTCAGGGTGTGGCCCAGAAGTTGAAAAAAGTTCATGAAGTTCGAACAAAAATAAACAAATCCCATAAATTGCTTAACAGTATGCCAGGGAGAATTGGAGAGTTCTTGAAAAAGAAGGGTCGATACTGCAAATATTGACTCTTTGCAAAAACGTAATGTATTTGTCAAAAAAAGCCGTTGACACTTATGAAATGCTTGTAATCATACTTCAGGATTCCATCTGACAAAAAGATCTAAAAAAAACAGAGAAGCAGCAGACTTTGTAAAAAAAAAAAACTATATTTGTGTCATTCTCAAAACGTTTGGTGATGGCCGTATGAGCGGTGCAGAGATTGTAATAATCTTTAAGGGTGAAGGCTGACATCTAAATAATTATAGTTGTTTGTAATGCACTTGGGAGCTAAAAGTATTTATGCAAGTTACTCTCTAGAGGGAAAATCTTTGGAGAAATCAAAGATGAAAAAGGATTTGGGGGGTCCTAATATATCAGACTCAGCAAAGCATGCATTGCCAAGCTGCAGCAAAGCAAGGCTAGCAGACTATTAGCACACATTTAAAAAGAGCATTTAGTCAAGAAATAAAACTAATTCTACCACTCTTGCGTATGTGTTCCAGTTTTGGCCACCAATCTTCAGGAAGGATGTGCTTGAACCGGAGAAAGTCCAAAGAAGGGCAACAAAGCTAATTATGGGGCTGGAGTACCGCAGTTATGAGTAACAGCTACAAAAGTTAAGTGCGTTCCCCCCTAGAAGCAACGCCTAAGAGGGCATGTGATACTGATATACAAATCCTTGAATGGCGACTCTAGCATTGGGAAGAAACTTTTTAATCTTAAGTTTCTAAAAAAGGACATGTGACCTTATTCGCCCTGGAAATTATACACTTTAGAGGGGATATGATCACAATATACAAATCTTTAAATGGTGACAGCATTGTAAGGAAGGTTTAACATATGGCCCCTAAAGTAGACATGCAGCCACACAATGAACTTGGATGGGAAGTGGATCAATCCTAAACTGCATATGGAGTCCTTTACTGTTAGAGTGGCAAAGGTGAGGAACTCTCTTCCACAGCTGGTTGTGTCAGCAAGGAGTATATATAAATTCAAAAACGTTGAGGTATGAAAATTGGTAGCAGCAAACACACACAGTAACTATATGTAATATATATATATATATATATATATATATATATATAGCATATGCAATCTTGGTTTTACAAATAAAAATGTAATAATACAAGGCAAACAATTCCCAGCACACTATGGTTTATCTGAAGAGCAAAAGAGTAGCTTGCTTTGCAGCTCAGTTTAACTGAAACTTGTGACTCAACCATCTGATAAGGGATGAGTCACTTTTCTAATTATTTATTTCAGTTCTGTACTCGGACATGTCATTCTAGTTTTGCTATTATTATGGTCCTGACCATAACACAATGTTTTCAAAACCACTATACATTTCTTTTGTTACATAAAAAAAAAGCTATGATATACAGTAATATAATAAAACGACCCCAAATGTTACCTGTATGTCTTGCAGAGAACAAGGCGAGAATACACAGAGTCAAAGTCTCTTTCTACTTCTCGGCTGGCAGCCTTTAAAAAACAAATATATCAGTATCTCTCATTGGTCATTGGAGAATGAAGTTTACATCAGGATCCTATCTGCTTTACAAAACTGTCCATAGAGATAGAATTGAAGGCAGGTTTCTATAGAGATGCATTAAATCTGTTTGTGTAAACATTTGCTCTTGTTTCATTAAACTGTCAAGCAAAGCATCACACAGTAGCCAATTTGAAAAAAAAAAAAAAAAAAGAAGATCAGGGCTACTGCCTGATTATTATTTTGTTAATATAAATAACTGCACATAACTATATAACTATATATATATATATATATATATATATATATATATATATATATATCCACGTTAACTTTTTTATAGAACTTTACTGAAATATCATGAGTGACATTTTAAATAGAGTTCTATTCACTGAAGTTGTGTTGAGATACAGTGGTTAGCATTGCAATCAGCTGCGCAGGTACTGCATTTGGTACTTTAGAAAGAATAGGAAAAAACAGTCCAGATCTTGGAGGACAGTACAGGATACAGGCTAGATATTTATTGACCCTAGGCGATAACCTTCAGGTGATTGGACACTGGCAAAGCTTTAGGACAAGCTCCCTGGGTGTACCCCTATAGCCCTGACCCAATTTGTGAGACCTCAGTGTGTTTTATTACCTTAAATTTTTTTTTAAAAGGATCCCGTTCATTTAACCGCTTTAGGCCTGGAAGTATATGCCCCCTAAGGACCCATTCACACTGCCGCGATTTGAAAGTTGCATGATTTTGCTGCAATTTTGACATGATTTTAGGGAATGCCTGTGTAAACTTGAGGTCTAGGGACCTCAACTTGCACCAAATTCAGACCAAAGTAGTACAGGGACTACTTTAGAGTTGGTGAAACTTGAGGTCGCAAAGATATATATGAATGGTACATGAAGGGTACGGCGTGTAATGCGACTTTGCAGTCCCAATTCGCAGGACAAGTCGCACAAGTGTGAAAGAAGCCTTAATGACCAGGTCATTTTTTTCAATATGGCACTGCATCGCTTATTTTTCCACAAATAGAGCTTTCTTTTGGAGGTATTTGATCACCTCTGCAGTTTTTATTTTTTGTGCTATAAACAAACAAGTATTTGCTTTTTGCTATAATACATATCCAAAAAATATATACCGTATATAAAAAAAATTATTCATCAGCGTAGGCCAATATGTATTCTACATATTTTTGGTTAAAAAATAAATAAATAGCAATAGGCGTATATTGATTGGTTTATGCAAAAGTTATAGTGTCTAAAAAAAAAGGGATAGATTTATGGCATATTTTTATTTTTTTACTAGTAATGGCAGCTTTTTAGCAGGACTGTGACATTGTGGCGGACAGACTGGACAGTTTTTTGGGACCATTGACATTTATACAGCGATCAGTGCTATAAATAGCCACGATTACTGTGTAAATGTCACTGGCAGGGAAGGGGTTAACACTAGGGGGCGATGAAGGGGTTAACTGTGTTCCCTAAGTGTGTTCCAACTGCGGGGGAATGGGCTTACTGGAATATGACAGATCACTGTTCCCGATCACTGGGAACAGTAGATCCCTGTCATGTCACCTGCCAAAATGGGGAATCCCCTTGTTCCCCGTTCTGCCTCTGTAACAGGTGATCGCGGGCCGCTGGCAGACAGAGTCCACCTGAACCGCGGGCACACTCCCGCAGTGTGCAGCATGTGCAAGCACGCACCGTCACCCGCTATCGCAAGCTACCATACAGCTATGGCGATTATGCACAGGAGAGCCGACCTGCCACAGTATAACGACGGCAGCTGGTCGGCAAGCAGTTAAAGCACGAATAACCGCACAGTGCTTGTACTGTATAATTTGCCCCCCTGTATAATATAAAATACCTGGCTGATCCTGCCTGGTTCTGCCCTCCCCCTAATAAACTGGCCACAGTTTATCATGGCTGCTGAGCCCTGACATTGTGGTCAGTTTACGTGCCTCAGTCATCCGCAGGTCTCCTCTTTCCTCAACTCCCCCCTCCTAAATTTCAATTTTGTTAATGATAGAAACATGTTAGGAGTGATTGAAGGGTTCTTATTGTAGTTGATAAAGAAAGCTTCCACCCAAATTTTCACCACTCATGGCTCGGGAATCCCCTTTGGGGATGCACTCACCAAAACATCAGAAATAATAGACCTTCAAACAATCATCAATCCCTTGTTGATTGCTCCTTATCCACTAGATGTCACTAATAGCGGGTTGGGGCTCCGGTGTACCAAGCGGGAGGAATAAAACATAGAACCATAGTGTAATCCAGTTTTGTCCTTTTATTGATACAATGGCCCCCCAATAATCATTAAGCGTACCAGAAATTATCAATTGAAATAGCAGTTAAAAATCAAGTGCACTGTGCCTTTATCCCGATCCTGATTGCCGGAAGAGTGTCGAGCGTTCGCTGTGTACATCAGCGAGTCACTTCCTGCCACTCTGGCTCATAGAACGCGGGGATGAGGCGCATGAGTCACTTCCAGTTGGTTACGTCTGGCGCGTTTCGTCATATCCGACTTTGTCTGAGGGTGTAACCAACTAACCGGAAGTTATTGTTTATATATACATCAATTTGTCAGCATCCAATCAGTTCTGTGTTGCATCCGATAGACAGAACTCCTTTCCAATAGCAATCACTACCATGGGATGTTCCGTTCGCATGCATATTTACAACGATGATGTTGATGTTAATAACTATTTAAATCTTATATAGATCGTCAAATAGACACATTTAAAAAATTATCAAAAAAGGCATTTTGAAATTATATATACACAACAGCAGCCCTTTTTCAAAAGTAAAATAACAGTAATAGAACAAAGGAGTAAATATTATAAAATAATTAGAATACATAAAGATATCCATCATATGCTTTGCAATATACCCCTATTAAAATAACTTTTTCTGATGGTTATTTCAACCAGAATTTTATCACCCTGTCTCTGAAACAATATCTAGCTCAATGTTGAGGCTCTTAGGGTTTAAAACGTCCACCAAATAAATCCATTGGGTTTCATGTTTTGACAATTCGCGTACCATATTTATACCTCTCCAATATGGTTTGATCTGTTCAATTCCCCAAAATTGGAGGCCTGTAGCATTCATGTTGTGTTTTAGTTTAAAATGCAATGGCACATTGCGGTCTTTGAATCCAATTTTAAAATTATGTATTTGTTCGGCAATTCTCACTCGTAGTTTCCTTTTAGTTTGTCCGATATATATGAGGCCCCAAGGGCATCTCAGGGCGTATACTATATGGGTGCTGTTACAGGTGATGAACTGTTTATAAGCGAACTCGCGATTATTGGTCGGTGAAGAAAATCTTTCTAATGCTCTGACTGGTCTACTGGGTTAGAGAATGAGAAAAGAAGGCAGGCTGGCATACTGTCTGCATACTGGCGCTGTTTCGCTGGATTGTCCACTAGGAGGTTTATGTATGCTGTTTGGTGTGGATGTTTTTCAGCTGGTGCTTATCTATTATTTAAGCCCGTTGAAGCCCTGCCAATACTTTGGCAGCGTGGGGTAGCTGCCCCGTTCACAGTGGACCGCATTTTCCTTGCCCTGTTGGGTTTCTAAGAGCCACAACTGCTTTATGGCACACTCTATTCCCCTGATGAAGCCAATGTTTTGGTGAAACTAGTAGGGATGAATTGACCCCCTGTTGTAATTTACCATAATTTCTCTGGCTAACACATTGTTTTGTGCTCCCTTATCACATGTGATCCAGTATAGTGTACTTTGGAATTTTAATCAATTGTAATAAAATTAATTATATTTATTCTAACTATTGTATTGAGTTGCTTGTGACACCGCAATAATCCCCTCTTCTCTGCTCCCTGTTATATAAGGAATTGTCCATTGGATACTAAATATCATTACTAACTAGGATTAGCTTTAGAAAAGACATTGGTTACATGTGTGGTTTTCCTTAACCTTAGCACCGCTATTTAATTCCTACCCTGGAACTAGGATCCTGGGAACAGAGACTGCGGGGTGTTTCCCGAGTCTGGCATCTTTTAATGACAATGTTGTAAATTTTCTACAGTGATATTATTTTATATAATTAACTCGGTACATTGTAGGAGTGTGGTTTGGTTGATATGGACATCTGGCTATTCTCGTTGAGCCGTTTTGATTATTTAAGTTATATCGATAAAAGTCTTACATATTTTTGCTAAAATAAACCGTGGTTGACCCTCCTCTTTTGCCTTTCCGGTGACATCTTTGTCCCAATCCCCTTTTTTTTTTTTTTTATATAGTTTATTGTAGGTACTTGAGGAGGTATCCCGTCTTAATATAGGACGAATGAGTGATAGCTTGAAAATAACCATCATTGTTGTGATTGGATTCAGTGATTTTTAACGTGCTTTAAAGACATATGCCCCTTGGCTATCTGTGGTGTGAGGGATGATCTCGTATCTCTCCCATACCTGTCATCGTTGGTGCACCCCTGGGTAGGCCGTATTCCCTGCTCCTTTATCAAGTGTCAGAGTACGTTTCCACACGGAGAACGTATGGATTTCGTCTCACAGCTGGTGAAAATAACTGCAGGGAGGGAATCCCTTCTCCTCAGCCGAGGAGCAGCGTGTAATTCTCCAAACCTTCCCCGTTTACCCCCTGAGCCTCTCTGATCTATCGAGGGTGTGACCAAGGCCAATAATCCCCCATCAGGCCCGCTTCGGTAATATTGGTTCTGTCATATGGTCATGTACCTCCACCTAACCCAACTCCAGACAGGAGGGTGGCGGAAAGAGGGAGGGGTATTGAAGTGTGGAATTTGGAGTCTTCGCTCACTGAACCCATTAGCGCACGCCGACCTGCTCTCCCACAGTGCACCCCTTTTCATTAAGGTATCCCCCTTATTACATACAGTCAGGTCCATAAATAGTGGGATATCGACACAATTCTAATCTTTTTGGCTCTATACGCCACCATAATGGAATTGAAATTAAACAAGATGTGCTTTAACTGCAGACTTTCAGCTGAAGCAAGCCATCATTAGGCTGAAAAAGCAAAACAAACCCATCAGAAAGATAGCAAAAACATTAGGTGTGGCCAAATCAACTGTTTGGAACATCCTTAAAAAGGAAGAACGCACCGGTGAGCTCAGCAACACCAAAACACCCGGAAGACCACAGAAAACAACTGTGGTGGATGACCGAAGAATTCTTTCCCTATGAAGAAAACACCCTTAACTACAGTTGGCCAGATCAAGAACACTCTCCAGGAGGTAGGTGCTGTAAGTGTGTCAAACTCAACACTCAAGTGAAGACTTCACCAGAGTGAATAGAGAGGGTTCACCACAAGATGTAAACCATTGATGAGCCTGAAAAACAGGAAGGCCAGATTAGTGTTTGTCAAACATCTAAAAAAAAGCCTTCACCGCTCTGGAATAAGATCCTATGGACAGATGACACCAAGAGCAAGTTGTACCAGAGTGATGGGAAGAGAAAAGAGTATGGAGAAGGAAAGGAACTGCTCATGATCCAAAGTATACCACCTCATTAGTGAGCATGGTGGTGGTAGCGTCAAGGCGTGGGCATGTATGGCTGCCAATGGAACTGATTCTATTGTATTTATTGATGATGTGATGAATTCTGAAGTGTTTCGGGCAATATTATCTGCTCATATTCAGCAAAATGCTTCAGAACTCATTGGACGGTGCTTCACAGTGCAGATGGACAATGACTCGAAGCATGCTGCGAAAGCAACCAAAGAGTTTTTTAAGGGAAAGAAGTGGAATGTTATGCAATGGCCAAGTCAATCATCTGCCCCATTACTTTTGGTCCCTTAAAAAGTGGGAGGCACATATACAAACTGTTGTAATTCCTACACCGTTCACCTGATTTGGATGTAAATACCCTCAAATTAAATTCTGCAGTTAAAGCACATCTTGTTTATTTCATTTCAAATCCATTGTGGTGGTGGTATACAGAGCCAAAAAGGTTAGAATTGTGTCGACGTCCCAATATTTATGGACCTGACTGTTCACACTCAGCCACTGAGTCCCCTATTGGACAGACCTCTCACTAAGTGCTGTGGAACTCTATGTGCAATATTTTTAACCCCCATCTATGACATTACACATTTGCTGTACTCAAAGGTTAAGGATACATTTCTGGAAACATTAAGGTTTAGAGACCTCTCAGGTGTGTCAGTAGGGGTTGAAGCAGTTTGATGGGGTATAGTATTTGCTGGCCTGGTGGGCGTCTCCCCTTTCCAGCAGCGTTCGCACGCACAGTGTCAGGGGTATCAATGTCAAAGTGTCCGAGCAGACATCACAGTTTCACAATGGTGCAATAGGTATATCTCATAGCACCCAATGGCGACAGTCTAGGGACTCTTCAAGGTATGGCGGGACTTCTGTGGGTAATGTAAACCTGGCGACAGGGGGAGTCGGCAGGAGAAGGGAAGGCCCAGTACAACAAGCCCTAGAAATGGAGAGTAATGAGAGTGCAATATCTTACTGTATCCTAAGTGGCCATTAGGATTCCCGATTTTCTTCTGGTGAGGTGACGCAGGTTCTGCGGCGACTCCTCTGCGGTCTGGGTGAGCGGGCTCTTCTTATGCCTGGCGTACCAGAGTGGTATGGCATTGGGTCGTCTGGAGCCAGTCGGTTATCTCGATGGGGTCCACTTCCATGAAGTCGAACAGGGCGGGGAGCTCCTCCGGGGTGTGTAAACTAAAAAACTGCTGGGACTTCTTAAAGGTGACAGAAATGGGGAAGCCCCACCTGTAGCTGATTTCTGATTGTCGGGCCATCTCCAGTACTGGCTTCAGCATGGCTCGGCGCTGTAAGGTCGCTCTGGAGGGGTCAGGTAGGATCCGCAGTGACGCTCCATTAAAAGTAAATATCCCCTTTTTCCCAGGCCTTTCGGAGGATTTGTTCTTTGTGGGGATAATGATGTAGTCGACATAAAACATCCCTCGGTCTATCCGGATCTGAGGACTGGGGGCCTAGCTAGGGCTCTATGTATCCAGTCAAAGGACATGTTGGCAGGGAAGGATTCACCTGTTATGCCCCGGAAGATGGCCAGAGTTGACGCCCTTAGGTTCTCTGCCTCTGTGGCCTCCGGTAAACCTCTCAGCCTCAGGTTATTTCTCCATGTAGAGAGAAAACAAACAGGAAGCAGACACCTCTTAAGACTGTATAGTTTTAATAAAGTGCATTAAAAACACTCATATTTAGGTTTCATTATTCAGGCACAGGTTAGTCAGGTTACACCAATCTCCGTTGCAGCTTCCAGCAGAGGGGGTCATGTCCTGTGAATCCTTCTCATGGCCGGCATCCTGACCAGCAGGAACCTTCCAGCATGTGTGCAGCGTCCAAGGCAAGGCTTGAAGAGCAGCTGGTGGAGTACAGAGAAGCACTGGATCACAACATGTGACGTGATGGCGTCACAGACAAATTCGCAACGCGTTTCCAAGCATGCGCACTAGGGGGATGTCTGTAGTGAACGCTCCTTTCTCAAGCTGAATTGTATCTGTGCCATCACGCCACATGCTGTGCTCCAGTGCTTCCCTGTAATCCACCAGCTGCTCTCCAAGCCTCGCTTTGGACATCCCTGTAATCCATCACCTGCTCTCCAAGCTTCGCTTTGGAGTCTGCACACATGCTGGAAGATTCCGGCTGGTCAGGATGCCGGCCATGAGAAGGATTCACAAGATGTGACCCCCTCTGCTGGAAGCTGTGACTGAGATTGGTGTAACCAGACTAACCTGTGCCTGAGTAATGAAACCTAAATGTGAGTGTTTTTAATGCACATGTGTCTATTAAAACTATACAGTCTTAACTAAGAGGCGCCTGTTTCCTGTTTGTTTTCTCTATACATGTTTGGAGTCTGCTTTGCTCCCCCTGCAAGGCTGCCCTGTCTGCATAGATCTTTTCCTCACACAGAGCTTAACAGCTCAAAGGACATTTGTATGGACTCTAATCTCATGCTATATACTATAACCTGCTCCACTATACATTGTATTTCAGGTATTTCTCCTACTGCGGTCCCCAATTTCCTCCAGCTGGAGTAGTTGGTGAGTATCTTGGTCGCCTGGGACGACTTACGGTTCTCCACAGCCTACATCTGTTTTTCTAGTGCCGCTACCGAGGACTCACCTGAGTTCACCCTGTCTGAGAGTTGCTTCACATCCTTCTGGACTGCCGTTATGTCCTTGCAATGTGTCGCTTCCAGCCTGCCCACCAAGGCCTCAATGTCAGACCTTGTGGACAAGGACTGGAGCAGCGCCCTCCGTTCATCATCAGCTCTCAGGGTGAGTGGCATGTGTGCTGGGTCCTGAGGCTCCAAATGGAAAACACTGCCAGGGTGTCATAGCTCATCTCTGAGGTTAGCGAGGCCACTGGGGAGGTAGGTCCTGGGAAGGAGGTTCTTCTTGGTAGCAGAGTCACATGGAATCCACCATCTTAATAGTCGGGGCAGCTTCATTCGGGGTTGTAAAGTGTCGCTGGATTTTCCCACTAGTCTGTGGTTTGGGAGAAGTCTTTTTGTTTTTGCCTTTCCTCTTACCAGCCGAGTACATGCCGGGGATTTCTGGAGCAGATATTCTGGGTTTTAAGCTGTTTCAGGCTGAGAATGGCCGGGAGCTCCACAAACATGCTTCCTCACTCGGCCATGTCCAGACCACGCCACATCTGCATCTTTTTTCTATAGCACAGATACTGGGATACATATGGTTATTCAACAGAGTGGATGGATTTACAACCACTGCAAGGAATGCAGAGCCACAGAGAAACCAAGGTGAGGGTGGCCAGTGTCTTTTACTGTACTCCAAGATAAGGAATTTACGAGTAAGTCAAAATTCTTTCATCTCAATTGTATAATATAGAACACACATTTATAGATCCAGAATATATCCAAGCAATGAATCACGGGAGCTGAAACAAGCGCTTCAATGAGTGAAGAGGGAGCGGAGCAGAGAGCTGTGTCAGACAGTCTACAGCCCTTTGCTCACAGAGCTCTGAAAACCTAGTGATCGGCGGTGTTCGATTGCTCTGTTCTCAGTGTAGAGGTGCCCAGGATCAGATGCAGCATTGGACCAATGCTGCATACTTCTAAGTAAGTACGAGTCATAGAAAAAAATCCCAGGACTTAGCTTTTAAGGTGAAAGGAGACTACCTTGGGTGGAAAGAAGGGTCTTGAACACAAGCCTGCTTTATATTTAAGAAGAATCAGGAAAAGCTCTTTGCATAACCACTTTTCAGGAGAGATTACTAGGGCTGTGGAAATTAAAGATTAATTCCTCGATAAATTTTTTTAATCGATCAAAATTATTCGGTACTCACCTCTCCGTCGGCTTCTGGGTCTTCAGGGACTTCCATCGGAGATCCGTGGTGTCACGGACATCGACGCCACTGGACTCCTTCCCCAAGTGCCTCCGTCTGCTAACAAAGGGAAGGGGGGAGGAGTCTGGTGACGTTGACGTTCTGATTGAACGTAACGCATACGGAAAGGAGCTACACGTCACCCACTGCTGCCCTATGGAACTAACACGATTGCCAGCTTTACATGCTGTGTTTTTTATTATCTTTATGTGAGTAGTTTGTGTTTGAACAGAAAAAATTATCTTATACTTAAGCGGTGAGCACTTAGATCTTTTCTTTCCACCCATGACCTGGCGTCCTTGCTGAGATCTAAGGGGACGTGAGAGAAGTTTATGGTCTATGTTAACCCTTTTCATACCCGCTTGCATGACCACCTATTTGCACAGGGGTCCATGCCATAAGGTGAGAGTGATTAGTTAGACCAGAGGTGGAGGGATTGTCACGCTACTGTGGAGAAAAAAAATTACTTACATCAGTGTTAGTTTGAATTTAAAACGTATTTGTGTGAACTGTGAAGTTAAGTCATGGATTGTGGAAACTAATGTCGGGTGACTGTACATAGCGTATACCACATTTACCACTGACTAATGCAGAGTTGCAATGCAAGGAGATAAGCTAAAAGTAGTTGGATCAGTATGTGCGTTATAATTAATCGAAATTAGTCGATCAATTTAAAAAAAAAATATTAATCGAACACGAAAATTTTAATCAGTAACAGCCCTAGAGATTACTCAAACTGGATAACGGGTTTAAAGGGTGGGGGCAGAGGGAACCAAACTGAGGTTTCAAGAAAGCACAAGGTGGTGAAATGAGGGTTTAATTTATGAGAAACCTTGAATAAAGGCTCCAACAAGGTAAAGTGATGCCACAGGTTTCTGGAATAGGATGGATAAGCCTTAAACAGTGTTTTTGTGTGTTTCTTTCAAGTGTGCAGCATAACCAGCGGGTATTGCAAAAAGCAAAAACAGAAGTTTCATATAAAACAGTATGTGAATGGTATATGGCATGTGTTGAATTACAGGTTGTTTGTGGTTGGCAGCCAAAAATCTACAACTTATAAAAAAAGGTACACCACAAAGTGTTCAGGAAGAAAAATCTTTGTTCAGCGTCTTTTTCTCTTCCTTTTTTCTTTTTTTTTTTGTGAAGCAAATAAAGGATTCGAACTGGGAGGTAAAGCATATATTAACTGTAACAGAGTCCAGGGAATTACCAAGGCATCCAACATCAGTCCTCCTAGAGCAGTGATGGCAAACCTTGGCACCCCAGATGTTTTGGAACTACATTTCCCATGATGCTCAACTACACTGCAGAGCACATGAGCATCATGGGAAATGTAGTTCCAAAACATCAGGGGTGCCAAGGTTTGCCATCACTGTCCTAGAGAATCCTTGGTTTTTACCACAACATGAGTGACTTCTTGTTTAACCTGGAGGTCAGGATGGCCACATTGAGTCCCCAAATTTTGACATAAGAGAATAAAGATATAAGGATGAAGGGACCATTCCCCTTGGTCTAGGTAGTGAAGGTTAAGAAAATCTACCTGTCATATTTCCACTGCCAAAATGTGAACAGCAGAGATTTCTGGACATTGATTCTCCACCCATGAGAAAATCAGATTCACTTCCTTCAAGGCTGCTTGACTCCTGGATGTCCTTGAAAAAAGGATTTCCAGTGACAGAGGTAGTTTTTTTGTTCTGAGCTTCAGAAGGTTAATGGAGAGATTTGCTTCCCTTGGGGACCAAGTTCCTCAAAATATAAAGAATTGGAAGTGTCCTCTCCAGCCTGTGATGATGACATCAAGGACATCCAGGAGTCAAGCAGCCTTGAAGGAAGTGAATCTGATTTTCTCATGGGTGGAGAATCAATGTCCAGAAATCTCTGCTGTTCACATTTTGGCAGTGGAAATATGACAGGTAGATTTTCTTAACCTTCACTACCTAGACCAAGGGGAATGGTCCCTTCATCCTTATATCTTTATTCTCTTATGTCAAAATTTGGGGACTCAATGTGGCTATCCTGACCTCCAGGTTAAACAAGAAGTCACTCATGTTGTGGTAAAAACCAAGGATTCTCTAGGACAGTGATGGCAAACCTTGGCACCCCTGATGTTTTGGAACTACATTTCCCATGATGCTCATGTGCTCTGCAGTGTAGTTGAGCATCATGGGAAATGTAGTTCCAAAACATCTGGGGTGCCAAGGTTTGCCATCACTGCTCTAGGAGGACTGATGTTGGATGCCTTGGTAATTCCCTGGACTCTGTTACAGTTAATATATGCTTTACCTCCCAGTTCGAATCCTTTATTTGCTTCACAAAAAAAAAAGAAAAAAGGAAGAGAAAAAGACGCTGAACAAAGATTTTTCTTCCTGAACACTTTGTGGTGTACCTTTTTTTATAAGTTGTAGATTTTTGGCTGCCAACCACAAACAACCTGTAATTCAACACATGCCATATACCATTCACATACTGTTTTATACGAAACTTCTGTTTTTGCTTTTTGCAATACCCGCTGGTTATGCTGCACACTTGAAAGAAACACACAAAAACACTGTTTAAGGCTTATCCATCCTATTCCAGAAACCTGTGGCATCACTTTCCCTTGTTGGAGCCTTTATTCAAGGTTTCTCATAAATTAAACCCTCATTTCACCACCTTGTGCTTTCTTGAAACCTCAGTTTGGTTCCCTCTGCATCCAAAGACATGCAGGTAGGTAAATTGGCTTCTGTTCAAAATTGGCCCTAGTATATGAATGGGGACCTTGGATTGTGGGCTCCTTGAGGGTAGGGACCAACATGAGTGTGCAATGTACAGGGATGGGACAATTGTAGACACTCACTCAGGTTGAACTGGATTGACTGGTGTCTTTATTCAACCTAACTATGAAACATCTGTCATTATCACCTTAATGAGCATAAAAAAAAAAAAACGTATTCGTTGGGTGTTGGTGGAAACCTACCAAGTTAGAGAATTCTTTGCTTGATTGCAGAGAAGCATGAGAAGATCAAGAGAAGGAGTGTGTTTGTTTCAGGCCAACAGAATGTTGTGCTGAAGGGACCTTGAGTGGAACGAAGTGAAAAGAACATCCTAGATTGAGGCTACCAGAATCGTTATGGAGAAGCTCACAGATGGATGTCTTTTTGATCCAGGTCTGTCTGTGCAGATGACACTAAGCTATGCAGTGGAATAACGTCTTTACAGGATGTCTCCAATTTACAAGCTGACCTCAATGCACCGTATAATTGGGGAACTAAGTGGCAAATGAGGTTTAATGTTGATAAATGTAAAGTTATGCACTTGGGGGCTAAGAATATGCATGCATCATACATCCTAGGGGGAGTACAACTAGGGGACTCAATGCTGGAGAAGGGTCTGGGGGTTTTGGTAGACCATAAGCTTAATAATAGCATGCAATACCAAGCTGCGGCTTTCAAAGCGAGCAAAGTCCTTTGTTGTATTAACCACTTCAGCCCCGGACCAATTGTCAGCCTAAGGACCAGAGGTCTTTTTACAATTTCGCACTGCACTGCTTTAACTGGTAATTGCACGGTCATGCAATGTTGTACCCAAACTAAATTTGCTTCCTTTTCTTCCCACAAATAGAGCTTTCTTTTGATGGTATTTGATTGCCTCTGCGATTTTTAGTTTTTGCGATATAAATGGAAAAAGACCGGAAATTGAGAAAAAAAAGATATTTTCTACTTTTTGTTATAAAAAAAATCGAATAAACTCAATTTTAGTCATACATTTAGAGCAAAATGTATTCAGCCACATGTCTTTAGTAAAAAAAAAATGTCAATAAGCGTATACCGTATATACTCGAGTATAAGCCGAGATTTTCAGCCTCTTTTTTGAGGCTGAAAGTGCCCCCTCGGCTTATACTCGAGTCACCGCTGTCTGACTGCTCGATCAGCGTATCGAGCAGACAGACGGCGGACATTAAAATTCAAAAGCCGCGCCTCCTTCTCCGCCTCCGCCTGTGATAGGCGGAACACTGAATTTCCCAGCAGTCAGTGTTCCGCCTATCACGGACATCCGTTCATTCTCATACTACGGACGAGTATGAGAGGATGTCCGTGATAGGCGGAACACAGGCTGCTGGGAAATTGAGTGTTCCGCCTATCACAGGCGGAGAAGGAGGCGCGGCTTTTGAATTGTAGAATGGCCGCCGAGAAGAGCGGCGATCCTGGAGCGGCGATCCATCGGCACGACACGGGACGGAGGAGGCACGGGACGGAGGAGCCACGGGACGGAGCAGGCACGGGACAGAGGAGGCACGGGACAGAGGAGGCACGGGACAGAGGAGGCTCGGGACGACGGCGGCTCGGGACGGAGGCTTGGGACACAGGTAGGCTGGACACACACACAAGGCTGCACGGACACACACACACACACACACACACACACAGGGATGGATGGATGGATGGATGGATGGATACACACACACACACAGGGATGGATGGATGGATGGATGGATGGATACACACACACACACACACACACACACACACACACACAGGGATGGATGGATGAATACACACACACACACACACACACACACACACACACAGGGATGGATGGATACACACACAGGGATGGATGGACGGACACACACACAGGGATGGATGGATGGATGGATGGATGGACACACACACAGGGATGGATGGACGGACACACACACAGGGATGGACGGACACACAGGGATGGACAGCCATGTCTCACCCTCGGCTTATACACGAGTCAATAAGTTTTCCAGTTTTTTGGGGGTAAATTGGGGGCCTCGGCTTATATTCGGGTCGGCCTATACTCGAGTATATACGGTATTTATTGGTTTGCGCAAAAGTTATAGCGTCTACAAACTAGAGTACATTTTCTGGAATTTACACAGCTTTTAATTTATGACTGCCTATCTCATTTCTTGAGGTGCTAAAATGGCAGGGCAGTACAAACCCCCCCCAAATGACCCCATTTTTGAAAGTAGACAACCCAAGGAAATTGCTGAGGGGCATGTTGAGCCCATTGAATATTTTTTTTGTTGTCCCAAGTGATTGAATAATGACAAAAAAAAAAGTTTACAAAAATCACTAAATGATATATTGCTCACACAAGCCATAGTTATATGTGAAATATAATCTGCTGCTTCTCCTGAGTACGGGGATACCACATATGTGGGACTTTTTGGGAGTCTAGCCGTGTACGGCACCCCGAAAACCAATCACTGCCTTCAGGATTTCTAAGGGTGCAAATTTTTGATTTCACTCCTCACTACCCATCACAGTTTTGAAGGCCATAAAATGCCAAAATAGCACAAAACCCCCCTAAATGACTCCATTTTGGAAAGTAGACACCCCAAGCTATTTACTGAGAGGCATGTTGAGTCCATAAAATATTTTATATTTTGCCACAAGTTGCAGGAATATTACAATTTTTATTATTTTTTGCACAAAGTTGTCACTAAATGATATATTGCTCACACATGCTATGGGTATAAGTGAAATTACACCCCAAAATAAATTCTGCTGCTTCTCCAGAGTACGGGGATATCACATGTGGGGGACTTTTTGGGAGCCTAGCCACGTACGGGACCCTGAAACCAAGCACTGCCTTCCGGATTTAAATATAAAACGCTACCAAAAAAAAACTGTTAGCGATCACAGGGATCAGGCCTGACTCTGCAAACGCTGCAGTTATGTATTTAGTGTTTTGTAAGTGACAGTGATCGATCGATACTACACTTGGGTGGGCTGGGCGGAGGGGCAAAACACAGGTGCTAGCAGGTATCTGGGCTGATCCTGCTAACAATGCGTTTTTTTGGAACCCTAAACTGCTGGGGACGCTAGTATAGATCTGATCAGATCAGATATTGATCTGTTCAGATTCTATACCACTACGGGAGGTTTATGCTTTGCGTGTGGGTGTTAGCGGTACTGGCACTAACCTAGCGCTGCCTGGGGCAACGCAGACCCTGACCCTAAAACCTAATTGATATCACCCGCCGGGTGATCAGGGGGTTAAACCTTTATTGGGTAATAAATGGTGGGTACCCTGATGCTAGAAAAAGCAAACTAACCAGAGTCACCCATAACACTTATACGGTGATCACTGGTGAAAGGGTTAACTAGGGGCAATCAGGGGGTTCAAATTTTTATTAGGTAGTATATGGGGGTCCCTGGCGCAATATAAAAACCTGACGGGGAACCTAAATAACTAACTGGCTAACCAGCGTCACCAGTGACACTTATACGGTGATCGCTGGTGAAAGGGTTAACTAGGGGCAATCAGGGGGTTCAAATTTTTACTAGGTAGTATATGGGGGTCCCTGGCGCTATATAAAAACCTGACGGGGAACCTAAACTAACTAACTGGCTAACCAGCGTCACCAGTGACACCTATACGGTGATCGCTGGTGAAAGGGTTAACTAGGGGCAATCAGGGGGTTAAAACCATTATTGGGTAGTATATGGGGGTACCTAGCGCTATAAAAACCTGGCAGTGAACCTAAAAAAATAACTAGATACCTAGCGACACTAGTGACACTAATGCAGCGATCAGAAAAACGATTGCTTAGTGATACTGGCAAAAGGGGGTGAAAGGGTCAACTAGGGGCAATCAGGGGGTTAAAACCGTTATTTGGTAGTATATCGGGGTACCTAGCACTATAAAAACCTGGCGGTGAACCTAAAAAAATAACTAGCTACTTAGCGGCACCAGTGACACTAATGCAGCGATCAGAAAAACGATCGCTTAGTGACACTGGCAAAAGGGGGTGAAAGGGTTAACTCTAGGGGCAATCAGGGGGTTAAACCTTTATTGGGGGGGTAGGGGGCTACCCTGGACCTAACACTAACTGCCCAGACACTTTTTACTGTCACAACTGACACTGAATGCAGTGATCAGTAAATAAATGATCACTGCAATCAGTGACACTGTGACTGGGAGGGGGAGGGGGGATCGGGGGTGTCGGGGGGATTTGTGTGCCTACATGTTAGTGTAGTGTTTGGTGCACTTACTTTCAGTGTTCTCCTCGTAGTCCGGTCAAAAAGACCGCCCCGAGGAGAATGACATCACTTCCTCCCTGCCTGTGTTTACTATACACAGCGGGAGGAAGCTTCTCATTCGCCAGGAGCGATCGAGAGGGGATGGCCAGAAACCAACGCCGATCCCCTCATCCCGGATCGCTGCTGAAGCGAATCGGACCCCCCACCCGCAGGAAGGCAAGCACGTACATGTACAGTACCTTGCGAAAGTATTCGCCCCCCTTGAACTTTTCAACCTTAATGTAAACAACTCGGGTACTCAGATGGATTGGGGACAGGTACTCGGGGGCTGTGATTGACAGGTACTATGAGGTCCTCTTTATTGGGGGGGGGGGGGCAATCAGTGTGATTGGTGTGTACTGTAGGCGGTAACGAGATGTTACCGCAATCTCCTCCTCACACACGATCGGTGTGTGAGGAGGAGAACCCGGTAACATCTCGTTACCGCGGTTTGTTTACATTTTAGTGATCGGCTGTGAAAGGATCACAGCCGATCACGTGGGTAAACAGCCGGCCAATGGCTGTTTACCAGCGTCGGTGACAAGCAGTGTTCCCGGGGAACACGCCGCCGACGTGCACGCGCAGTGCGCTCACGATCGCGCACATGTGCCGTGCAGTCGGGGTGTGACCATCTGATCAGCCGTGACTTCATCACGGCCGATCACGTGGTAAACAGCCATAACCAATGGCTGTTCACCCCCTTCGGTGGCGAGCATTGTCTCCGTGACACGCCGCCACCGAAGAAACAGGGATGCGCGCGCGCGATCGCGCGCATTCCCTGTTTAAACAGGAGGCCGTCATATGACGGCTTCCCGCCACAATAGCTGCGCCGCCTGGCCGTCATTTGACAGCCGGCGGTCAGCAACTAGTTAATCACCGCTGGGTTTTTTATTTTTTGTGCTATAAAAGATCGAAAATTCTGTAGAAAAATGAATTTTTCTTTGTTTCTGTTATAAAATTTAGCAGATTAGTAATTTTTCTTCATAAATTTTGGCCAAAATATATACTACTACATATCTTTGGTAAAAATAAGTACAAATTGGTGGATATTATTTGGTCTTTGTGAAAGTTAGAGTGTCCACAATCTATGGTGCCAATATCTGAAAATTAATCACACCTGAAGTACTGACGGCCTATCTCATTTCTTGAGACCCTAACATGCCATAAAAGTGCAAATACCCCCCAAATGACCCCTTTTTGGAAAGAAGACATTTCAAGGTATTTAGTAAGAGGCACGATGAGCTTTTTGAATTTGTAATTTTTTCCCACAATTCTTTGCAAAATCAAGATTTTTTTTTATTTTATTTTTCTTCACAAAATTGTCATTATCAGGTTATTTCTCACACACAGCATATGCATACCACAAATTACACCCCAAAACACATTCTGCTATTACTCCCGAGTATGGCGATACCACATGTATGAGACTTTTACACAGCGTGACCACATACAGAGGCCCAACATGCAGGGAGCGCCATCAGGCATTCTGGAGCACCCAGGCCAATTCTGACATTTCTCTCCTACATGTAAAAATCATAATTTATTTGCTAGAAAATTACATAGAACCCCAAAACATCATATATATTTTTTTTTTTAGCAAAGACCCTAGAGAATACAATGGTGGTCGTTGCAACTTTTTATCTTGCACAGTATTTGCGCAGCTATTTTTGAACGCTTTTTTTGGGGAAAAAAAAACAGTTTTGTGCTTTAAAACAAAACAGTAAAGTTAGCCCAATGTTTTTCAATAATGTGAAAGATGAAGTTACACCGAGTAAATAGATACCTAACATGTCACCCTTCAAAATTGCACACGCTCATGGAATGGCGCCAAACGTCGCTACTTAAAAATTTTTTTACTGGTTACATGTTTTGCGTTACAGAGGAGTTCTAGGGCCAAAATGATTGCTCTCGCTCCAACGTTCGCAGCGATACCTCACATGTGTGGTTTGAACACAGTTTTCATATGTGGGCGGGACTTAGGTATGCGTTCGCTTCTGCATGCGAGCAAATGGGGAAAGGGGCTTTTTAAAATTATTTTATTTTTATTGTTCATTTTACTTTATATTAGTTTGACACTTTTCCCCAAAAATAAAAATTTTTGATCACTTTTATTCCTATTACAAGGAATGTAAACATCCCTTGTAATAGGAATATGGCATGACATGTCCTCTTTACAGTGAGATATGGGGTCAATAAGACTCCCACCTCTAGGGTGGGAAGCCTGGAATAATAAGAAAAAAAAAAGATTCTGGCTTTGATCGTATTGGCGAGTCGGTAGAAGCACTGGAGGGTGGTGGTGGGGGGGGGGGGACGGACTTGTGTGTCTTTTTTTAACCTGACCAACTATGCAACTATATAAGGGATCATAGAGCAGTAAGTTTGTTTTCCCGGAAGGAAAGCTTGTGTCTGGGCCATGTCTAGCGTGAGTCTTAATTATTCTAAATGTGTGGAAAGCTAGACAGCAGATAGTCATTTATCTAGATAGCATAAAGATATTAATTCAGATGTTTGCAGATAGTTTGGATGGGGATAAATCCTTCAGAATAAGGTTGTCTAGATACCTTATGTCCCAAATTCTTCAAGCTCTTAGAAGACCTAGTAGGGGTACAAGCACCTTTGTAAATACCATAGGTAGAATTGGCAGTGCAATAAAGTGAAAATGTTCACCTTCTACTCTAAAGAGCAGAAAGAGCTGATAAAGGTGGGTAAATGGGCATGTGTAGGTAAGCATCTTGAGTGTCTACTGAAGCAAAATATCGCCTTCTCTCAAAGAGAATTATTGACCTTGCTGATTCCATGCAAAACTTTGGAACAAACAGGTAACTTGTTTACGGATTTCAGGTTAAGAATAGGACGAATACCCCATTGGATTTTGGTATTGTGAACAGATTTTAATAGAATCCTTTGACCTCTAGAGGGATGGGAATAACTAGGATAAAGATGATTCAGAGCAGTCTACAAATTACTCTACTTTGGCAGATTTTGGCTAGTTTAAGAGATGAATTAGGTAAAGGGGTAGAGTACTGGAGAGTTTAATAAAAGACCACATAGATGAGTTTGTATGAGGGGGGATCTCACCGCTCCAAGAACACAGATGGTAAACCTCTCTCTCGGTTTGGAAGCCGTAGGTGCTGGCAATTGCTAATAGAAATAAACAGGAGCAAATGCTGGACTGCCGCACTCTTGGAGAGAACGCCTTTCTTTATTTAAAAAAATTCACATCAAAAACAAACAACACAGCAGACAAAAGAGCTGACATTTCGCACTAGCAGTAGTGCTTATTCATAGCTGCTCTTGAAGGTGTTTTCGTTAAGAGTGCGGCAGTCCAAAGTTTGTTCCTGTTCATAGATGAGTTTGTGCTGGAAAAAAAAATTGATTTATTTTTATAAGGAGTAAAACCTTGGACAGAGGGGTGGCTGTGGACATAGTATATTTGGATTTTGCAAAAGCATTTGACACACTTCCCCACACACAACTAATGTGTAAAATAAAGTCTACAGGCTTGGAAAGATCAGCTTGTAAAATAGATACAAAACTGGCTAAAGACCGAATTCAGAGAGTAGTGGTTAATGATTCTTAGGCCTCGTACAAATTGATTGTTAGATGACCTAGCGTCTGATTTTTGTCAAAAGCGATTGTACAGGATTTTGTCTAGCATACAAACTGTCCACAAATTGTCGTTTGACAAACACAAACATAGTGACGTGCTATGAGATTATAAAGAAAGGAAGTTCTTAAGTGCCAGAATTTTGGCGAGTGTTGATTCACGATTTTCAGATCGTACAAAATAAATACCTTTTAAAATATTTTTGGCATACATCAGTATCACCAGTAAAGCAGCTTCATTATTATCCCAATAAGGAAGATGAGAATGTGCGCTGCATGTCGGCATTTCATCAGCTGCCATGTCACGAATGTTAATTCTAGATTATGAACGGTAGTTTACAAGACCGAACCCTTCCGGGTCGTTGATTCCGAGCATGCGTGTTTGTATTTTCGACTTGTGTGGCGATTGCTAAACTGACCATCCAAAAATCAGATGTTGAGTCCACATCTGACAAAAATTTTTACAGCTTGCACATCCAGCTTTTGTCTGATGAAAAAGTCACATCGGCTGTCGAAAGCACCGTAGTAATGATCTGAAAATCCTCGGACGACTTTTCCCTTCTGATTATCGTACCGTGTGCACGGGGCCCAACTCTAAATGGTCTAAGGCTGGGGTCGGCAACTCGTTGATTGCGAACTACCTGTCAATCGCCGCCAAGTGACGGGTAGATTGTCACATTGCCGACCCCGGGCTAAGCTGCTCCTCCCCAGTGGCGTACTGGGCATTAAATGATGATTCAGTTCTTGTCCGGAACATTGGGTCTGGAAAATGGCAGGGCTTGACATTACATGGGATGGTGTCCTCGAGGCAAGGGTTCCCAGAGCATGGTAAGGTGAGAAGATTTGCGTGATGTGGGTTGTGAGGTCTGTGGACCTGTTTAGGTTGGAAGCATGAGTTACAGCTTTGTGAGGACTTCCTGTGCTTATTGAGGTGTGTGGAAAGGCATAGGTACTGCCTTTAAAGGAGTAATTTGAATGGGATACTGCACCTTTATTTGATGTGGTGATTGTAGTGTTTGAACAAATGGTTTTAGTTCCTTGCATCTCAAAAGGGTCTGCGGGGCTAGGTCAGAAAAGATTTGGTACTTGTGTGTTTGAAAAATCTGATTTTTTATCTTCTGGACCTGGCCGCTTGCATGACAACCTCTTTGGTTTTGTAATATGTAGGGGCCATCTGATTTCTAAGAGACCAAGGATCTATGGGTTCTGTTGAATTCTAATTTCTCAATCAGTTCCTGGGATGAGCTCTTGTAGCAGGGCAGTAATAGAGGCGTTTAGATCTTCTATGCATTTGGAGAGTCCTTTAATACGAAAGTTACTTCTCCTGCTGTGGTTCTCCAAGTTCTCAAGTTTTTGCAGAGCAGAAGCGAGATTCAATTTGATAGTATTGATATCTTCTTGGTGGTCGTCAATTACTGAAATGGCGTCATCTATTTTGTGTTCAAGAACGTTGAAGCAGAAATCTAGATACCCTATTTCATGGGTTATCTTGGTGGTCAACTGTTCCGTGGCGTTATTTACTTCTTAAACGTCTCAAGAAGAGTTGCATCTCGAACAGTCACTTCAGCAGGATCAGTTGGCTGTGTGGCAAGAGGGCTGTCATTTAGGTTAAACACAAGCTCCTGAGGGGTGAGCGGGTGCTTAGTGGCCCTTTTAGGCTGAGACCATTTGGCAGGAGTTATGGAGGTCTTAGATGCCTGTATATGGTTTGTTTGGCTTAGCAAGGGTAGAGGTGGAGTATTTCCCTATGGTTCCACAGGAAAAATGGGTTATTTAGATGGGAAGACTGCCCAAATATAGCAATAATCACAGGCGCATGTAACCCCATGAGTGTCAAAGTTTGAGGATTCAGCTGAAAAGATGGTGTAGTAGGGTATGATGGTAGGAGGAGTGTTGACGAGGGGGGCAAAAGCTGCACTCTAAAGTCCAAGAGGGCTGGCTGAGCTATGAAGGTGTGTTGAGCCAAGGGTAGTTCCACCAATAGCACAGTGCAAAATAGCCCTGTTGCAACCTTGTAATTAGGCACTCACTCGGACCATATGCATGGAAACTTCCAAGGCTAATGAAAAGTGAGCTGGAGCATGTTTCGGCAGTAGAGGCCCAGTGGCGTAAGGAAAGGAAATGGCGCAAGGATCCCAATGTCCCAGAACTCCTGAGAGAGGTAGAGGTTAAAAGCTCACAGAGGTCAAGTGGTGGGCTTTAGCTGGAAGCAGTTGGTGTAAAATCCCAGGTTGAACTCCGCAGCTATGTAGGGGACACAGGCACCCTGTGTCTGCATAGGATGCAGTCACCTGAAGCTAACAGAAAATAAGTGGCAGAGGTCAAGGGGTTGCAGGTAGATAACACAGGGTTGCCGGTGGTGCTCTGTGAGCCTGTGATAGGGTCACACTGTCCTATTAGAAAAGATGGCTGCTGTCCTCTATGTGTTTAGTGGCAGCACACAGGGCTTAGTGGCTTGCAGTAAACAAAAGGCCTAGGTTGGCAGAGGGAAGGAGTTCAGTGTGATCCTGTGGCTGTAGCGAGAGAAATTTGCCCAGGGCTGGCATGGGGGTGGGGGGCAGGTGCAGCATAGAGTTGATCCTGCTGCAATATTTGGAGGCCAAGAAAGGGCCAGGAGTAGGGCCAGATAATGGTCGGGAAGCCAGGAGCTGCAGGCTGGTTCTGCAAGCAGTCAGTGTGACTGTTAGGATCGCTCAGAGAGTGGCAATAGCCCTCTCCTATCTGCAAGGGGAAAGGCTGAAATGGGCCGGAGGAAGTGTGCTGCTTGAGACACAGAGGGGAGACTGACAAGCATGGAACAGATATGTGCTCTTGACAGCCCCTGGTGGTGACTATATGCACGACAACATTTACTTAAAGGAGAAAATCCACAAGAATTATAAACATTTCTTAGGAATCTCCCTCAACTTACCTAGCTGCAGGGTCTGTGGTAATAGACCCAATATTCAACTCTCACAGTGGGCTCAATTAAAAAACCTTCAGAAACTGGGGCCCCCTTTTTAATCGGGGGATCTATAGCCCTGGGCCTATAAAAGCACCCCACCAGGAATATGGCTGAAAAAAACAAATACTGGATCCCAGGGACCAGCTCTCTAAAGAGAGAAGCGTTACAGGTAAAACTTTGTTTCTTCGGACACGAGGCCCGGGTATCATCCAATTTGGTCTGGAAAAGACACGTTGGATTCGGTTGCATAGCTTGCCCCAGTAAGGAATATTCCAGCGGAGCTCAGAACAGCACATCTTTACTCGTAATCAACACCTAAGACACTGGCAAAAAAAATGAGGATGAGGTACTCCCGGTAAGGGGAGGGGATATATGGGGAATTTAACTTCCTGTTTAAGGTGTGCCAGTGTCCATCAACTGAAGGTGCCATATACCTGCCGTTATTAGTGTGGCTCTGTGTCTCGTGATGCACGATAAAGAAATGTCAGCGGTGACGTGCTTTAGTTGGGAGAACCTTCCATTCAGATGCATTAGCTGACCCGTTTAGACTCAGCTTTGCATCATCTAGAAGGGGAGATGTAACAAACATGAATGTGGAGGTAACAAATTTAACAGTAGTGTAGTTTTGCCAATAGCCAAGATGTCATCTGTAGAAGTACTGTAATTGTAGACGTAGCTTAATTCCTTAGTATAAATCAGTAATTAATCATAGACCTATGTTCTTCAGTTAGCCTTTGAAAGAACAGAGCAAGCTTCTAGGCTAGAGTTGACACCTAGATGCCAATAAAACTATCCAATCCAAGTAGACATAGATTCTACCTTCCTGAAGCCTCAAATTAACAGTAGCCTGCGCTCAGAGTTTTAATAGACTAACTAATCTATAGGGACTAGACAAATTAATAAATAGATGATATAATAACAATCATTAGTATTATATCGCTTTCTTCAAAAGGCATTTGATGCCGTTCCCCATAAACATTGTTTACAAAATGAGGTCTGTTAGCCTGGACCATAGGGTATGTACCTGGATAGAAAAATGGTTACAGGGTGTGTCCAAAGGGTCTCCCAAGGATCTGTCCTGGGACTTATTCTGTTTAATTTATTCATAAATGATATAACGGTTGGTATAAATAGCTCAATCTCAGTGTTTGCTGGTGATAAAAAGCAGATAGTAGAAGCAGAGCAATAATTTCACAACAAAATGTGGAAACCTTACAGGAGGACCTCAATAAAATAATGGGTTGGGCAACTATATTGCTAAAGAGGTTTAATATTGAAAAGTGTAAAGTAATGCACTTGGGTGCTAAAAATACGAACGCAAGTTACCCACTAGGGGGAGAAGCACTGGGGGAATCAAGGATGGAAAAAGAGCTGGGGGTTCTAGAAGATGACAGGCTCAGGAGTGGCATCCAATGCCAAGCTGCTGCAAGCAAAGCCAATAGAATATCAGCATGCATTAAAAAGGGGATATACTCAAGCGATAAAACAATAATTCTGCCACTCTACAAGACTCTGGTCAAGCTGCATCTTGATTATGCCATCCAGTTCTGGGCACTAGTCATCAAGAAGGATGTGCTGGAACTGGAGAGAGTCCAGAGAAAGGCAACAAAGCTAAAAAAAAAAAAAAAAAAAAAAAAAAAATGGGACTAGAGGACCCCAGTTATGAGGAAAAAACATATTAAATGGAGAAGAGACACTTGAGGGGAGATATGATAGCGATATACAAATACCTTGCTGGTGACCCTAGGCTGCATAGGGTAAAAAAATACTTTTTTAGTGGTAGTTTAACCACTTGCCAACCGCAATACGTGTGTGTGTGTGTGTGTGTGTGTGTATATATATATATATATATATATATATATATATATATATATATATATATATATATATATATATATGGTGTGGTTTGCAAGTGATTTACCGGGATTGTGGCTGAAGATATCCATAACCCCGGTATCTTTTTTTTTTTTCAGCTGGCGGCTGAATAAGCCATTGGTGCTTTCAGAAGCAGCCCCCCCAGAGAGCATTTCTGTTTCAGAGAGTCCTGTATATCACATGAAGTAATTTGTGGGGTTTTCTTTGCATTCTGAACAATTTTCCTGGCAGTGGCTGAAATTTTAGTTGGTCTACCTGACCGTGGTTTGGTTTCAACAGAACCCCTCATTTTCAATATCTTGATTAGAGTTTGAACACTGCTGATTGGCATCTTCAATTCCTTGGACATTTTTTTATATCCTTTTCCGGTTTTATACGTTCAATTACCTTTTCCTACAGATCATTTGACAATTCCTTTGCTTTGCCCATGACTCAGAATCCAGAGACGTCAGTGCAGCACTGGATGAAAGATTCAAGGGTCTGCCAGGAGTCCAGAAACTCACTGACCTTTTATATACACACACTAATTATACGCAATCACAGGTGAGGATGGTTACCTTAAATAGCCATTCAAGTCCCTTTGTGTCAACTTGTGTGCATGTTATCATACCAAAATCACCAGGGTATGTAGACTTTTGATCGGGTCATTTAGGTAGTTTCTGTTGTGATTATGATTTTAAAAGAGTAAACGCAGTTGACTAATAAATGGCTTCAGCCAAAAACTAACCAAGAGTGAAAGAAATATTCTCTGAAAAATGGCAAAGAAATCATAAATTCTGCCAGGGTATGTAAACTTATGAACACAATTGTATCTTAATAGATAAGAAAGAAGGAAATGAAACAGTCAAGCAGATCCTTATTGATCGCCTCTATGGCCTTGGAGGACCAAAGCGACATTATGACCTCACTTCTGGTCCAGGGCTGGAAATAATAGGATTTTTTGTACTCACCGTAAAATCCTTTTCTCTGTAATTCACCAACCGACACAGCTCCTCTCTGTAACAAATGGGTTGTTAGCCTTATAACTAGGAGAATACTAGGCATGATTGTAACCAGGGGGGGCGGTCCCTCAGGCTACAACCCTCCACTCTGCAAAGCAGCCTCAGTACATCAACAAGCAGTATACCGTAAAGATAAAAAGGAGGGGCGGGTGGCTGTGTCGGTCGGTGAATTACAGAGAAAGGGATTTTACGGTGAGTAAAAAAAATCCCATTTTCTCTTATAGTCACCGACCGACACAGCTCCTCTCTGTAACTAAATGGAACATCCCCAAGCAGTGCCAAACAGCATAGAAATTTCATCCACCATGGCAAGTGGGAACTAGTGAAACTACACCCACAAAAAAACAGCAGTGCGTGGAAAACCACCACAAAAAAACAGGGTATCCTCAACAGGAGTTATCCAAGACCCCACCAAACTGCGGCAGTAATGCAACAGTGCATTACCATACCAGTATTGCGTTTTTAATCGAAAAACCAGGAAAAAATATCCATTGCATATTCAATTGCAACTACACGGCCGCCTGCAAAACTTTGCGGCCAACACAGGCATCAGCCGATGCACTGACGTCTAGCTGGTAGAACTTGGTAAACGTATGGACAGACGACCAGGTCGCCGCCTTACACACCTGAGCGACCGGCGCTTGGTGTCGGAAAGCCCAAGACGTTCTGATTGCCCTTGTGGAGTGGGCCGTGACCATAAAGGGGGGCACCTGCCCCTTCAAGGCGTAAGCTTGTACTACAATCTGTCTGATCTACCTGGAAATGGTGGCAGACGAGACCGCCATGCCTTTCTTTGGACCAGCCACCGAAACAATCAGTGAATCTGACTTCCGAAAGGGAGCCGTGGCAGACATACACCTTCAGAGCCCTAACCACATCAAGAGCGTGAAGGGCAACCTCCTTAGGGTGCTTCGGCTTAGGAAACAGAGAAGGTAATACAATGTCCTCACTGATATGAAAAGCCGAGACCACTTTCGGTAGAAAAGATGGTTGCAGACGCAACACCACCTTATCCCTGTGCATAACCAGATAGCGTGACTTGCAGGACAAGGCCGCCAGTTCCAAAATCCTCCTAGTCAATGTGATGGCCACTAGAAAGACCACTTTCTGGGAAAGGGTCAACAGGGGAATCTCCCTGATGTTTTAAACGGCGGTTTTTGAAGCACCAACACCAGGTTCAAATCCCATGGGGGTAACTGTGGACGCACCGGAGGGACTACATGTCGTACCCCCTGAACGAAGGTACTCGCTAAGGAGTATGATGCCAGGGGTCGTTGGAAAAAAGACAGCTAAGGCTGAAATTTGCCCTTTGATGGTGCTTAACACCAATATCTGTTCTACTCCTTGCTGGAGAAACAGCAGGATCCTGGATATGGAAAAGGAGCGCAGGATGGAGAATCGGAACTCAAGACAGATGGTCCTCTCACAACGGCAGTCACCAGGGAGCGTCTGCCACCAGACACACCAGATCTGCGTACCAAGGACGCTGAGGCCAATCTGGGGCAACCAGTATTACTGGGAACCCCTCGGCTTCCACTCTGCGAAGCAGACGTGGTAACAGTTTCAGTGGAGGAAAGGCATATATCAGCTGGTACTGGTATCCCACGGAGTCACCAGCGCGTCTGACTTGTCGGCCCACGGATCTCTGGTCTTGGACACGAATCTTGGCACCTTCAAATTGAGACGGGAGGCCAGTAGATCCACATCTGGTGTGCCCCACTTCAGGCACAGCAACCTGAATATCTCTGGATGCAATGCCCATTCTCCTGGGTCCAACATCTGTCGGCTCAGATAGTCTGCCTACCAGTTCTCCACTCCCGGGATGTAAATGGCCGACAGGGCCGATACGTGTCGCTCTGCCCACTGAAGTATGTGAGCGACCTCCCGTGCAGTGGCTGAGCTTCTTGTTCCCCCTTGGTGATTGATGTACGCCACAGCCGTGGCGTTGTCTGACTGTATCCTGATCGGACGCCCTTGAAGTCTCATCGACCATGTGTAGAGGCACAGCCTGATCACTATCAATTCGAGCAGATTGATCAGTAACTCGGATTCTTCCGTCGACCAGAGGCCCTGAGCCGACTGAACCCCCATCACTCCACCCCAGCCGGATAGACTGGCGTCCATTGTTATCACCATCCATTTCAGAGGAAGGAACGATTTTCCAGACTGAATCATCGGGGATCTCAACCACCAAATCCGTGAGTCTCTGACTGACTGGCTCACCTGGATTTGTCGATCCAGGGACAACTGAGATTTGTCCCATTTTGTCAAAATCTCCTTCTGCAGGACTCTGGTGTGGAACTGGGCATAAGGTACTGCCTCGAAGGAGGCTACCATGAGCCCCAGTACTCGCATGCAAAAGAGGAGCGACGACCACTTGCGGTTCATCAGCAGCTTTACCGCGGATCTGAGAGTCTGCAATTTGTCTGAAGGGACAAAAACGCTCACCTCCCTGGAGTCCAACAGCAAGCCTAGGTACTCCAGACGCTGGGTCGGCACAATCGGCGACTTTTTGAGGTTCAACAGCCACCCAAATTCTTGCAGGGTCTGCATGGTGATCACCACATCCTCCCCCAAGTCTGAGGCGGAAGATACCCTCAGGAGGAGATAGTCTAGGTATCCCACGATCGTGATCCCATGTTGTCGCAGCAACGCCAAAACTGGAGCCAACACCTTGGTAAAGACTCCGGGGGGGGGGGGGGTGCGATGCCAGACCAAAAGGACGAGCCACAAACTGGTAGTGGGCTTCCCCGACTGCAAATCTCAGAAACTTTTGATGCCAAAGGCAAATGGATATGTGCAAGGTACGCATCCTGGATGTCTAAGGATGCCAGGGAGTCCCCTTGATGGAGTGCAGCGACTACTGAGCGAACTGATTCCATTCTGAACCTCTGCACTTTCACAAAGTGATTGAGGGCTTTCAGGTCCAAGATCGGACGTACCCCTTCCTTCTTGGGAACCACATACAGGTTTGAGTAGAATCCCTGGAAGCGTTCTGAGTCTGGAATCGGTACAATCACCCCACGATTCAGCAAATCCCTTACCAACCCCCAAGAGGGCCTCCCAGCGAGACGGGGATATGGGTATGCTGGAGGGGGAGGAGTCTGTTTGGCAGCCAAGAGAGAAACTATCTTGTAGCCTGTGGAAATCAGATCGTAGATCCATTGGTCAGATAACCGGGAGGACAACCGGGCTGCAAACTCCCTAAGGCGACCATCCACCCGAGACATGGGCGGAGGCAAACCTTCATGCAGTAGCACTTTCATTCACAGGCTTGCAGTTCCAGGGAGGTTTTTGACCATCCATGGGCATCCCGTCGGGCTGGGGGCGCTTTGTCGAAGCTCTGGGTGGACGAAAAAGCCGTTTGTTAGCGTAAAAAGAGGGCCTTTGCCTACGGCGTGGCTCCTTAGCCTTCCCGGCCTATGGGAGTAGGGTACTCTTACCACCGGTGGCATTTTTAATAATGTCATCTAATGAGGCTCCAAAGAGCCGGTCGTCAAGGAAGGGAAGATCCGTCAGAGCTTTTTTGGATGCCTGGTCAGCAGACCAGCTTTTTAGCCAAATTAGGCGCCTCAGCACCACAGCTGACACTGAATCCCTGGATAACAGAGGGAGAGTATCCAGGGTCGTGTCACAGACGTACTTAAGGCCTTGCACTAGTTGGTCTGCTAGTTCCACAAAGACAGGGGAAGCCTGTTGCTCTCCCAATTCATGGTGCAAACGTTTTGCCCACTCAGTCAGTGTCTGTGACACAAGGGCAGATGCCAGTACAGGTCGCACGGCTGACTCCACAACCGTAAACAAGGAACAAGCCACTGCCTCGACCTTCCTGTCTGTGGAATCCTTGAATGTAGGAGTTCCCTCAACCGGGATCGTGGTTACTTTATTTAACCTGGATACTGGAGGGTCCACAACCAGAGGAGCCGACCACTTTTTGAGAAGGCTTTCCTCAAAGGGGTAACGCATCGCCATGTATTTGGGGACCGAAAAGGTCCGTTGCGGGCGACCCCATTCCTTGTAAATGAACTTGTTAAAATAAGTCAGATACAGGAACACCTTAAGTGTACGTGCTGGCTTTCGGGACCCAAAGGGGACCGGTACATCAGCAGAGGGATCCACTGGCTCCTGAATCTTCAGGGTATCACGCACAACTGTGATAAGTGCTCCAACAAGCACTTTGTCGCGCCTGGACCCGGACGGGGACTCATCCTCACTATCCGAACGGTCCTGGTCAGCGTCGTCTGACAAGACAGAGCAGGGACATCAGCCTCAGCAGGACCCGAGTCTGCGTCAAAGCATTCCCCAGAGGACGGGGGGGGGGGGGGGGGGGAGGGGCCACTTTTTAGCACCATTCTTCCCACGGACCGCCTCCATCTTTGCAAAGAACGAATTGAGGACCGCCGTCAGGGTGTCCATGGGAACCGCGCAGTCCGCAGGTGACCCAGTTGCAATTGCCTGGATTTTGGGGGAAGAAACACCAGTTTCCGAAGCCATGCCTACCCTACGACCCTACCCTGTCTGCCACCCGAAGGGGACTTAGGACAGTGACAGTCCCACCCTCCTTGCTGCCGCCAACTGAGAGGCTCTTACCCGCCGGACTCACCACCCTGAGGAGTTCTGCACTGTTCACAGCAGTGCCTGTAAAGCCCTAGTGCTCCCAGGTGCAGAGGAAATCCAAACTGTGTCGGTGGCAGTCCGTCAGAACGATTGCTAAAATGATCTGAAAAAACGTGCTGAGACTACATAAAATGACCGCCCAGCGTCCAGTAAACAGACAGGAAGCTGAAAGCACATGTAGCTGCTGCTGCTGCTGGAAAACACTGAAACCTGCTCAGGCTTCTAGAAAATGGCCGCCAGTGTCCTGATTAAGGAAGCACTATGAAAATGGCCGCTTGAAGCCCAAAAGATCTGCTGCCCTTGCCCACACTTAAAATGGCCGCCAGCCAGCTTCCATGAGGGGCAGAGGCAGAAAAACGTGGCAGAGACCCAGCGCTGCACCGAGACACAGCCAGACCCTCACAGGCACCTCCCAGGAGCAAAACACCAGGGATCCAGGCACCCTATCCCGGGTGAGAGCCCTCAGGGATATTACACACACACACCGCTCAGTACCACATGCAGCATCCCTCCCCCTGTGAGGGGGAGGGGAGGGAAGATAGGGAATGCCCAGCTGCTCAACCGTGCTGGGACAGGGAGAGCTGTACTTACCAGTCCTGAAGCTGGGAGACATTCCATTGTAGATCTACACCTGATCAGTAAAGGGTAGCTACTGGCCTCGCCATACTGTGACGCAGACATCACTAGCCTGGTCATATGTACCCCTGGAGCATAAAAGCTCACCGACCACCTCTGGAGCTGAGGTATGTCGTGGCCTGCCGAGCCGTAGCGGTGTCTGCACATGCTTGATGGCTGGACTGGGGAGACAACAAGGATAAGGGTATCATCCAGCCTGTCACCCGGCTGGCTGTTGATAGTAGATCACAGGATCATTCATCTAGCGCAAACATCCAAGCTTCTGCATAAAAAGCACGGACCGATGGGCCTACAGGGTTCCTAGGTCCTTCTCCTTTACTAGGCAAAGTAAAACTGAGGTTGCTTTGCAGAGTGGAGGGTTGTAGCCTGAGGGACAGCCCCCCTGGGCAGAACTAAGAGTTCTGAGTGTTGTGTTACAACTATGCTTAATAAGGCAAACAACCCATTTGTTAGAGAGGAGCTGTGTTGGTCGGTGAATATGAGATATATATATATATATATATATATAAACCCACTTTAGCCCCAGAAGGATTTACCCCCTTCCTGATCAGGCCATTTTTTGCTATACAGCACTGAGTTACTTTAACCACTTGACAACTGGGCACTTAAACCCCCCTCGTGACCAGACCAATTTTCAGCTTTCAGTGCATCACACTTTGAATGACAATTACTCAGTCATATAACATTGTACCCAAGTGAATTTTTTGTCCTTTTTTTCCCCCCACAAATAGTGCTTTCTTTTGGTGGTATTTGATCACCTCTGGGTTTTTTATTCCTTGCGCTATAAATGAACGCATTTTGATTTGTTTCTGTGATAAAATTTTGAAAATTATACATTTTTCTTCATAAATTTTGGCCACAATTTATACTGCTACATATCTTTGGTAAAAATAACCCAAATTAGTGGATATTATTTGGTCTTTGTGAAAGTTATAGTCTACAATCTGTGGTGCAAATCATACAAAATGGATCACATCTGATGTACTGGTGGCCTATCTCATTTCTTGAGACCCGAACAAGCCAGGAAAGTACAAAAACCCCCCAAATGTCCAAGGGACACAGCCAGCACAGAACTTCCCTGATGCGCGCGCGCAGGAGCGCACATTGCGAAAGTAAACAGGAGGACGTCCACAAATAGAGCTTTCTTTTGGTGGTATTTGATCGCCTTTGTTTTATTTTATTTTTTTCACTATAAACAAAATAAGGCCGACAATTTTGAAAAAAAATACATCTTTTTTACCTTTTAGTATAAAACATACCCAATAAAAAATAAAAAAAAAATATATAAAATTTCTTCATAAATTTCGGCCAATATGTATTCTGCTAAATATTTTGGTAAAAAAAAATAAAAAAAAAAATAAGGGCATATTGATTGGTTTGCACAAAGTTATAGCATCTGCAAAATAGGGAAAACATATTTTTTTTGTTTTACTAGTAATGACGGTGATCAGTGATTTTTAGCGGGACTGTGACATTGCAGCAGACAGACCGGACACCCAGCTGACATTTTTATAACTTTTTTGGGAACCAGTGACATTATTACAATAATCAGTGCTAAAAATATGCACTGATCTAATGACACTGACAGGGAAGGGGTTACCATCAAGGGCGATTAAAGGGTTAAATGTGTTCCCTCAGTGCGTTTCTGTGTGGGGGGGTGGGCTGCCTAGGACAACACACAGATCTGTCTTCCTGCATAGCAGAAAGGCCAGAGCTGTATGCAATTGCACTGTGTGTTGGCAGATTGCATGCAGATTGTAAACTAGCAGATCTTCCAGACGGAGATCTGCTAGTAGATATAGCAGACCAGTCTACAGACAAACTGCTGGGTGGTGGCAAGCCAACGTTTGTTGTGTGCCTGGTGTGTTGACAGTAGAAAGGGTAACACTGGGGGTTTTAGCTTGTGGGATAGCTGGAGGTATCCTAGAAGTGTTTGATAATTGCTAGACTGCTCCCCAACCCTTAGAGTGTACCAGATTGTATGCAAGATTTGTATCTGCCTGTGTATGGTCAGCTGGCTTAGTTAGAGTTGAATCTCCCTCTAGTAGTGGCCAGAGGTAGTGTAAAGGCTATGAAAGTGCATCACGGCCCGTCTTACTTGCACAGAATAAGTTTACCCTCCTTCCCTCCTACCCCTAGTCAAGGACCACACCCAGTTAGCTAGCCATCATGGGAGTGTGTTTCATGACAGGCATATCCAAAAGCTTTGCTAGTGTCCAAATCACCTTCAGGAAGTAGCCTATTAACCAGGGTCTATGAATATCCAGCCTGTGTCCTGTACCATACGATTATATTACATATATAAATGTAAAATATTTGGATACATAATACTTTAATATGCACGTGTAAGCATGTAAGATGGGAAAGTCATATCAAAAAGAGGAACTTTGACTTACCTGTAAATTCCATATCTTGGAGTATACAATACAGGACACAGGCTGCGTATTCACAGACCCCGGATTATAAGCTTACACCTCCTGGTGATTGGACATTGGCAAAGCCTTTAAGGACATGCTATTTGGGTGCTTCCACTATAACCCTACCAAGCTCTATTGATTCCTCAGTTTTCTAGCAAGCAAGGCAGAGTAACAAAGAAACCGAAAGGTGGGGTGGTCTATCTCCTGTACTATACTCTAAGAAATTGAATTTACAGGTAAATTTGAAATCCCTCTTCTCTTATTCATACAGAACAGGACACAGGTTGAGAATTTATGGACCCTGGGATGTCCCCAAGCAATGCATGAGGAGGGTGGGCAACAACTAGGCAAACAGAACTGGCCTAACAATAGGGTCAACAGAGCCAAATTAGGGTGTGGCTGCAAAAAACCTTACGGCCCAAGGATTCAACTGTAGAAGACTGGACATCTCCATGGTCAAAGTTGAAAATGTATGAACAGAAGATCCCAGCAATGTCCAGGAAACAGCTGCCAGTATGTAAAAGCCCAGGAGTATTGTTTAGAGTGTAAGTTCTAGTGATCAGCTGCATAAGCCAGTGAGTAATGGTTGACTTAGAAGCAGGTTGTCCTTTGCAAGGTCCTGAGGGCAGAACAGATATAGGCTATTGCTTTGAGGTAGACACTGATGGCTCTGACTATGTCAGGCAATGAAACAAATTTTTTTGTTGGATTGCTTTGGACCATGGCACAACAATGGAAGAACTAGATCTTGAAGGCCTTGGATGTAGGGTACCTTGTTATTTTGAAGGATGAGGAGTGACTAAGAGAGAGACCAACTCTGAGAAATGTCTGACAGAATGGTGATTAGAAAGGCTACCCTGAGGGAGAGGTCACCTGAGGGGATATCTTTGATGAGTTCACAGGGTGGTTTCTGCAGGGCAGAGAGAACCAAGTCGAGGTCCAAATGATGCACAGGGTGCTTCAAGGGGGACCAGAGCTAGGATATACCTTACATATGGTTTGAGAAGGTAGACTGAAGCTGGATATTTTTTAAAGAAAATGGGCAAGGTCAAAACCCGTCCTTTAAGTGTGCAAGTTCTGGTCAAGTATAGATTGAAGGAAGGCCAGAATGCGATATCCCAAGAAATGTCTGGGGCTGAAGAATCTGTGTTAACACCAGGTAGGATTTCCAGGTTTAATAATATTTGTAGTCAGAGTCTTCAAGCGGGAAATGTGATACTCCTAAGAACCAAGGCCTGAGGTGTGCCTTGGCCTAGCTGCTCAGTATGTCTGAAAAGAGGGCATACCCTGAATGTAAGAATAAGAACAAAATACTATTAGAATGTATGAAAAACTGGGGAACGGGTGGGAACCCAGAAATCCCGACAACACTGGCCCTGACAGAGGAGGTGGTTTAAATAGCCCTCTCAGGCTCCACCTACGGCCAGCCTTTCAACTTGTAGTCAGAGTCTTCAAGCGGGAAATGCGATACTCCTAAGAACCAAGGCCTGAGGTGTGCCTTGGCCTAGCTGGTTAGTATGCCTGAAAAGAGGGCAAAAAGACACAAAATTTAGGTGAAGGGAAGGTAATGAACCATCATGGATAAAGGTGTGCTCCCGGATGGCAACAGTAGGTATCCAGCAAGTAACCGGAAAGTATTCGCTGTGGCAAGCCTTTCAACAAGTTTCTACTCATCTTTCTTGCTTTTAGCAAGTTAAGGATGACAGAATAAAAGACCCCCTCAAAAGACCGGCTCAAAAGACCCCTCTGTCTATTGGGAATATGTGATATCCCAATAAATGTCTGGGGCTGAAACAGCTGTGTTCACACCAGGTAAAGTAGGATTTTCAGGTTTGGAAGTGCCTTTATTGCTTTTAGTTAGGGGTGGCAGACTAAAAGACCCCCCTGTCTACTGGGAACTGTCATTAAAGCTAGTGACTGATCAGGAGGATGGAATAGAGGTCCCTAGAACAATAGGTCAATAGGTCTAGGCTGTTGGAAAGATGAGTATGTTTGTGTATCAGGTTCTTCTGAGCTAATTCTGTGCTATGAGAATCATACAGCTTCTTGTCTTGCTCTATCTTCTGGAGCAGATAAGGTATCATATCCATTGGAGGGAAGGCACATATTAGTCTGAACTAAGACCAGAGCATTATCGTCTGAGCTCATCCTTATTGATAATTCATGTTCCTATGACTGTGAGGGACTGGAACAATCCTGCACAGCCTGAAGGCCGGCATCTGTTTTTATCACTTTTTAGTAATAAGGAAGGACTTCATGATTGTTAAGAGTGGGTTGGAGATCCACCAAGTATGAGAGTTCCAGCATGGCTGGAGGGGAGCATGGGTAAGTACAGTCCTGAGGAAAAGCTTTTGGATCCACGGTGGAAGTAGAAATTTCCTACCTGTAACATCTTTAATGAATTGGTCAAGTTCCTCATCAAAAAGAAGTTTTCTTTCAAAGGGCATATGTGTAAGACATGTTTTATAGGCAGCTTCAGCTGACCAGGATTTGAACCACAAGATTATGTGCAGTTGAACACATAGGAGCAAGGCATGAGGTAATTGGTGCAATTTCTCTCTTGAGCGAGGGTCCCGGAAAACAGGATAGTGATAGTAGACAGCAGTCTGAGACAGAAATATCTGTGATAGCTGGTTGCAGAGCTGGGCCTGCAAGTGTAAAAGGAATTCTGCGTTATCTGTAAATTTCATATCATGGAGTACAGTACACTACAGGACTCAGGCAACATATTCATACACCATAGGACATCCCGAGCAATATATAAAAAGGGTGGACAATAACTAGACAAATGGAAATGTGCCACCAGGCCCAAATAACAGGGGACAAAAAACCCAAGTTCAAAGTGCTGTTGAAAGAACTGCACAGCCAAAAGGTGCATCCACAGAAAACCGGATATCCAACTGGTAAAACTTTGAGAAAGTATGAACAGAAGACCAGGTAGCGGCCTTACATAGTTGGGCTACAGAGGCTTTGTGGTGAAAAGCGTTGTAAAAGTGTTGTTATAGGTTTTTGCTTAAGAGTGTAAGCCCTTGCTGCAATCAGATTCCTTATCCAGGGTTCCCTGAGGAAGTCATTCAGAAGAAAACTTGCACATATAAGGTGGGTTCCCAGTGTCATCACCATGCTTGGATGCTTTTAAGCTATGGTAGTGTCTTGTTTGTGGTGCCAGAGTGTGCGTCAGCAGCATTTTGTGGGACATGCCGACACTTTTTCTGCCTAAGTGAGTCTAACTTTATAACCACTACCTGCCCAAGCCAATTCTGAATAGAATGCATGAAGGTAAAAACCTTTAGCCTTTACAACCACTTTAAGGCCATAATTTCCAGAGGAAATGTGACATAGATGCTGAACTTTCTTAGCAAAAACTGAGGACTGATGGAGTGGAGTAGGGTTATGGAGGGTGGCGTGTCTTTAAACGTCTGCCAGTATCCAATCACTTGAACGTACGCACCTATACCAGATAGGTCTTCTTAGACTTAACAGATCTCTTTGTACAAAAAAGGACATTGCGACGTGGAGAAGAATCAAGTGCTACAATGTCAAGGCTTTTGCGTACAGCGGAAGTGAGCATATCAATATCAGCAAGCATCTTATGCGAAGACATAAGATCAGGTGTATAGGAGGCCTGGGGAGAGAGATTTTTCCACTACTTCCTCTAATACCATCTCTGAATCCTGTTTTTCCCCCTCTATGTCTGCCCCTTTTGGGGTTGGCATATTGGGCTCTGACTCAAGTAGAGATGATGGGGTTGGAGACAGAGATGGCTGTAATAAAGCCATCAGTTGTCTGAGGGGTTGTGACATAGTTGGCGAAAATTCCCCTAAGTAACAAGTTGTGCGCCTAAGATGAAGCTGGATGCGGATGCAGAAATCAGTTCTGGTCCTACTCCGGTGCAAGGGAAGCATCATTACTTTGAGGTTGAGTGTTGTGTGGGCCTTCAACAGAGCAAATGTTTGTCTGAGCTTCTGCTGAACCCCCCACCTTGCCCCCATTGTGGAGTACTCACAAAGAAAGTTGCGAAAAAGGGTAAGCATGTCTATAAGGAAAACGCAGTAACCTAAATGAACACTGTGCTGTAGCTAAGTCCCCATGGTGAGAGGTCCGAGAGGGGCATCCGAGTACCTTACATGGTACTCTAGGCGGAAGTAGCCATAAAGTGTTTGACCTATGGTGTGATTTAACACCAAGCCATCTACCTGAGACTGAGCTCATAGTGACTGAATTTTTAGTACCAAGTTTGGAAGGTATTCCCATTTACAGTGTAAACTTTTCAAATACAATATCAGTAATGATATTACAGTAATGGACAGACACATGGTGACCCTGTGACTCTGGTAATCTGTTCATGACACTGGTCCCTATAATGGGTCCTGGCTTCACCTGTCACATTGGGGATATATAGCTGAAGGGATCTTCACGACGAATTGGGATGGACCACAGCCCTGGACTTGTATAGCACTTTTGCAGCCAACTACACATTATACAGAATGCCGAGGTTTACACCCCCATGCAGGATCCAGTGCCCCAAGCAACATCATGGGCCAATCCCCACAGCAGGGGGTCCAGGTAGGGCTACAAAAGGTTTTATCAATGTTACGCTGATCCAGATGCATGACTTTTATTGTTAGAAGTCAGTGAACAGTCGACTGAAGAATCCAAAGATAAAATAAACTAGTTAAGCTAATAGTGATTTTTTCACAACGAAAAAGTCCATTACCTTAGTACACTAGTAAACATACTGAGGACTCACAGAGTGCGGCAGGGTTTATGCAGAGGTGACCATGTGGTGTGTCCTCAAAAACTTCGGCAATGTCCAATCACCTGAAAGCATGAGCCTGTAACCCAGGGTCTGTACAGGCTTATGTCCTGTATTTTACAATACATTTAAATGTAAACACTGAAAAAACAAAAGTTTTGTAAGTACATTACACGTATTGATGTTACCTCTTCGATAAAGAGCCAGGGATGACACGGTCCACCTAACAAAGAGGGCTTCTTGAGTCCATGTTCAAATATTGCCTTAATACTTGGACATAATGTTCCCCGAACCAAATCTGTGATGCCTTCAGTTACAGAGTCGTCCCCAGCAATTGAATACTGTGTGAGGACACATAAGAAGTGTTAAATGCAAGCACTGGAAGATAGTTTGAACTAAAACATAGGGATAATAAGGATTTTCTTGATTTAAAGGAGGACTTAGACACTCATCATTTAGTAGCATGGGGCAGAACTCACACTATTGTTAAATATTAGGAAAACTGACATAAGAGTAGAACTAAAAACAAAAACTAGTGGGGAAGGGTTAAAACTCATTAGATTTCTGCCATTGGTGTCCCATTGGAAAGATGTATTTTCACTTCCCTTCCAGGGCCAAAACAAATTGAAAGGAAATCACTTCAAAGTGAGAGAATCACCAGAATTAATGTTCCCATTGCAATATTTCCCCTCTATCATGGTTTTGTTGACAACCCAGAGTTTGGAATTTTCTTTCACATTCACTCTTGGTGATAATGGTGCACAGGAGAAATAGAGAGCATAGTTTCATAGTTTCATAGTTAGTAAGGATGAATAAAGACACCAGTCCATCCAGTTCAACCTGAGTGAGTGTCTACCCCTATCCTTGTACATTGCACACTCACATTGGTCCCTACCCTCAAGGAGCCCACAATCTAAGGTACCCATTCATATACTAGGGCCAATTTTGGACAGAAGCCAATTAACCTACCTGCATGTCTTTGGAGTGTGGGAGGAAACCGGAGTACCCGGAGGAAACCCACGCAGACACAGGGAGAACATGCAAACTCCAGGCAGGTAGTGTCATGGTTGGGATTTGAACCAGCGACCCTTTTTACTGCTAGGTGAGAGTGCTAACCACTACACCACTGTGCCGCCCCACTACACCAATCTGCCTAATGGGGGACACAAGTAGCAATAACATCCTACTGCTGTTAATACTGACCAGTGGAGTAATGTCTCCCTAAAGTGTAATAATTATGTTTGGCAGCCATTATACCTAGGTAAACTACATTTTCTGATATATAAGAACTCAAATTTTAACACTGCTTCTTAGTGTTCTTAGTACCAGTGAGTTGAATATGGTTTCTGACATTTCAGTGAACTTACAACCTACTGGTATAAGTATCATTTTGCAATTGATTTCTACTGCTTTCCTTTTCTAACGAGAAGCCTATAATTTGCTGTTAAAGCATCCCCAACACTCTTTTTCCTTCAATTTTTACATAACCTGAAGGATACTAAATAAATTGCAAACTAAACAAAATTTTTGGTCTCACCTCTTTACTTCTTTCATCAAGAATCTCCACAAATTTTGCAGGAAACCAGCCTAAAAAAACAAACAAAAAAAAACATCGCTATTGCAAATTATAACAGATTTAAAAAGTTAGCAATTTGTCATTTAAAACAGGCCTTGGGAATCTGCATGCATAACTGGCTGCCCTTGGGTTTAACATTTTAAAAGCAATAAAGCAAACGTCATACAGATATACTACGCTGACAAGATAAACTCAATTGAAAGAGGAGAGGAGAAAAAAAAAACAGTGCTAAGTGCAGGGGAGGTGGGTTGTTTAGTTAGGGAACAAAGATCATGATGACTTTTCTATTCTGCTTTATCACCTACTCCCCCTGGGTCATCTTCCTCCATCCCGTCACAGTGCCCCAATAATATAAGTGGCCTTGGTATTCCCCGATTCCCTGCTCTGCAGACGCACATTACAATTTTTTATGTTGCGACATTTGTGAAACACAAAATTTCGGATAAAAATACACATATACACAGAATTATCGGTCACATATACAAAATATATTGCACAATTTTTGATAAAATATAACAGATGAGGTTGTGCCGAGTAAATAGATGTGTCAAGTCATAAAATTGTGTGCACCTCTGAAACCGCAACAAACTTTGGTACCCTATATTTTTCACAGGCAACACTTTAAAAGTTCCATACATGTCAGCAATTTAGCGTTAACCATAAATAACGTGCCTATAATTATTGCTATAACTGTAGCGTAAGTAGTGATATGTAACAAGTGTAGAGTAACTGATGTTTTTGTGCATATGCGCCCCTGACTTATGCATTTACATTCATACTTGCATGTATGTATGTGGGGGCTTACATTTTTTTTAGGGAGGGGGCATTTTAAGTAGGGTTGCACGGATACCAGTTTAAGACCAAGTACGAGTACCGATAGATTTACATTTTTATAACTTTCCCTTTTTTTGGTGGAGAGGTGGGGAGAGAGTTATTGTTTAGGGTGGGGAGGCGTGTTATTGTTTAGGGTGGAGAGGTGTGAGGGGGGGATTGTTTAGGGTGGAGAGTTGTGAGGGGGGGGGATTGTTTAGGGTGGAGAGGGGCGTTACTGTTTTTTTTTTTACATAAGATTTTATTAAGTTTGTACAGTACATGTCAGAACAGTGGTACAATCTCAGCAGCGATTATCATGGCAGTTTACAGCGGTAGATCAAGAAGAGTATTTAGAGAGAAAAGTCAAATCTGGGCTAAGCAGCATAAATAACATCAGGTTATAACATGCATTCAGGTAGTATCTCTGTCAAGCCAGAATTGCATTCAGAGGGTAAGGTCAGTGTATTACATATATCATCACGGGTGGGATACCATTGTCTATACCAAACACATGTCATCCCCAGCTAATGTAATAGGGCAGGCAAATTCCCTGGCCCTCCCTACCACCACCACCTTCCTACTTAGAGATTCTTATACCGTCTTCAGCTTAGTGACTAAGGAAGTGGCCTCTCTTTGGTCCAGGGGCCCCATATCTTATCAACATTTTTGGGACAGTTTCTTCCTAGGTACATCAATTTATAGAGCGGTAAGGCCGCATCAATCAGGGCTCTCCATTGGGAAACCGTTGGGGGACTAGGGTCCTGCCATTTAATTAGGATAGCTTTCCTAGCATAGAAGGCTGAGTAGAATACAAATGTTTTTTTAGCCTGCGATGCTGGGAGCGTATCTACAATTCCCAATAAAAGGGGCAGCGGATCACAGGGGACTTCAAATTGGCCTATAGAGCTGATCTCTGATGTCACCCCCCTCCAGAAGGTCTGCAAGTACGCACAGGACCATGTAATATGGAAGAAAGTACAAGAGGCCAAGCCGCATTTAGGGCACTTATCATTCCTGTTAGGGTAAATTCTGGCCAAACGTTCCGGAGAGTAGCAAGCTCGGTGAATAAACTTAAGCTGGGTGTATCTGTCTCTAGAGGATATCATGAGAGGCAGATATTGTTGAACACCCTCCTCCCAATCCCCCTCCTCTAATTCTGGTATGTCCCGCTGCCAACAGACAGGAGACAACAGAGGTATCAATACTGTTTAAAACAGCATATAGGGTCGACAGCATTTTCTTTTCAATCGAGAGGGTCAGAATGGTCTCCACAGGGGTCGCCTCCAGAGTAATAGCACATGTAACTAAAGATATGTTGGTATTGCGCTGTCCCTATATTAAATAACCCTCCGAGGGTGATAAGTATAATGCCTAGTTACATAAATCAATAGAGTAATATAAAAATATATATCTATAAATGTCTACTGAATAGTATCAAAAAGTGCAACGTGCTACATTAAATAAAATAAAATAAACACACCACAAAGGTGATAGAATCCAAATAAATGAAAATCAAGTGAACAAAAGGTAAGTAACTAAAAACAGTCTCTTAAAAAATTACTATTTTGATAAAGTGCAGAAAAAATGCAAAAAAAAAAAAAGTAAACGCACTACAGAGTCAATTGAAAACCTCCACGGAAGCACAACTGCTTCAATTGAGTACAAAGCCAAAAAACAGTGAATTGATCATAAAGTGCCAAGTGCGTCTTATAAATGTGCAAATAAGTAAACACTCTCCAGAGGTGATATAAGTGAACCACCTTAATAATAAACAAATAATATACAAGAAAATAAGAAAGAGTATACCTAGACCAAAAAGAGGGTAACCGCTCCTGATCACATGGGAATAAACTTTAGACTTGCAGAAAGTGCATCCACAGTCAGCTTCCTTCCCGTCCCTAAGATGTGGATGCACTTGCTGCTGATTACTAGAAAAAGGCTTTTTTCTATCTATTAATGTGTGAGTACCCTGTGTATGAAAATTTTTAATAAATGCCATTTGTGAAATACTACACTATGGTATTCCCTCTCTATTAATCTATTGGGTCCTATGGAGCAATAAGAATAAAATTCAAAGGAGAAGGTGACCGAATTTACCAGGAGAGAAGACATATAAAGAAATCTATAAAGAAATCTATATACCTCTATGCAAATCCCTCCTTGCTATAGCCCACTAAAGTGTGATCACAGCGGGATTAAGCACTGGGAGATCCACACCTCAGTTGAATTTGCACAAGTTTGCACAAAGCACTTGCACTTAAAGGAGACTGTTGTTTATTTATGGACTTGAATATTTATATCTTTTTATTTTTGATGGATTTCAATATGTATATTTAATCTATAGAGGCCGGATTCATTCTGATATAACGTATGTTACAGCCGGCTCTGTAGTGCGTTTACTACTATATATATTTTTTGTTTATTCTAAAGTTTATTCCCATGTGATCAGGAGAGGTTACCCTCTTTTTGGTCTAGGTATACTCTCTTATTTTCTTGTATATTATTTGTTTATTATTAGGGTGGTTCACTTATATCACCTCTGGAGAGTGTTTACTTATTTGCACATTTATAAGACGCACTTGGCACTTTATGATCAATTCACAGTTTTTTGGCTTTGCACTCAATTGAAGCAGTTGTGTTTCCGTGGAGGTTTTCAATTGACTCTGTAGTGCGTTTACTTTTTTTTTTTTTTTGCATTTTTTCTGCATTTTATCAAAATAGTAATTTTTTAAGAGACTGTTTTTAGTTACTTACCTTTGTTCACTTGATTTTCATTTATTTGGATTCTATCACCTTTGTGGTGTGTTTATTTTATTTTATTTAATGTAGCACTTTGCACTTTTTGATACTATTCAGTAGACATTTATAGATATATATTTTTATATTACACTATTGATTTATGTAACTAGGCATTATACTTATCACCCTCGGAGGGTTATTTAATATAGGGACAGCGCAATATCAACATATCTTTAGTTTCATATTAAGTGGATACGGCGTGATCCATTCCGGTAGTAGCAGCAGCCCCTGACATTTGATAGATCACAAGTGGTAGCGCAGGAATAAAACACTATCATTAATAGCACATGTAAACTGCGCTCGATAGGCATGCCGGAGCTGGATGTACCTAAAAAACATGGAGTTTCAGTTCATCAAATGGAAGCAACCCAGGGATGGTTCGAAAGTGGGGCAGCCGCGGGTTCCCCCACAGCGGAGTATCAGGGGACCAGCTGTGCGGTTTCCCTATCCTGGCCCTAACTGCATTCCAGACCCTCAGTGTGGTCCGCATCGAGGGAGTAACCCCGGGATTGGACCTAGGGCCTCTGTGGACCAAATTCCGGAGTTCGGAATAAGAGCCCAGGAGTGCCGCCTCAAGGGTAGCCACAGGGTTTGCCAGTTCTGCTGACAACCATCACCGCACCGTTACCAGGACTGCGGCCCAGTACTATTTAACAAAGCACGGTAAAGCTAAAATGAAAGTGAATAAAGCCTTCGCGCTACTATTTCAAGGTGAAAGAATGTATATGAAAAAAAAGGGGGTAATATTCCTCTTATAGAACGGTGCGTGAATATGTGAATAAGCAAAAAATGCACTTAACCAATATTTTACGTGTAAATATGCAATAAAGTGCTAGTGCAATGCAGCTGGACCTGATGATATTACACACAATACCAAAATAGCAATTATAAATATAAAATGGTCCTGCGCAACCCAAATGTTAATGAAAAGTGCTGCGTGCTTAAAAAAAATTTGTATAAATAAATAGAAAACAGGCACAAAAAACAGTCCATAAAGATCCCAAAATATTGGCTCAATGGCGTCAAATGCGTTCAGAGAATGGTGCAAAGAAAACAGCAGGCAAAAGTGCTCCTATAAGCACGGGAAACTCTATGCTCCCAGAACTCTCACCTCAGACCTTTTAAAAACAGGCACATCAAGTATACCTAACAGCTTCCGTTTTGTTCTTAGCCACCAGGGGATCTTCAATAATAGCTGACTGGAATGACATGTATATCCATGCTAGGCCACCAGAGGGCCAATCATCCCTGTATTGGTAGATAATGTCTGCGGTGGCGATTTCTGCTGATAGGTGCCGCTCAAAGGAGAAACATAGGGAGAGAAGAGGGGCTCCCCAAGGCTCTGTCAGTCTGCTAATAGAGCCTTATCCATAGGATAGACCATGGGCGTCCGCAGAACTTTTTCCAAGGGGGGCATCATTTTAAGGCCACTCATGCTCTGCCACTTTTTGACAATCTCATGAAAATCTTTCCACTGGTAATACATGTGTTATATAACAGATAATTCATCTTGACTTTGTATTGGAAGTTACTCTGGCGGCTGTGTTCCATGCCCATATAGCCTAGAGAATGTACATCTTTTTACATTGCAATACATCTGTTGTGGCCATATTTTGATCTCATACTGTCACTGTATAGGCTGTTTTCATAAAGATAAAAATATGGCAACAACAGATGTATTGCAATGTAAAAAGATGTACATTCTCTAGGCTATATGGGCATGGTACACAGCCACCTGAGTAACCTTGCGGACGCCCATGCTTTCAAAAACCAGCCCTGGAAAAAATGTCATACCAGCCCAACAACATAATGTCATTATTTTCTTGTTCATGAAAGGGAAAACCATACATTTTAAAGCACATTTGATGAAGAGAGAGTTAGATATAGATATGAAATCACATAGGGCTTGCTATATATACCTATATATACCTACTATATGTAACTATGTAACTATATATATATATATATATATATATATATATATATATTCAAATTCCAGTTAAAGCGGTTTTGTACAGAAAATTGCAAGTTCATCTTATTCAAATGGCTTTGGAACATAGATGCAGTTATGACCATTGAAATAAAATAATATTCAGTATTTACCTTTTATTTTTAATGTTTATGCTGACTTCCGGGCTCTCCTCCCGTGGGAGTAGGCATGTTTATCGGCTTCGCAATGGTCCCTGGGAACTTTTTTAGCTATTTCCCAGAAATCCGTGGGGGACACAGTCATGCCGAAATCTCGTGAGATTTCGGAAGGAAGACGCCGGTCACGTGACGAGGTTGTGTCCGAAATTGCCATTTTAAAAGTGGGCAGGCAGCTCTATCTGCCATTACCACTATAGCACATGAAGCAAGAGGAAGGAAAACAAAGAGGACACTCAATGAGCATGTGCGAGATGGAGCGGTCGATGCTGGGAGCTCAGCATCATCGCATCCAGGAAGTAAATGCCTGTGGGCTTCAAACGCCCACAGTGAAAATGGAAACCGCTGGACTGCTTTTTTAAAAGTTTTCCTTAGCAATGAAATCGTCATGCCGGGGGTTAAAAAGACGCCGATCGTGACTGCAAAGACACCGTAGGAATCACCCACCAGTGACACAGGTAAAAAAAAAAAAAAAAAACGGCAGCGGAATCCCACTTTAATAGTGGTAAGTGATCAATCATCAAGGGGGACCCCAGAAGCTCAGAACATGGGGGGGACCACCTTCTGCAGAAAGAATACACTAAGGTAAGGGGGGTGGGTTACTAATATAAGGAGGAAATCCTTTATATCAGTGCCCTTTACATTATCGTATTCGCTCCCCCCTTAAATCAGTGACCCCCGACTGGCCTGGCGGTGCTTTCTCTGACCTCCTCTCAGGTGCACTGTGCAGGGCTCAGTCAGTCGGCTCCAGCTTGGTGGCTCTGGTTTTCTCCTCTAGTCTCCTGTCCCCAGTCCACACAAGTCTGACTTCTCCCATGACCCCCATCCAGTGCTCCCACTCTTGACTCCTCTCCAGACTCCCTCAGAGACTGCAGACATGCTACAGGAGATGGTCAGAGACTGCAGACTTGATGCAAGAGCTCAATGCAGCCTCACCAGTGCCCATCAAATGCAGCCTCACTGTGCCCATCAAATGCAGCCTCACTGTGCCCATCAAATGCAGCCTCACTGTGTCCATCAAATGCAGCTTTACTGTGCTGTGAATGCAGTCTCACTGTGCCCATCATTGCAGCCCCTCCTGTGTCCCATGTCCCAGTCTGCAGTCCCTGTCTGTGGGAAGGTGTGTTGTTGATGCTTGGTACGGTACCTTGCATGCCAGCAGGATATCCATGACAGCCAGCAGCAGGCAGGGTCTGTTCTCGTTTTGGATGGGGACGGTGCTCCTTCCAGAGGATCTGTCTGCTGCTAGATGGAGTGGTCTCTGGCCACCTGCACCTTCAGCCTTAATCATTTTCCGGCCCCAGTCAGCCTGCCCTCTGGTCCTGGGGAAGTGGAGAGCACTGGGTGGGAGTTGGGGAGAAGGGGTAGCAAAGAGTACTGGCGGTCTTGGAGAACACATGGGTGGGGGCAAAGAGCGAGGGGGAGTGGCGATCACAGAGGTGGTGAGCGGAGAGCGCTGGGGGGGAACTTGAGAGCACTGGGGGGGGGGGGGCAATAAGAACAGGGGTAGAGAGCACGGTAGGCTGAGAGCACTGGGGGGGCCAAGAGTGTGGGGTGGTGAAGAGCACTGGAGGGGGGGGGCAGAAAACCGGGGTGGAGAGCACGGGGGCTGGAGAGTACTGGGGGGGTACAAAGAGCAGGGGGGAGTGGAGAGCAATGGGGGGAGCTTGAGAGCACCAGTGGGGGCCAGAAAAAACAGGGGTGGAAAACACAGGGGACTGGAGAGCATTATGGGGGGTGGAGAGCACGAGTGGGGGTAAAATGCAGGGGGAGTGGACAGTACAGGGGTGGGGGAGTGGAGAGTGCTGGGGGGAAGCCAAAAAGAACAGGGGTGGAGAGCACGGAGGGTAGAGAGCACTGGAGGGGCTGGAGAGCACCAGGGGGCAGAAAGAACAGGGGTGGGGAGAATGGGGGGCTGGAGAGCACTGGGGTGGGGGCTGGAGAGTGATGGGGAGAGCTGAAGAGCACTGGAGGTGGGGAGAAAGAACAGGGGGGAGAGCACTGGGGGGGAAAGAACAGGGGGGAGAGCACTGGGGGGGGAAGAATAGGGGGGAGAGCACTGGGGGGAGTGGAGAGCACTGGGGGGGAAAGAACAGGGGGGACAGCACTGGGGGGGGGGGGAGAAAGAACAGGGGGGAGAGCACTGAAGGGAGTGGCGAGCACTGGGGGGGGAGAACTGGGGGGAGAGCACTGGGAAGGAGAACAGGGGAGAGAACATGGGGAGCACTGGGCGGAGTGGAGAGCACTGGGGGAAACAGGGGGGAGAGCACTGGGGGGGAACAGGGGGGAGAGCACTGGGGGGGGCAGGGGGGGAGAGCACTGGGATGGTGGCTAGAGAAGGATGAGGAGAGCTGGAGAGCAGGGAGGAGAGAACTGTGGGGGGGGGGCAGGAGAGTGTGGTGGTGGAGGAGACCACTTGGGGGGGGGGGGGGGGGGGGGAGAGTGTGGTGGTGGAGGAGACCACTTGGGGGGGCAGGAGAGTGTGGTGGTGGTGGAGGAGAGCACGGGGGGGGGCAGGGCAGGAGAGTGTGGTGGTGGTGGAGGAGAGCACTGGGGGGGGCAGGGCAGGAGAGTGTGGTGGCGGTGGAGGAGAGCACTGGGGGGGAGGCAGGAGAGTGTAGTGGTGGAGGAGAGCACTGCAACCCCCCCTTGATCCTCCCCCCCTCGATCCTCCTATCCAGGCACTGTGGCACACAGGGTTGTACAAGCGGCATCTACTCCTCTGGATCACAACGCTGGCTGGCTCTGTGTTCGGCGGCCGCTCTGTAACACGGCCCCACCCCCCCAGACCGGCTCATGTGATAGGCGGAACGTTGATTCACTCTACTATCACATGAGCTGGTCTGGGGGGACTGTGTTACAGAGCGGCCGCCGAAAACAGCCAGCCAGCGTTGTAATCCAGAGGAGAGAGCAGAGGATGCAGCCGCCTGCGAAAAATGCAGCATGGCGGTGGCTGCAACACCTTGGGGATTCCGGGGGGGGGGGGGCACTTGACCCCCCTTGCCCCCTGCTGCGGACGCCCATGGGATAGACCCACCCCAAACCACACCAGCACCGCACAGCATCATAAACTGGAGGAGCATGCCCCAGTCAATCAGCTAAACCCCCTAAAGAGAGCGGAAGCTGAAGCCTGCTCTGTGCTATTCTCAGGGTGCCACCGTTCCAGATAAAGGAAATAATCAAACTGTTTAACTTCCGAAAGAAAGCCTGGGGAATAGGCACTGGGGTTTGTCGAAACAAATAGGTGAACTTGGGCAGGACCGTCATCTTGATCAAGTTAACTCTGCCCACTGGTGAAAGAGGCAGAGTCCTCCAACCTAAGCACTGTCGCGTCAGTGAGGACAAAACCGGCTCACGATTAAGAGGTTTGAATCGGGTCAGGTCTCTGTGGATTATTACCCCCAAAAACTTGAACTGGATGACCACCTCAAGTGGGGCGTTAACCGGGAGCCCAGCATCCGAGGGGTGAAGGGCAAACAGGACAGACTTGTCCCAGTTTACTCGGACACCTGAGTACCTGCCAAAGCTGTCGATAAGGGAGAGGGCCTCCTCCAGTGACGTGGACACCTCCCGGAGGTACAAAAGGGTGTCATCGGCATATTTTCTCCTCCAAAGGGCCCAAGGGGATGCCACGGATCACCGAAGAAGATCTGATCAACATGGCCACTGGCTCTATGGCCAGCGCAAAAAGCGCCGGGGAGAGCGGGCATCCCTGTCGAGTACCCCTGCGGAGGAGGAAAGGGGGAGAAATTACCGACCCAGTGCGCACTCGTGCCCTAGGGGCACCGTAGATAGCCTTCACCCAGGAAACAAATCTGGGGCGAAAGCCAAACCGGAGCAGGACCCCCCAAAGATACTCCCACTCGACAGAGTCTAATGCTTTTTCAGCATCCAGGGGGCCACTGCATCCGCCGGGGCCAAGTGGGCATCAGATCCCAGAACCGTGTATAACCTCCGGAGATTTATATCCGTACCTTTGCCCGGCATAAAACCAGTCTGGTCCTCGTGAACCAGGGTAAGGATTACCTCATTTAATCTCTGCGCCAAGACTTTAGTAAGCACCTTGGCGTCGGCATTAAGTAAGGATATGGGTCGATATGAGGAACACAGCTCCGGGTCCTTACCCGGCTTGGGTATAACCACTATTATCGCCTCAGCCATTGACGCCGGTAGAGCCTCCCCCCGAAGAGATTGGACTATCATATAGTACATGTCAAAATCAAATAAATGGTGTTGCGCTACCTTAAAATATTACGCTAAACTAAAGTGCCTAGTGCATGAAATTAGCAAATTCAATGTGTAACCCCTAATAAAGATTCCCAAAGTAAACAATTATGTAAAGGTGCAAAACAATATAACCCGGTGGATTCTGAAAAACAGGTTATGTAGCAACAGCAAATAATGCAGTAAGTGAATAAAGTGTCAGGTGCTTAGATTACATCACAAAAGAGATAGTAAGGTGTCTAGTGCTTAGAAATCCATATATCCAAAATCGCATATGTGAAATTCAAACCTCCAATTAGTGCGATAATACAGTGCAATCAGATTCTGGGGACTAACACGTCCCCATACTGCCTATAAAATTCCGGAGGAATCCCATCAAGGCCCGGAGTTTTCCCAGCCTGGAGTTCCCCCAGCGCCTGCCGAACCTCCTCCTCCGCTATGGGGGCCTCCAGAGAGTCCAAGGCCTCAGTAAAGAGAGTAGGGGACTGGATACGTTTCAGGAACCGGTCAAGGTCAGCGCTGGAGTAATCCACCCGGGAGCTATAGAGATCGCTATAGTAGGAAGCGAACCGGGCATTTATGAGTGAGGGGTCCACCAGCACCGTGCCATCCGAGCCCCGAATATGGGCAATAGAGGTGATAGGCTGTTGCTCTCTAGCCAACCAGGCCAGCAGGCGGCCGGTCTTACCCCCTGCTCAAAAATGCTGTGCATCTGAGCCAGTTGTTGCTTTTTTGCCCCCGATACCCTAAGAAGCATCACCTCCCTGTAGGCCGTTTGCATGTCTAGATAGGTAATAGGGTTCTGGGTGGAGGCGTAGCGAGCCTCCAGCTCCCTGGCAGACGCCTCAGCCTCTGCCAAAGTAATCGCCGAGTCGTGTTGGGCCCTAGCTATAGAGGATTGGTATGCCCCCCTAATGTATGCCTTAAACGCATCCCACACATTAAGTTCTGAGGCCGAACCCGCATTTGTTAGCCAGTAAGTCTGGATATGTTTAGAAATCTCTATCTCCACCAGTGGCTCAGAGATCCAATACCTAGATAAGCGCCAGATTCTCTCCGTGGGGGGAGTCAGCATCTGAAAGGTACATAGCATGGGGGCATGATCCGAGATTGCTCTCGGAAGCATGCCCACCACCCGCACCCGTGAGCATCCCGCCACTAACCAACACCAGGTCAATCTGTGACATAGCTCTATAGGAGGTGGAGTGAAATGTGTAGGCCCTCTCCCCCGGGTGTCTCCACCGCCAAACATCAGTAAGGCCATAAAGGTCAGCCCATCTCGATAGCGGGGATTCCACTCCACCCCCCAGGGACATCCTATCCAATGCAGGGTTTGGAACCATGTTAAAATCGCCTGCGATATAATGTTATCGGTGGGGTAACTAGACAGGAGGGGAACCAGAAGCTTTAACAGGGCAGTGGTAGCCGGTAACGGGATGTAGAGGCCCACAATTACCATTTCCACCGTGTCTATAACAGCATGCAGGATCACATATCTGCCCCCCCGCGTCCAGTTGTACATTCAGTATTTCACATGTCAGGGATTTATGTATCAATATACTAACCCCTCGTGCATAGCATGAGTATGTAGAGTGATAACCACTGCCCACCCACTGCCTCCGCAGGTTCAAGATCCTACACCCCCACAAGAAGTGTCTCCTATAGGATGCACACATGCGTGCTATGCTGCTTAAGATATGCCCATACCAAGGAGCGTTTTAACTTATTGTTCAGTCCCCGGACGTTCCAGGACCGCAGCCTCATCTGAGCCATAGCGAGGTCTGCCGCAAATGAACGCCAGGGGAGCATCGCATCCCTGGGCCTGGGTGGAGACATGTATCGCAATGCCCACTCCCCGGCATCAGCCTGGAGGCCCAGACCGCCAACAGCAACCACTGCCAATGGTGGGGGCCCCACCAGAGAAAGGTACCACTACAAAAACATTCCAACATGTACAGTAATGTAAAATAAAACAACCCAAACCCCCCACTCTGCACTGCACTGCCGTTGGGGAACTCGGAGTGCCCATTCCCAAAACCCAGCTCAACTGGAGCATATCAGGTGAAACTCCTGCGGGGGCGCAGGGAGAACTAAGAGGGGTAGCCCGAGGTGGAGTTGTGAGCAAAAAATAGCACGGTCGCTGCCATACGCGTGGCACCAACCCCAGCCCGGGAGACCAAGAATAGAAAACCAGCATAGACAAACTGATAAGGCAGGATCTCTTGACCGGAGTCAAGGGCATATACTTGAGAACAGTACATTGAATTAAGGCATAAAACAATGGTTATAGCATGACGCTCCACTTGTATGGAGACTCTGTTGTCGCTGAGCAGCCCCCCCCCCCCCACCACCACTCAGTGTCCAAGACCCCCAACTGGGCAGTGAGTCCATATAGCTCCTAGGCCCAGCACTGGTAAAAGTCAGGATCCGGGGTGGGGGGAGGGAGGGATGAGCCATGATGTCTCGGTCAGTGGGGACAGCTGATTTAGTTAGTAGAGCTAGGAACAGCGAGCAGGTCATGTAGGCCCAGACCATCACTCGTGCGGAGTAAACTGAAGCAGTGGGGCACTTACACACACCAGGGGCTAAGGCACACAGTTCTCCTCAGTAGAGAGTCACACAGGGGCAGTCAGTAAAGAGGGGGGGGGGGAGAAAGGGCGGGAGACATCATGGAGTGACATTAAAAGCATAGGTTGTAGAAGGCACCATAGTTACCGGGGCCTGGGTAGAGTGCCCAGCTATTGTGAAGCCTCCTCCGGCGAAGTGAAGTAGCGGGTGGACTCCCCATCTACCACCCGAAGGCGTGCAGGGAACAGCATACCGTATTTGATGTTTCTCGCACGTAGCTGGGCCTTGACATGATCAAAAGTTTTCCTCTGCCTCTGGGTCTCTACGGAGTAGTCCGGAAACAGCATGAGACGGGCATTGGCAAACCGTAGCTCAGGGATTTTGCGCGCCTCGCGGAGGACCAGATCCCGATCCCTGAAGTTTAGTAGACGCATAATAAAGGTGCGAGGAGGACCACCGGGCCCCCCCGCGTGGATGGCATCCTGTGGGCTTTCTCCACCGCGTAGTGGGGAGAGAACGCCGCTGCCGGTAGGAGAGTGCGGAGAAGATGCTCAGCGAAGGTTGCGGGGTCCTGTCCCTCCTCTCCCTCCGGTAGGCCCACCACGCGGAGGTTGTTCCTTCTGCTCCCATTTTCGCTGTCCTTCGCTCGGGACTCTAACGCCCGCACCCGCACCTGAAGAGTATGGAGGGAGGCACGGTGATCTCTGAGGGCATCTTCGGTGTCTCCCACCCGCCGATCCCCCATCCGCTCCCGGAACTTATCCATATCCCGACGCACCAACCCCACATCCATCTGTAGGAGGTCAATTTTTGCTGTCAGGGTCGTTTTGCATCCCGAAATAGCCTGCATCAGCGCTTGAAATCGGTCCTCCTCCACGGTGGCCGGGTCCTGTGGCGGAGTCCGGGTCGCCATGTTGGCACCAGCAGAAGGGGGCTGCTGCTGCCTCACGTGCTGCGGGCAGAAGAAGTCTTCCGTCTGGAGTTGTGCTTACCCCCTCTCATGCCCAAAAGGCTAGTTCAGTGGTGCCGGGACACGGATGAGGGCACAGGAAGGCAGTTCAACATTGATGGAACACTGATGTTAGTACAGGGAGGCAGTTCAGTATCCCTATGGCACAGGTGATAGCGCAGGGAGGCAGTGCAGTATTGCTGTGGCACAGGTGATATCACAGGGAGGCAGTTCAGTATTGCTGTGGCACAGGTGAAAGCACAGGAAGGCAGTTCTGGATTTCTGTGGCACAGAGGATAGCACAGGGAGGTAGTTCAGTATTGTCATGACAGAGATGGTAGCTGAGGGAGGCAGTTCGGTATGGCAGTGGCACAGAAACTGGCACAGGGAGGCAGTAGAATAATGCTGCGGCACAGAAGATGGGCAGCACAGTGGTGTAGTGGTTAGCACTCTCACCTAGCAGTAAGAAGGGTCGCTGGTTCAAATCCCAACCACGACACTACCTGCCTAGAGTTTGCATGTTCTCCCTGTGCCTGCGTGGGTTTCCTCCGGGTACTCCGGTTTCCTCCCACAATCCAAAGACATGCAGGTAGGTTAATTGGCTTCTGTCCAAAAAATTGGCCCTAGTGTATGAATGGGGACCTAGGATTGTGGGCTCCTTGAGGGTAGGGACTGGTGTGCAGTGTACAGGGATGGGGACAGTTGTAGACACTCACTCAGGTTGAACTGGATGGACTGGTGTCTTTATTCAACCTTACTAACTATGAAGAAGATAGTCCAGGGAGGTAATTCAGTACTGCTGCGGCATATATGGCATCACAGGGATGCAGTGCAGTATTGCTATGACACAGTACAGGGACACAGTACAGGGACACAGTACAGGGATGCAGTTCAGTAATGCTGTAGCATAAATAACAGTACAGGGAGGCAGTTCAGTATAGCTGTGCACAGAGAATGACACAAGATAGGCAGCACAACACCGCTGAGGCACAGGCGGTGGCACAGGGAGGGCAGCCCAACACCACTAGGGCACAGGGGAGGCAGCGCAGCGTGCTGTGGTTAGGGCAGAGATGATGGTTAGGGGGGAGCACGCCTGTCCAATAAAGTCACAGTACCTGAGGCTGTTCCGGACACAGTAGGCCGCAAGATGGCGACGGGCCTCGGGCGCTCGAAATCGGCCGCCACGGGACCGCTAACGGCCGATGGGGGCCCCCACACCGCCCAGCACACTCCAAGGGACAGCCGCCACCGAGATGCCCGGATTCGGCGCCTCCTGGTCCGCTGATCGTGGCACTCGAGCCCGCGGATGTCGGAGGCCCTGTAGGCCTCAAAATGGCGGCGGGTCCCCGCTGTGTGCAGACACAATTCGGCTAATTCCTGCTGGATTAGATGTGCAAGTCGTCCAGTAGCTGGTGTGGAGAGTTTAAAGGCTCTCCAGGCTGGCGGCGATGCAGGATGGCGATGGATTGAAGTAGGATCGGCGGGGGACGTCTGTCTCCCTCTACATCCGGACACGCCCCCGGGGGCGTTACTGTTTAGACCACTTTCACACTGAGCCGCGTCAGCGGTAAAGCAATGCTAAGTTTCATCTGCGCTTTACCGTCGTTTTGGCGGGGCCCCTGCTAGTGGCCAAACAAAGGGTTAACTTTGCAGGCGCTTCGGCAGCGGTGCTCATTCATTTCAATGGAGCTCCTCCACAGCCCCAAAGATACTTGCAGGTCTTTTTTTAACCTCCAGCCAATGCAATGCCCCATTGTGTAAGGACTCTGGCTTTCACACTGGGGAGCATTGAGAGACTTTCAGGTGCTTTATAGGCCCTTAAATGCCTGAAAAACATCTCCAGTGGGAAAGGGGTCTTAGGGTGGAGAGGTGGGTTATTGTTTAGGGTGGAGAGAGGTGTTATTGTTTAGGGTGGAGAAAGGTGTTATTGTTTAGGGTGGAGAGGTGGAGAGGGAGGTTATTGTTTAGGGTGAAGAGGTGGTAAGGGGGTTATTGTTTAGGGTGGAGAGGTGGGGAAGGTTGTTTGAATATGCAGAAAGGGAGGGGAAGGGGGTTATTTGGGAACCCACACACTGCCAATCACTGCACTACAACACCCAACAGACCTGCCCTCCCCCTCCAAGAAGTTCTGCAACAGCAAAGCCTGGCTCAGTGCAGGACACACTACTCACCAGGCAGATCCGTGGAGCCAGGAACGGGAAGGGGTGGGTCCACTGTGGGGAAGGGAAATCCCCACTGACAGCTGAAACGTCATCGGTTGTTAAGGACGTGGCAGCCCCAACCAATGATTGCCTGCATTCTTTTGTATACATTTCATCTGTCAATGGGGGAATCTCGCTGACAGATGAAAGAGCCGAACCTGAAGGTATCGGTTTTAGGTATCAGCGCATTTGCACAAGTAGCAATACTCGTGCAAGTGCTTAGTATCGGCACCACCCTCATTTTAAGTGCTAGGGTGTAAGTTTAACCACATATAGGTTGAACACACATATGTCGGACTTGGTCTTTTTTCCAACCTCATCTACCATGCAACCACTTCAATACAGGGCACTTTCCCCCTTCCTGCCCAGGCCAATTTTAAGCTTTCAGTGCGTCAACTTTTAAATGACAATTGCGCGATCGTGCAACACTGTACCCAATTTTTATATCATTTTGTTCCCACAAAGTGTTTTCTTTTGGTGGTATTCAATCACAGCTGTGTTTTTTTATTTTTTGCTCAACAAAAAAAATACAGAAAACTTTTTTGTTTGTTATAAAATTTTGTACATTTTCTCCTTCACTGATGGGCACTGATGGAATGGCATGGATGATGAGGCACTTATAATATGCAGCACTGATGGGCACTCATAGGTGGCACTGAAAGGCTGCAATGATGGACACTTATAGGCGCACTGATTGGGGCATTCAGGCCGCGTACACACGGGCGGACTGTTCGCCCAACTTTGTCCGCTGAACAGTGTTTGGGCGGACAGTCCGCTCGTGTGTGGGCTTTCAGCGGACAGTTTCAGCGGACAGTTTGACGAACAAGGTTTTACGGAATTTCCGAAAAACTGTCCGCTGAAACCTTGTTTCAGCGAACAGTCCGCTCGTGTGTAGGCTTGTTCGTCAAACTAAGTTCCGCGCATGCTCAGAAAGGATTTACACGCCGAAAGTTATAATGCAGTGTATAGGACGTCGTATTTTTCGTCCCGTCGTACGTGCCGTTCACGTCATCGCGCACGGTTTCAGCAAACTGTTCGTCCGTCGTGTGTGGCCATGTCCGTCCATGCTAATTTTGAGCGGACTGTTTGCCGAAACTGTTTGACGGACAAAGTTGGGCGAACAGTCCGCGCGTGTGTACGCGGCCTAATAGATGGCACAGATTGGCATCTCTGGTGGTCATGGGTAGGTATCCCTGGTGGGTCTGCACTGATAATCAAAGCACTGATTATCAGCGCAGACCCTCCCTTGTAAGGCGAGCAGCTGATTGGCTCTCTTCAACCCGTGCCTTGTCAGTGCGAATAGAGACAAGCGCTATAAACAGAACTTCCTGTTTATGATGTGACCAGCTGTGATTGGACACAGTTTTTTTTTAAAGAAATGTTTATTGGAGATGAACAACAAATACGTACTGTAGAATTCACATACATACAATGCCCAATTCCACAAACCAGGGAGCAGGATTATCAATTAGCATCAGAGCATCTTGGAACCAATACAGTAAAACAATAACGGAAGTGCCAATGGAAAAAACATTCTGGAAGGCATGAGCAAAGTGCACAGCACTGATAAAAGGACCGGGCATCATGTTGTCTATCTTGGAAACTGAGAAATGTAATTAAAGAACAGGAAGAGGCAAGAGAGAGTAAGGGGGGGGGAAGAGAAGAAAAGAGTCAGGGAGGGGAAAGAAAGGATGGGGAACGGTGGCCTGCGTGATAACATTCAGCGTACTCAGCTCAGTGGGGTTGCGTTAAGATATCTTTGTAGAATGTAGTGGAGGTAAATTCCCTCCAACAAGACCAAGTCAAGAGGGTTTTTTGTGAGGTATTCTTATTGGTATGAGTAATGTCCTCCATGAGGTGAACTGCCGCTATTTTACGCATCCAGGTTTTCAGTGACGGGATCTTGGGTTGACCCCAGTGGGCAGGAATAAGTGCCTTAGCTGTGTTCAGCAGGTGGGGGATGATGGAGCGTTTGTACCGGATCCGTAGTAGCATGGAAGAGAATGGTCCAGGGTTCATTAGGGAGGAGGATGCCAGAGATACGTTGTATAATCTGGATGACGCTAGACCAAAACGGCTTAATAAGGGGGCATGACCACCAGATGTGTGCATGAGTGGCCTTAAACCCACAGTTCCTCCAGCACAATGGGGAGTTTTCAGGGAACATCCGGTGTAATTTCGCTGGGGTCTAGTGCCATCTGGTGGGCAATTTATAATCAACTTCAGCCATTTGTGTAGCAATGGATGAGACATGAGATAGTTGTAGTACCTTCCTTTTTTGTAGGTCTGTGAGGCTTGTACTTAAATCTTCCTCCCATTTAGCCAGATAGGGTGGGAATGAGTTGTGAAGAAGTCTGATGAGGGCCTTATAGAACAATGAAATGCAGCGTAAGGGAGGGCCTTTGGGGTAGAATACTACCTCAATTTCGTTCAAAGTCTCGGTACCTCTCAGTGGCTGGGGCAAGGCCCTCAGGAAGCACTGTAACTGAGCATATCGCCACCTGTCCAGGAATGTAGCTGGTTTAGCGCCGAGTAGGTCCGATAAAGACTTAATGGTAGAGCTCCGGAGGACCTGGTGCAGCATCAGGGGCCCATCTAAGGACCAGGCATGGAAGCCTGGATCTAGAAGACCTGGTAGAAAGTACCGATGGTGAAGAAGGGGCATTAGAGGGGAGTTGTAAGACCAGGAGCACTGTTTGTGTAGGTTGTCCCATATAGCCAGGGTGGAGGAAGTAAGGGAAGAGGTTTCAGTGCCAAGGTGTCTGTGTATTCGAGGGATCCACGGTGCAACCGTGAGGTCTGCCCCACACAAAAAGTGCTCCATGGCCACCCACAGCTTGGTGTTAGCAGCGTACTTCTAGTCTGCCAACCTGGAGAGTATGACTGCATGGTAATACATCCTAAAGTTTGGTAGGGCCAGGCCCCCAGCATCCTTGGCACGATATAAGAAGTCCCTAGACACTCTGGGATGACTGTTCCTCCAAAAATAGTGGGAGATCATGGTCTGTAACTTTGCAAAAAAATCTATAAGTACCCCCAAGGGGATCATTTGGAATAGGAATAAGACTGTGGGTAATATGTTCATTTTAATTATGTTAACCCTCCCTAGCCAGGAGTGGGAAAGATTCTTCCATTTTCTCAGGTCTTCCCTGAGATTGTTCAGTAGTGGGAGGTAGTTATATCGGAAGAGGGAGTGAATATTTGGTGTAAGGTAGATTCCTAGGTATTTCATACTGCACTGAACCCATTTAAAAGGAAAGAGGGGCCGGATTAGATCTGCTTCTCGTCTGGGGAGGTTAATGTTTAGAATTTCCGATTTAGAAAAATAAATTTTAAAATTGGAGAGTTTTTGGTAGGTAGAGAGGGCCGACATCAGATTAGGCAGGGAGATACGGTGCTGTTGAACAAAAAATAAAATATCATCAGCATATGATGCATATTTATGGGTCGTGGTACCTATCTGAACACCGTGGATATCAATATTATGCCTAATGGTGGACAGGAAGGGTTCGAGGGTAAGAGCGAATAGGAGCGGGGATAAAGGACAGCCCTGTCTGGTCCCGTTGTACAGCGAGAATGATTCACTCAGAGAGCATTTTATGCGGACACGGGCTGTGGGAGTGGAGTAAAGTGAGGTTATACGGTAGAACATTTTAGGGCCAAGACCTAGGTGATGCAAAGTCGTTTTAAGGTAGTCCCAGTCCACCCTATCAAACACCTTTTCGGCATCCGTAGAAACAAGTAGGGCGGGCTGGGAGCACCGACGAACGTATTGAATCAGGGATCTGGTCCGGAGAGAGTTATCCCTGGCTTCCCTGCCAGGTATGAAGCCAGTCTGGTCTTTAGAAATCCAACTAGGTATTAAAGGGAAGTAGCCGATTGGCCAGGACCTTGGAGTATAACTTGACATCAACATTAAGTAGGGAAATTGGCCTATAACTACTACATGCTGTGGGGTCTTTACCTGGTTTAGGTAAAACTGTTATGCGGGCGCAGACATGAATTGCGAGATATAGAGTTGGCGTAAGCCGTGAGGTGAGGGAGTAAAATGTCGCTAAATGTGCTATAATAGACAGTATATCCGTCGGGGCCGGGGGCCTTTCCCGTGGGGGATGACTTCAAGGCTGCCCGGAATTCCTCCACCGTAAGGTCCTCTTCTAGGGCCTGAAGTGCGGACGTGGATAATGTGGGTAAATTGGCCTCTCTTAAGTATGCCTGTATGCGATTGCGTTTTCCCCCCAGAGTTAGCGAGGCCGTTTCGCTCTGTACATTATACAAATCCGCATAATAATCGCTAAAAGCCGCAGCTATGAGGGGAGTAGCATGTACTAAATTGCCATTGGGGAGTTTTATTTTGGGGATGAATGACCTGGTTTGTTTCGCCTTGAGGGATCTCGCCAGTTGTCTGCTGGGTTTATTTCCCCATTCATACAACGACTGAGCGAAGCGTCTGAATTTCCTGGTAGTGTCCAGATCGAGGAGGGTTTTTAATTCTTCCCTCTTCAGAGTGAGAGCTTTTAAATGGGCCATGTGTAAGGTAAGATTATGCTGCTTGTCTAATTCTGCAATTTGTCCGATGACCTGTTCCCGCCATGCTCCCTCTTCTTTCTAGCTCCCAGTTCAATGAGTCGTCCCCGCATGGTAGCCTTGTGAGCTTCCCATACAACAGAGGGGGAGGACTCGGGAGAAGTATTTTCGGTGAAATACTGTTTCATATGTGAGGCTAACTCAGCCACTTCAACCTCGGCAGAGAGGAGAGAGTCATTGAGCTTCCAATTATTGGAGCGTTGTACTAAGGAGGGCATGGTCATGCACATCGATACAGGCGCATGATCAGATATAGTGGCTGTACCTATATGAGCGGACTGCAGAAGTTGGAGATGATGGTGATCTAAAAAGATTATCAATGCTCGAGTATGATTGATGCGTTTTAGAAAAGTGTGAGTAATCCCTGTCTTTGGGGTGTAGTATGCGCCAGACATTGATCAATTGTAGCTTGATGAGCTTGCGTTTAAGTGCGGACAGTCTTTTAAATGGAATGTGGGATCGGCCCTGGGAGGTGTCCATGATGGGATCAGGAGGTAGATTGATATCACCCGCTAGGATAGTTAAACCAACAGTGAAATGGGCTAATTTAGAGAGGATCTGGGAGAGGAAGGCAGGTTGATGCCGGTTAGTGCAATACACGTTAGCCAAAGTGCAGCGTGTGTTGCCCAGAAATCCCTTAAAAAAAAAAAAAAGATACCAACCATGATCGTCCGCTAGCATTTCAACAAGACGGAAGAGAACACTGCTGCTGAAGCCTATGGCCACTCCCTTCGCCTTATTAGTATCAGACAGGCTGTAGTACCATTGGGGAAATTGGGGGGGAGGTCAGCTTGACCGGTGTTGTATGCGTCAAGTGCGTCTCTTGAAGAAAGGCAATTGAGCATGCAGTCTTTTACAATTCACGGGTAATTTGGTGCCTTTTTGCGGCAACATGGAGGCCCCTCACATTATATGAGGACATTTTTATGGAAGCCATATCATCAGCAGAGTGTTACCCTTCAGCTTAAATTTCCACGCAAGCCCCCTGGGGGGGGGGGGGGGGGGAGTAAGAGGGGGGAAAAGGAGAAAGAGGGAAGAGAGAGAAATTGAAGTAGAAAAGAATCTGAAACGTCTGAAAATCATTTCTGACATTAAACCAGTGGGAACAATTAGTAAGTCACGCAGTAAACTGCTGTGGTCCCTGAGGGGAAGGGGAGAGCAGGCGGCAATTCCGTCCTCAAACCACGAGTCAGGATTCATAGAGTAAATGCTATCCGCTCTCCTCAACCCCAAAAGGAGGGGGGGGGGGTAGGGGGTTTGCCGAGCGAGAGGCACATGTGAGCAACGTGCCCCGCCAGCGTTCAGCAAAGCCTTCCTGTAAAAAAAAAAAACACAAAAGTAACAATATGCAATGTATTAAGTAACAGCAACTGAAACCTTCGACTACACTTAAGAACCGCTGAACCCAGTGAACCGTGTCTCGGCCTACGGGGATACATACTTGCAGGGAACTCCCTTCGGTCCGGAACATAAGAAATAAAAGGCAAAAAAAAAACAACACAACAGACCCCTGCTAGGCGGGGTACCCCAAGTCCATCAAGGTAGTGCAAAGTAGTCAAACTGCAAGGAGTTATGGACCCTCTCTCAGCAAATAGGCATGTTAGTTCTAAACAGGGGCCATGAATGTCCAGCAGCGTTGAAAAAATGATCCGGATCGGGGAATGCAAGCAGTAAATCAGGAGTTGAAGGAGCAAGTAAAAAGAAAAAAAAAAAAAAAAGAAAGGGAAGAACAAAGCACTCACCAGGTAGCTTCACTCATCCATTCTTTTGAGTAGATCCTGGAAGGGATGTGCGTCTTTTTTTGGATGGGGTTTTCCGCCATTGAGGATCCGAAGTAGAGAACTGGGGGATGTGGGCCTGCCATCCTGGGAGATCAACTTGTGGCAAATTGTGGTCCTTCAGGAACGTGGGTAGATCTTCTGGGAACCGTAAGGTGTGGGAGCGGCCGTTTTTGTTGGCAATTAGGCAGGCCGGGAACCCCCATCTGTAATTGATCCCATCAGCGCGAAGAAGATCCAGCAGGGGTTTGAGGGCTCTGCGATGGTCAAGGGTGTCCTTAGAGAGGTCCGGGAAGATGCTGATGGTGGCCCCATCAAAGTCTATGGTAGGTGTACTCCGCATTTTGAGCATTACAGCATTTTTGTCTGAGAAGTAATGTAGGCGGCATATGACGTCCCGCGGTTGGTCCGAGGAGAAATTGCGGGGGCGGAGGACCCGGTGCACACGGTCAAACCGCAGCGGCTCAGTGACCGGGTTTCCCAGGATCATGTTAAGGATGCCCCGGATCGACGGTTCAAGATCATTGTCACCAGTGGCTTCTGGGAGACCCCGCACTCGCAAATTATTCCTGCGGTTTCTGTTCTCGAGGTCTTCAAGCTTGTAAGATGAGGCCCTCTGGGCAAACGCCAGTTGTGTGACCGTCTCTTGCAACTCTGTAATAGCGGAGGCCTGTGAGTCCTGTCTGAGCTCCGTTTCCTCCACCCTTTCCAGAATGTACGCCATATCCGCTCTGACTCCGGTGATCTACTTTTTTATAGATTTCTCTAGACCATGGAACATCCCAGCCAGCTCCTTCTTAAGACCGCTGACTAAGGTTGACATATCGGAGCCCCCTGGGGACCCGGGGTCTTCCATAAGTTCAGAGCAGTAGGAGGAGGCTGGTGAGCTTTTCCGAATAGAGGCGGCAAGAGAGGAAGGGGAGAAGGTGCTTTTAGGGGTTCTGGCGTGGCTACCCCGTTCGCCCGACACCAATTTCCCTGTGGCAAATAAGTGCTGTATTGATCCGGAGCCTGATTGGGTTAATACTGGCCCCTTCCCAGATCCTTTGTTAGTTGTGGAACGAGATCTAGGTTTCTTTGTTGGCATAATTGTGGCAATGAAGCTGAACGCTGGACGGGGCTCAGGGTCGATCACATTTAATTAAGCATAGCATGTGAGGGTTGTAAGAGCCATTAGCAGCTGATGTGGGAGACTGACAGCGCAGCGTACTTGGCAGTGCAAAACAAAAAGGGGGAGACCCCCTAGGCCACAGCCATCCCCCTAAGGCAGATGGAGCCCTGGCAGTCACAATGGGTAGCTTCTTGTAAAGCCTGATGGCGTTCGGAGGGACCCGGGCGGTCTAGCAGGAGGGAAAGGCCCCGACGTGGCCCCCGTGGGGTGTGCTAAGCGGCCCTGAAATCTTGCTGTACGGGCACTAGGCTTCAGCCTGCTACCCAGGGGAAGTAGGGGAAAGGGCCGCAGGGTGGTGGCAGCTCACAGATCCGACCCTCCGGGAGCTTATGGGGTATCACAATAAATTCAGGTAGCACTCACCCCGGCATTGGGCCCTCGGACCTACTTAAGATGGCGGCCGTTCGTCCGCTTCCGCGGCTCCGCTTCGTTATGGCCCTGGGTGCAGGGAGGCCCCCAATGTCTACCGGAGTCCGGCGGGGGTCCCCGGGTCTTCAGCGGTTGCGGTTCGGCCCCCGTCAGTCTGCCGCAGCCTCCGGTATGGCGTCCGCGGCTAGTAGGCCGCAAGATGGCGGCGGCGTGTAGGCCGCAAGGTGGCTGCGGCGAGCCGCGATTCAGGACCGGGCCGCACGGACAGAGCTCCGCACGGCACAAATATCGCCTCTGTCACCTCCCGCTGCGGCTCCGCTACCTCCTGGTGACGGTGGATCGGAGCTCTGTCTCCACACTTCCGCTCGGTTGCACGTCCGGCCACACCCCCTGATTGGACACAGTTGATCACATGGTAAAGAGCCTAAGTCAGTGATGGCAAACCTTGGCACCCCAGATGTTTTGGAACTACATTTCCCATGATGCTCATGCACTCTGCATTATAGTGGAGCATCATGGGAAATGTAGTTCCAAAACATCTGGGGTGCCAGGGTTCGCCATCACTGGCCTAAGTCATAGGCTCTTTACCATCTTTACCGGTGCACAAGCCCTGCAACCTGAGAAACCTGACAAAGCCCAAGTTATTTCAGTGCAGACCTGCTGTACCTCCCGACTCCTGCCCCACAGTTAAATTCAGTGTCCCTTACCGCTGTAATTTCACATACAGTGTACCTGGGTAAAAGCAGGGTGAGAGTTGGGAAGTGCAGCAGGTCTGCACAAAAACTAGCCCTTCAGAGGAGCACTGGCTCACCGATATTATCACAGACTGTGGACAACTGTCCATTTCATTTGGAAATCAAGGTCTCAGAGTCTGGAGGAAGAAGAGTAATGAGGCACAGAATCAAAGTTGCATGAGGTCCAGTGTAAAGTTTCGCCAATCAGTTATGATTTTGGAGACATGTCATCTGCTGGTGTTGGTCCACTATGCTTTATCAAGTCCAAAGACAGAGCAGCCCTCTACCAGGAAATTCTAGAGCACTTTGCTTGACCTAAACCCCACAGAGAATCTGCAGGGTATTGCCGAGAGGAAGATGAGACACACCAGACCCAACTATGCAAAGCAACATGGGATTCCATAACACCTCAGCAGTGCTACAGGCTGATCGCATCCATTTCATGCCACATTAAGGAGGAAGTAAACCCTGATGAGTTTACTTCCTCTTTGATTCCCTGCAAAGGTAAAGCATAATGGACTACTATGCATCGCATAGTAGTCCATTATGTGTCACTTACTTGACACAGGAGCCAGCGAAGTCACCACTGTCCCCTGTAGTCCGGAGCATCCATCTTCTCCGGTGGGTCTCGCTGCTCCTCCGCTGTCATTCAACGAAGCCGCGATGACGTCACTCCCACACATGCGCACGGGAGCCACCACTCACGGCATATCGCCATTGACAGCGGCGCACTTAGTGCGCCTGCGTGCCGTAGACAGCGGTGCCGGTCTTTCGGCAAATATCTCCTAAACCGTGGAGGTTTAGGAGATATTTCTTCGACCTACAGGTAAGCCTTAATTTAGGCTTACCTGTAGGTCAAAGTGGTTTGTAAGGGTTTACAACCACTTTAAAGCAGTAATTCATGCAAAAGGACCCCAACCAAGTATTGAGTGCTTACTATACATGGACATACTTTTCAGTAAGCCAACATTTCTATATTAAAAATCCTTTTTTTTAATTGGTCTTATGCAAAAGTCTAATTTTCTGAGATACTTAATTTTTGGTTTTTCACAAGCTGTAAGCCATAGTCATCGAAATTAAAAGAAAGAAATCACTGTGTGTGTGTGTGTAAAATGCATCTATATAAAATATATGAGTTTCACTTTTTGAATTGAATTACTGAAATACATTTACTTTTTGATGATATTCAAATTTTATAAGATGCACAGAATAATTCCATCTTTTACATACGACTGTGCTAAGGTTTGTTAGATTCTTGTGGCATTGCGATTAAGGCATATTTTTTGGCTACAGGACTATGCCATATATCACCATGTTCACAGAGTAGTCTCAAGTTCTCAGCCACCCACTGCAAAATTTTTCCACAGCGCTTTGTCCCCTGGCTAATTATCTAGCTACTCTACTCTAGGTGGCCCAGGCTGAACCCCCCCCCCCCCCCACACACACCCACCAATATAGGAAAAAAATATCTGAGGTCTTGGTTGTAACAAATACTTATTAATGTTGAATATGAACGAGTAAAAAGTACATTTACAAACACATACCCCTTAGTCCATTCAATTCCCCAACCCAACAGTGTTCATCCTTCTGGGAAATGATCTAACAAAAAAGAAAAAAATATATATTTTATTTTAGGAATTACAAATGTCCTCTCCCCTTGTAATTAAATATATCCACCCAAGATACCGTAATGATGTCATTTTTGCGAAAGCCAAGCTCATCATCATCATGGCGCTCAAAGTCCAAAAGTGCCTTAGCTCTGCGATGCCTGCTTCGGGAGCATGAGACATAATTTTCATGATCTCTCTGATGGCTTTCCATAGAGTAGTCAGGTGTCAGGTCCTGAGAAAAAAAAAAAAAAGCCTTTAAACCATGGATATACAATGTAACCTGTTCCCATTTAAGTACCTTTCATAACAGCAGAGAACAAACCAAAACATTCTCTGCATCCGGGAACACTTTAAGATTTCTATTAAATAAAAATAACTTCTCTAAAAATGGTACATTGTTTTCATACCTCAGCAAAACAAATGTTAAACAGAGACTACTGTGTTTTAGTATGTTTCTCCACCGAGCTCCTTCCCCCTGCAGCGTGCTTCCTCTGTAAAGCTCCCGCCCCTACCTGCCTGTTGTACGTTTTCTACTAATCTAGGGGTGCACTGTGATGGTTCATAACTCTGATGAGGACACCTGCTCCACTGGGACACTCTGATGGGGATACCTGCTCTATGGGGTCACTCTGATGGGGACACTCTGAAGGTATACCTGACCTCTGATGGGGTCAATCTGAATGGATACCTGTTCCATGGAGACACCTGCTATATAGGGTCGCTCTATGAGGTCACTGATGTGGACACCTACTCTATGGATTCACTCTGATAGGGACATCTGCCCTATAGGAGCACTCAGAGATGATACCTATTCCATGGGGACACTGACAGGGAAACCTGCTCTATGGGGTCACTGAGGGAATATCTGCTCCATGGTCGGGACACCTGGTCTCTGATGGGGACACTCAGAGGATACTCTGATGGGAACACCTCTCTGAGGTCACTTTGAGGGAATATCTGCTCCATTGTCGGGACACCTGCTCTATGATTTGGTCACTCTGATGGGGACACCTGCTCTACGGGGTCACTCTGATGGGGACACCTGCTCTACGGGGTCACTCTGATGGGGACACCTGCTCTACGGGGTCACTCTGATGGGGACACCTGCTCTTCGGGGTCACTCTGATGGGGACACCTGCTCTTCGGGGTCACTCTGATGGGGACACCTTCTCTACGGGGTCACTCTGATGGGGACACCTGCTCTACGGGGTCACTCTGATGGGGACACCTGCTCTACGGGGTCACTCTGATGGGGACACCTGCTCTACGGGGTCACTCTGATGGGGACACCTGCTCTACGGGGTCACTCTGATGGGGACACCTTCTCTACGGGGTCACTATGATGGGGACACCTGCTCTACGGGGTCACTCTGATGGGGACACCTGCTCTACGGGGTCACTCTGATGGGGACACCTGCTCTACGGGGTCACTCTGATGGGGACACCTGCTCTACGGGGTCACTCTGATGGGGACACCTTCTCTACGGGGTCACTCTGATGGGGACACCTTCTCTACGGGGTCACTCTGATGGGGACACCTTCTCTACGGGGTCACTATGATGGGGACACTTTCTCTACGGGGTCACTCTGATGGGGACACCTGCTTTATGGGGTCACTCTGATGGGGACACCTGCTGTCAGATTTGGTCATTCGGATGGGCACACCGGCACTCTGATTGGATCACTAATTAGGACACCTGATGGATGAGGGCAATCTGATGGGGACACCTGATCTGATTGGGTAACTGATTAGGACACCAGATGGGGAAAATCTGATAGGGACACCTGCTCTATGAAGTCACCTGCTCTCTGATGGGGTCACTCTGATGAGGACACCTGCTTTATGAAGTCACCTGCTCTCTGATTGGGTCACTCTGATGAGGACACCTGCTCTATGATAGGGTCATTCTGATGGGGACACCTGCTCTATGGTGTCTCTCTGAGGGAATATCTGCTCCAAGGTGGGGATACCTTCTCTCTGATTGTGACACCTGCTCTCTGATGGGGTCACTAATGAGGACACCTGCTCTCTGATGGGGTCACTAATGAGGACACCTGCTCTCTGATGGGGTCACTAATGAGGACACCTGCTCTATTGGGTCACTTTTTTTTTTTTCCCCTTTTTTTAATCTTCATTATTTATTAAAGCTTTCAAACATCACTACTTTACAATACCTCTCTTCAATCTGATGGGGACACCTACTCTCTCTGTGGGGTCACTCTGATGGGGACACCTACTCTCTCTGTGGGATCACTCTGATGGGGACACCTGCTCTATGGGGTCACCTGCTCTATGGGGTCACTGATGGGGACACCTGCTCTATGGGGTCACTCTGATGGGGACACCTGCTCTATGGGGTCACTCTGATGGGGACACCTGCTCTATGGGGTCCCTCTGATGTGGACACCTGCTCTCTGATGGGGTCACTCTGAGGATACCTGCTCTATGAGGTCACTCTAATGGGGACACCTACTCTCCAATTTTGACACCTGATGGAAGGGGGCACTCTGATGGGGATACCTACTCTCTGATGGAAACACTCTTATGGAGACACCTAATGTAAGGGGTGCTGTGATGGCGATACCTGATCTATGGGGGCACTCTAATGGGGACACCTGATGTAAGGGGTACTGTGATGGGACACCTGATCTACTCCAATGGGGACACCTGATGTAAAGGGGCACTCTGATGGGGGGACTTGATCTATGGGGGCACTCTGATCGGAACACATGATGTAAAAGGGGACACTGATGGGGGATAAATACTGTTAAATTGTTATGGAAATTGTACATTTCTCATACAATGACTACAATCTTTCTGAGTCATAGCACAAATCTGAGATTCAGACATCGGCTGTAAGAACATTTTAGTGACCGCACCACCTTGAATTTTACTTCAATACCCCTGCTCTAAGCACCAGAATCACTATAGCTTAATGGAGTACTAAGTGTATGTCATATGGGGGTTGCATGGTAGAGTGGAGGGGGGTGGTAGGACGACAGTTGGGGTGGGATGCACCAAAATGCACCTTTGCCTGAGTAGACAAAAATCCTTGCACCAGCTCTGGACATGGACAAAAGGTGGACATCACTTATTATATTTATTATCACGCGAATAAGTGGGGTAGTAAATTTTACAGAACAGCAGTGGAGTTTCTCCCAAACTGCAAGGGTTAAATGTCAGTTTTTGTCTGAGGGTACCAGTTGAAAGCATGTATTACTTACCTTATCCCATACTTCTGCAGGGTACTTCTACCAGTACCTGCCGAGGAATGGAATGGAGGGATAAGGCAGGTAAAAAATTATTTCCAGTATCATTGGCAAAAACAAGCATATGTGTCAGTGCTAGAATCCCTTTAGGACCCAGCACAACTCACCTGACACAGCCTGTGTCTGGGAAACAACAGTGATTGGCCAGCTCACGTTTAAATCACCTGTATCAGCATTCAGTCAGCGCTCGTGTTAGAGTTCACTTGTGTTTGATCCAGCTGATATTTGCTCTGTGACTTTCGTGTTTGACCCGGCTTGTTTGACCTTCCTTGCTTGCTTCTGATTCTGTACCGTTTGGATTCTGATCTACCTGTGTATGACCCAGCTTGCCTAGACTACGCTTTGCCTGATTCTACTAGTACCCACATCTGCAGCAGTGAACCACAAGGTCCAGCAATCATCTATCCTCATCTACAACAGTGAACTACAAGGTCCAGCACTCATCTATCCTCATCTACAGCAGTGAACTACAAGGTCCAGCAATCACCTACCTTCGTCTACAGCGGTGTACTACAAGTCCCAGCTGACCTGCTCTGCTTAGACCTGCTCATGGTATGTGCTTTGAACTCTTTGTATAATCAGCACACCTGAACTGTTACTTGTTATCTGCACCTAGCCTGACAATATGATCCTTGAAGTATAAGGGTAGCCCCAATACAAGGGTTGTTTTTTAGTTTCTCTGGCTTTCAGCTCAGGCCAGGGATCACACCTGTGATGTCATTATTTACAATGCAGGATCAACAGTAAAAATACGAAGGGCACATCCACAACCCAGAGTGTCAAAAAGAAGAGGTGAACACCGGCTACAGAGGAAGGGGCAGAAGGTGGGTAAAAGCTTTTTTTTTCCGGTATCTTTGGCAAAAACAAGCATTTGAACCCTTGAAATATAGGGGTAGCCCCAATGCAAGGGTTATTTTTTTAGTTCCCTTGGCTTTTCCGCATTAAGGTTGTAAAAAACTTGTTTTTATGTATATAGCATAACAGGACAATAAAAACTTCTGGCTGTGTCCAGAAAGAAAAGAATGTATGTCCCTGAATAAGGAAGTTGCTAAATATTTTCTTTTTGATTAGGTGGATGAGTGGAGTCTCTTCGGGCTGGCTGTTTAGGCAACAAGCCCAGCGCAAGTAGGCCTTGAAGTAGGCCTTGTCATTTTGGCTTCTATTTAAAAACTCTAGCCTGCTCAGGGGATATTGCTCCAGCTTGGAGCCAGTTTTTGTGTATGCAAGACCATGAAGTACCCCGTGTGGTGAAACACAGCCCACATTTGATGAGACAGAGTCTGTGCAGAAAATACTTTATTTGCAAAGTGTTAGGCAGCCTATACATTCAACCAGCAAGTTGAATAAAAAAAAGCTCTGACTCCAACATCTGAAGTGTACGGGAGAATCCTCCAGCTGTGCTATTATGTTCTGGCTCCCAGTTGTCAAAATGATAGACTGACTTCTGTACAACAAGGATGCCCATTCAACCAGTCCCTGCTGAACCGGCTGAATTTTGATCCATGTACTGCTGGCTTTAGGTGTCTGGGCAGCAGTAGGTTGTCTTAGATCTGTTAGCCAAGGGACCTCTGTGTTAGTATTTTGCCAAGGGAGCAGGGTTTTATCTCGTTTCCTTTTTGTTTTTTTCAGTTTGTGCTTCTGTACTTCGTGTATATAAGAAAGGGGAAGATTGTAGAAAAAGAAAATTAGAAAAAAAGAATACTGAGAATTTCGATTTTTCTTTCGCAACACATTAAAATTTACAGTATACAGAGGCTAAGAAGATGTTTTGTAAATATTGGCCGAGTTTGTTATGGGATAATATATTGGGTTTGTTACTTCCCCAAAATCCCAGATGATTTACTGTAGGGCTCCCTGAGAAACAAATTAGTTCTTAATATTGGGCATGTTAGGAACCATGAAACAGACAGACAGAAAATACAGTAAAAAATCACACCTTTTAATAAAATGGTAAAAATGGTACAACTGGTAAACTTAGTCAAACCATAGCCAAGGTTCGGTCGCCAGATCGGGTAGTGAGGACAAGCCAGGAAATCAGGAAGCCAGAGTCAGCAGACAGCATCAGGAACCAGAAGGGATGTATGCCAGGCAAGTCTTCAAAAGGAACACAGCAGAGAGTCTCTAGATATGTTGACCAAGGGAAAGCATTGAAGAAATAAACCAGGCAGTTTAAATAGCCAGAAAGGGCTGGCTGTGGGTTTGACTGACTAGCAGGAGATGATCAACAGGTGAGCCACTGTGGAACGATGAGTACTAGCAATTAACCGACAGCTGAGTAACCTGAGCACAGAGAAAGAAGGGCTAAGAGCCCAGCCATAACAGTACCCCCTCCGCAACGACCGCTCCCCCTCGGATGACCACCAGGTTTGAGGGGAAAATGTCTATGGAAAGCACTGAGGACATCAGGAACATGTACGTCTGAGGGTGAGACCCAAGAGCGTTCCTCCGGACTGTAATCCTTCCAATGAACCAGGTACTGTAAGCGGCCACGGAAGTCAACGATCAATTGTATAAAATACTCCTCATGGTTCTCGACCTGCACTGGGTGAAGACATGGTAATGAGGTGGAGAAGCGGTTGCACACCAAAGGTTGTAATAAGGAGACATGAAAAACATTTGAAATACACATGTCTGAAGGAAGGTCTAATGTGTAAGCCACTGGGTTGATCCTATGGAGAGGCCCAATAAATCGTGGTACCAGTTTCAGTGAGGGAACATGGAGTGACAGCGAGACCCTCTCTCCAACCTGGTAGGAAGGTGCAGGTAGGCATTGGAGGTCAGCATGGAGTTTGCTCTTCTCACTGGCACATTGCAAGGACTCTTCTAACTGCACCCAAGTGGAACGAAGATCACGTAGATGGTCCACTAACACAGGAATTCTTTGAGAAACAAATGAGTCAGGCAACGTGGATGGTTGGAAACCATAATTCACCATAAATTGAGAAAAATCGGGAAGCAGTATTGAAGGAACTATTGTGAGAAAACTGTGTCCAAGGTAGGAGGATGACCAGTTGTTATGGTGAATCAGAGAGCTACATACACCATCACAGGATGGTTCTGTGGGTCATACATTGCCATGTCCTAATCATAGAACAATATAGGTTGAGAGTGGAAACATTTACTTTCTAGGCACCACTGATAAAAAATTATTTTATTTATAATAGTTTTAAAATGACATATAAAAGCAATACTGTAGCACTCTACAGTGAACAAGTTGATATCTCCCCTATGGTAGTGTCAGAAATACCGGGCCATGACAACACTGATATACGAGACACAGTTAGAGATGAGATAAGTAACAGTGGAACAAGCGCTACATGTTTTGCAGGAACCGCTTCTTCAGGAGCTTATTAATAATTTCTAAAAAAAAAGAGACATCAAGTGAGTACTGGCATAACCCACGTTTAAGTACACAATGGGGTTTATTTACTAAAGATGGAAAGTGCAAAATCATTCTCATTTATGCATAGAAACCAGTGAGCTTCTAACCCCAGCTTGTTCAATTAAGCTTTGGTAATAAAACCTGGAAGCTCATTGGTTTCTACGCAGAAGTGAGCCTGATTTTGCACTTTCCAGCTTTAGTAAATAAACCCCATTGTGTACTTAAAAGTGGGGTATGCCTGTATAGTATCAATATACCGCATTTATCGGCGTATAAGACGTGCAGGCGTATAACACGCACCCCAAGTTTAGGAGGGAATTTTAAAGAAAAAAACTTTTAGGAGGGAAGTTTAAGGAAAAAAAACTTAAATTTAAATGCTTATTAATGCAGCCTTGTCAGTGTCATTTGCAGCCTTCCACTGCAGCCTTGTCAGTCATTTGCAGCCTTCCACTGCAGCCTTGTCAGTCATTTGCAGCCTTCCACTGCAGCCTTGTCAGTCATTTGCAGCCTTGTCAGTGTCTTTTGCAAGCGGTCGTCCTATGTATCTCGGCGGCGCTCAGTAGCTCTCGGTGGCTTACGGCTATTTTCAGCCGCACTCGGACGTTCTCGGCGGCTTTCCGAAAGCCGCAGAGAAGCCGACAATCGGCGGGGGATCGGCTTATGACACGCACCCACGATTTTTCCCCGACTTTAAGGGTAAAAAAGTGTGCGCTATACGTTGTTAAATACGGTATAAGGATTCAATATATTGAGCTGTGGGCAGAATGTGGGGACATACCTGATACCAATGAGTATAAACCAAGAGAACACACTAAAACTTAAACACCATAGATGTGTTAATAGTGTAAATAGTATAAGAGAAAGGAGGGGCAGCATCACCAAACCACCTGCTGTTGCTACATGCATGGTAAAAAGTGGTTAAGGAGCCCTAAAAACTCCAAGGCCAGTCATTACACAAATAAGGACTTGTCATCTATAAAAGATATAAAAAATGTAATTGTGTAAGGAATTAAAATGATAAATTACAATACATATTATGTTGAATATTATCACACAGAAAAGAGATAGGTAAGGAATAATCCCTACAAATAAATCCCTTTATCAGTGCCCATAAGTGCCGCCAATTAGTGCAGCCTATCAGTGCAGCCTCATCAGCACACATCAGCAAAGGAGAAAAATTACTTATTTCCAAAATTTACTGACAGAAACTAAGAAAAAGGTTTATTTTTTCAAAAAAAAATTTTTTTTAATTTTTGGAAAAAATAAAGGAGTGATTAAATACCACTAAAAGAAAACTGTGTGAAGAAAATGATAAAAATTTCACATGGTTACAATGTAGCATGACAACGCAATTGTCATTCAAAATGTGACAGTGCTGAAAGCTGCAAAATGCAAATTATTGCCCTGCTTAACTGTCATCTGCAAATATTGAGACTGAGCAGTTTATCTCAATATCGTTTATGAATAACCCCTTCCCGCCAAGCGTACGCAAATGTGCGTACTGGGCTTTCGGAGGTTATACCAGGATGATGCCCGCAGCTGCAGGCATCATCCCGGTACCGTTGTTTAGAGCGGGCGATCAGCTTTCCGAGGATAACAACCGATGTGGCTTAAAGCCTCTCGGTTGTTATCCCGGAGGAGCGGGAGGGGACATCCCCCCTCTCCCGCCGCTCTTCCCGGGCCTTCCGGTGGCACCGGAGAGCTGATTGACGATCCGGCGGCTAGTGACAGAGTGGTACAAAGCCAGAAAAGGCTTTGTTCCAGTTTCCTTGATGTAAACACGGAAGCGACGTACAACGTCACGTCCTGTTTACTCGGCTGCCAATGGCGCCGGATTTAAAAAAAATATACAGTATTCAGATACTTTTTCAAACAGCTCCCCTCACCGCGAGCTCACGCAGCAAAAAAACGAATACGGAAGTCGCGCCCGCATATGTAAACGGTGTTCACACGTGTGGTATCGCCACAATCGTCAGAGCGAGAGCAATAATTCTAGCACTAGACCTCCTCTGTAACTAACTTGGTAACCTTAGAAAAAAATTGAAAGCATCACCTATGGAGATTTTTAAGCACCAAAGTTTGTCGCCATCCCACGAATACGTGCAATTATAAAGCGTGACATGTTTGCTATCTATCTACTCGGTGTAACATCATCTTTCACATTATCCAAACAATAATTGGGATAACTATACTGTTTTGTTTTTTTTAATTCATGAAAAAGTGTCCCTTTTCCCAAAAAAATGCATTTAAAAATGCATTTTGCAACAATTGCCATTTTATTCTCTAGATTCTCTGCTAAAAAAAAAAATATATATTATATTATATATAATGTTTGGGGGCTCTAAGTAATTTTCTTGTAAAAATAGGTATTTTAACTTGTAAACACCAAATGTCAGAAATAGGCTTGGTCATGAAAGGGTTAAATTAAACAGAATTGGTCCCAGGACAGATCCTTGGGGGACATCACTTACCATACCGGACCATTCTGAGTACTCCCCATTTATCACACCACCCTTTGGACCCACCCCTGTAGGCAGTTTTCAATCCAAGTATATACCCTGTGGTCCATGCTGACAGACCTCAGTTTGTAAACATTTTTGGGGCACTGTATCAAAATCCAGATCTACAGACAACCCTTTATCTAAATGGAAGCTCACTTCTTCATAGAATGTTAACAGATTAGTCTGGCAAGAGCGATTCTTCATGAGTCCGTGCTGATTACTACGAATGACACTGTTTTTATTACTAAAATCTCAGATATAGTCTCTTATCATCCTCTCCAATAGCCTGCAGACTATTGATGTTAGGCTAACTGGCCTGTAGTTTCCAGGGGTATATTGCGGCCCACTTTTAAATATTGGTACCATGTTGGCTTTTCTCCAATCAGCTGGTACTATTTCAGTCAGTAAACTGTCCATAAAAATTGGGAACAATGGTCTAGCTATCACCTGACTGAGTTCCTTAAGGATCCATGGGTGTAAGCCATCTGGTCCTGGTGACTTAGTAATGGATTAGAAAAACTTAACATAAATGATGCTAGCTTCTATTAGCCACGAGGGTACATTCTGTGACATGTTATTAGCATTACAGTCTTGGTTACTATATCCCTCCTTTTCCTTTGTGAAAACTGAGAAGAATGCATTTAAAACCTTTGCCTTCTTTGTCTTTTGTAACCAAGTTCCCTTCATCATCCTTTATGAGGCCAATATGTTATGGCCTCACTTTCTTACTGTTTATATATCTAAAGAATATCTTTTTTTTGTTTTTACACTCCCCTTTGTGGTCTATTTTAACTGCACTACACAATAACTAATGCTATGGGATGGGAGTCGTAGGTATTTAACCGGTTCACGTCTTTATACAGGGGCAGAATGGCACCACCGCACGAAACCGTGTACATATACGGGGTTCCTTTTAAGAGCCGCCAGAGGGTGCATGGCGGGGAACCCAATGCGTGTGGCCGGCGAGCATGTACACGAGACCTGGCATGGGGATTTGTGTGTATAAATACACAAATCCCTGCCCTGTCAGGGGAGAGGAGACATATAGTTTGTTCCTAGTAAGTAGGAACAATGATATATCTCCTCCCCTAGTCAGTCCTATCTCCATACAGTTAGAACACACTGAGGGAACACACATTTAACCCCTTGATCGCCCCCTAGTGTTAACCCCTTCCCTACCAGTGAAATTTACATAGTAATCAGTGCATATTTATAGCACCGATAGCTGTATAAATGTCAATAGTCTAAAAAAAACAGGATTTTAAAACAGCTTACCATTTCTTTGATGTACATCAGGGGACACAGAGCCATAGTACTTACTATGTGGGTTATAGGGCCACTGATAGATGATGGACACTGGCACGCCCTAAGGCAAAAAGTGTACTCCCTATATAACCCCTCCCACTACTGGGAGTCCTCAGTTTTGTAGTCAAGCAATACAAGTGTATACCAAGAAGGGAGGGACCTCTGTGTCCCCTGATGTACATAAAAAAAAAGTATTTTACAGGTAAGCCGTTTTAAAAAGCCTGTTTTCTTTTAATAAATCAGGGGACACAGAGCAATAGGACTTACTATGTGGGATGTCCCATAGCAATGGCAACTGAAGGAAGGGAGACACAACAAAAAGAGGCCAGAGGACTCATACTGCAGCCTGCAGAACACTGCGCCCAAAGGCAATATCCTCATGACCTTTAACATCGATTTGATAAAATCTGGTAAACATATGAACTGAAGCCCAAGTTGCAGCCTTACAAATCTGAGCCATAGAGGCCTGATGATGCACTACCCAAGAGGCACCAATCGCCTTGGTTGAGTGTGCTTTAACATGAAAAGGAGGAATTTTATTCTTTAAGGCGTAAACTTGAACAATGGCTTGACAAATCCATTTGGAAATAGTCGATTTTGAGGCTGCCTGTCCCCTTTTTGGACCTTCTGGCAGTACAAATAAAGTATCTGTTTTGCAAACCTGAGCGGTCGCCTTTAAATAGGCTCTGATCGCTCTTATTACATCAAGGGAATGTAGTGCCTTTTCTTCCCTAGATAGAGGCTCTGGGAAGAAAGAAGGAAGAACAATATATTGGTTTAAATTGCAGCAGGGGTCTGATGTGTCCCTATTCTCCGTTTCAGGGATGAATCAGGGACAAATTTTTGCCTGAATTTGGCCCTGAATTGGAGCCAAAGATGCACAGCGTTCCTGTGCAAGCCGCTACGCAGGCGCAACAGAGATATGTGAACCGGCTCCATAGAGAGCCAGTCACAATCTCTTGTCATGCAAATTGCATGCAGGGAAACCCGCATCCAATTCGCATAGGTGTGAACCCAGCCTAAAAGTCTATTGGCATAGTAACTTGATATAATACACCAGATTAGAGTCAGGGTATGTATTAGCAGGGAATATATGCTACAATATATGCATAAAGAACTGGTTATTGAGGGTAATGATGCAAGTCAAATAGCCTATCATCTTTGTAAAAAAAATGCCTTTGAGTTTCACTAACAACTGTTGCTGTTCCCATTTTAAAGAGTTGTGAACTAATCCAGGGAGTCATACCAACACCACTGCTAAGCCAATGCTCCCCAACAATTGGTCAGAGTGGATAATGTGGGGACACCAGCAGAAGTGCTGGCATCAGGGCAGAGTGCTACCAACCTCTGCCCAGCACTGGCAACAACTGTGGAGTTAAAGGGAGCCGGGGCAGGTGGCCCCTCTCCTTAATGACAAGCTAATGTAGTGAAGTTCCTACTCCCAGCTTTATGGCTCCAGGGACGGGGTAGTCGGCCCCTCTACACAGCAGATCGTACCCCAGAAAGGTAAAGACCACCCAGCTGAAGCGCTTCAGCTCTGTCCCACACCTACTGATGACTATTCCCTGCGGCCCAAAATAGAGATAATGTGGACCAACTATGTGGGTTCACTCTGCCTGACTAGAGCAGGTGCAGACCAGGTGGAGGTCTGGGACCTGGTTAGTTCATTTTTGATGGGGGACAAATAAATGACAGATCCAACCGGGACAGGGGCTTTTGGAGAGGACTAGGGGCAAGACTCCTACCCATTGATTACCCAGAGGAAACTCACGTAGGCACAGGGAGAACATGAAAACTCCAGGCAGGTAGTGTCGTGGTTGGGATTTGAACCATGGACCCCTTTTACTGCTAGGTGAGAGTGCTAACCACTACACCACTGTGCTGCCACAGTTAAGAAGGTCTTTCCCATTGTTCTATCGTTTGTCTGATTTATCATCTCTTGGAGATTAGATTAATCTGGTGACCACTTTAACTTGTTACCAAATTATTGTGGAATGTTATATGTTTGTTGATTAACTTACTGTTAAATTAGAGTTTAAATCATTTAGAGTTTAATTAAGATCATTGATAGCTATTATATCCCTGTTTACAATTTGTATTTTTAGGGTAATATGATCAGGAGGGGAATGTCCTCCTGTAGGGGAATAAAGTATGTGTCTAAATTTCAATAAACAGTCATTCCTTTGGAGTTTACCTCAACACTTTGTGTGTGTACGATGCTTGGGGTAAAGGTAGGCATTAGCTCTTGGACTGATTGGAATGGTTTGGAGGGCAGGAGGTACTGTTTGGCGGAAGGAAGCACCTAATTGGGGTGCCAAGCTATTCCATCACAGTCATATTTTGCACACATATATTACATAATTTTGATTTTAGTACAAATAGTACAATTTCCAGTGCTGCTGTCTAACTGTGCCTGCTTTACTATTTCAGCCAGAATACAAACAACCTAAGACAGTAAGTGTGTGTTAGTGGCTGGATCACCGGGTTAATAAGGGGGGGGGGCAATGCAACCACATCCAACGATTGGTGAGCTGCAATATATTACATTTTTGTTATTGGGTTTAAAGCCGCTTTAAATGGGAAAATCTCACCAACAGAGAACAGATGTTGAAATCTGATGAAGCCTAAACCAAGGAAAAAAAAACAAAAAGGCAATATAAGGCTAGCTAGGACTAGAAAACGATCCCCCAAAGTGGAAATGAGCCCACATTTCAAAGGGGAGGAATATACAGTTGCATCTCAAAAAATAAGAATATCATTGAAAAGTTAATTTATTTTAGTAATTCAATTCAAAAAGTGAAACTCATATCATATAGATTCACTACAGATGATATATTTCAAGCATTTTTTCCTTTTCATTTTGATGCTTACGGCTTAGAGCTAGTGAAAACAAGAAATCTAGGTATTTCATAAAATTATAATATTGTGAAAAAGTTCAATACTGCAGACTTATGGTGTCACACTCTAATCGGCCAATTAACTCAAAAACACCTGTAAAGGTTTCCTAAGCCTTTATATGGTCTCTCAGTCTGGTTCAGTAGGTTAAACAAAGGCGGTCACAAAAGGCCATTGCTAAAGAAGCTGGCTGTTCACAGAGTGCTGTATCCAAGCATATTAATGGAAAGTTGAGTGGAAGTTAATAGTGTGGTAGAAAAAGGTGCACAAGCAACAAGGATAGCCGCAGCCCTTAGAGGAAATGAAGCCAAGGCCTTTCAAAAATTTGTCACATTGCCGCATTCCTTGTGTCAAACCACTCCTGAACCAGAGACTTCAGAAGCGTTTTACCTGGGCTTAGGAGAAAAAGGACTAGACGGTTGCTCAGTGGTCCAAAGTCCTCTTTTTCGATTAAAGTAAATTTTGCATTTCATTTGGAAATCAAGGTCACAGAGTCTGGAGGAAGAGTGGAGAGGCATAGAATCAAAGTTACTCGAGGTCCAGTGTAAAGTTTACACAGTCAGTCATGATTTATGGAGCTATGTCATCTGCTGGTGTCTGTCTACTGTGTTTTATCAAGTCCAAAGTCAGCACAACCATCTACCAGGAAATTCTAGAGCACTTCACGCTTCCCTCTGCTGACCAGCTTTATGGAGATATGGATTTAATTTTCCAGCAGTACCTGGCACCTGCCCACACTGCCAAAAGTACCAATACCTAGTTTAAAGATCATGGTATCACTGCGGTTGACCGGACAGAAAACTCGCCTGACCTAAACCCCATAGAGAATCTGTGGGGTATTGTCAACAGGAAGATGAGAGAAACCAGACCCAACAATGCAGACAAGCTAGTCGGTAAGGCTGAAAAAAGACAATAGTCCACCCAGTTCTACCTGTGTAGGTGCATGCATCAGTGTCTATAATGATTTCTCATATCCCTGTATGTTGTGTCCTTTAAGATGCATATCTAAGAGTCTTTTAAAGATATCCATACGCCCTGCATCCACCACCAGTGGTGGAAGAGAGTTCCACATCCTTATTGTCATAACAGTGAAGAATCCCCTACACAGTTTAAAGTTAAACCGCTTCTCCTCCAGTCTCATTGTGTGACCCCATGTCCTTTTACACTCTCTAGGACTAAATAGTTTATTTCCTATGCTGGGATCCCCATTGAGATATTTGTAGATGTGTCCCCTCTCAAGAGAGAATAAATTTAGTGTTTGCAGCCTTTCCTTATAATAGAGGTCCTCTAGTCCCCTTATAAGTTTTGTTGCACTTCTTTGGACTCTCTCTAGCTCCAGCACATCCCTTTGGTGGACTGGTGATCAGAACTGAATGGAAACTCCAGATGAGGTCTGACCGGAGCTTTCTAGAGTGGCAGAATTATAGTTTTGTCCCTGGTGTATATCCCCTTGTTTATGCTTGCTAATATTCTGCCTGCTTTGGTAGCTGCAGCTTGGCACTGCATGCTTTTGCGCAATTAGCACCCCTAGATCCTTGATTCTCCCAGCTGTTCTCCACCTAGTGAATATTTTTCATTCATGTTTTTTGACCCCTACATTTTGCCACAATTAAACCTCATTTTCCATTTGTCTGCCCACTCTTATTATGTTCAGGTCTTTCTGCAAAATTTCTATGTCTTGATGCAAGTTTATTACTCTGATTATATTTGTGTCATCCACAAGGACTGAGACTGAGCTAGTTATCCCACACTCTATATCATTTAATAATATGTTGAAAAGAATAGGTACCAAGACAGAACCTTGGGGTACCCAACTCACCACTCCAGACCAGTCTGAGAACATGTTATTTATCACTACCCTTTGGAACTATCCCTGTAACCAGTTTTTTACCCAAGCACAAACCCTATGGTCCAAGCCTGCGGACCTGAACTTGTAAATTAAGTGTTTATGGGGGACTGTATCAAATGCTTTTGCAAAGTCCAGATTAGGGCTGAAACAACTAATCGATTAATCGACAACTAATCCATTATGAAATGAATTGATTACTATTTTCATAATCAATTAATCGGCCAGTAACATAATGGGGTTAAAAAACTAAAATAAGCCCTTTATAGAACAAAAAGGCAATTAATCTCAACTGTAAATATTATTTTCACTGTTCTACAGTAAAAAACAAATGAACCCCTTACAGTAGTGATTATCTGCTTTTTTCTACTATAAATGGCTCATTTTAGTTTTTTTTAACCCCATTATGTTACTAAACATCTTAGACCTGGTTCACATCTATGTGTTTATTGGTGCTTTTTGCAGAAATGCACTACAGTTCATTTACATGGTTTCCTATGGGACAAATACACATCTGAAAGGGTCAGGGACTTTTAACGCAAAATGGTGCTTTATTGGATCAATATACTTCAATGGAGAAGTTGTAGAAAAGCATGTAATGCGTTTTTGCAGCAATTTGTGTTTTTTAATCTGCCCCAAAAAAATGCAAAAATGCCAAATGCAGTAAAATCATGTGCGCAAAAATCTAAACGTACAGCATAAAAGCACTGCAGAAACAGGTCAAAAGCAAACTGCATAAGTGTGCACCAAGCCTTATGTTGGCCACACTGATCAGTTTTCAGATGAAAATCTTTGTACATTAGTTGAATGAAAGAATTTTGTTTGAAATTTTCACTTGTTTTTAACATTCTGTTTTTAAAATGAATGTAATTTCTGAACGAAAACCACATACATTGTCTGAAAATTCCTTTGACTAAGAGGTTTTCTATTTCCAAATTTTCCCATCACTGTGGTTGAAAATGAACGTCAATTTGACCCATTTTTTTTTTTAAGGTTATTAACCGATTAATCAAAACAATAATCGACCAACTAATCGATTATGAAAATAATCGTTCGTTGCAGCCCTAGTCCAGATACACCACATCCACAGGCCTCCCTCTATTTAGATTGCTGCTTACTTCCTCATAGAATGTTAGCAGATTGGTAAAGCTTTGGATATAATCCCCAATCACCCCCTCCAATAATTTACCCACTATTGATGTTAGGCTGACTGGCCTATAATTCCCAGGAATATGTCTCAGCCCTTTTTTGAATATTGGTACCACGTTGGCTTTTCTCCAATCAGCTGGTACCAATCTTGTTTGATTAGGAACAATGGCCTGGCTATAACTTGACTGCGTTCTCTGAGGACTCGTGGGTGTGTAAGCCATCTGATCCTGGTGATTTATTTGTTTTAATTTTTTTTGAGTCTTTTGTTGACTCCGGCCTCTGTTAGCCACGTGGGTAAGTCATGCGTTGTGTCACTAACACTACAGGCGCTGTCGGTAAACCCTTCTTTTTCCTGTGTAAAAAGTGGAGAATGCGTTTAGTACAGTTGCCTTTTTTTATGTCATCTGTAACCATCCTCATCTTTGAAGTGTGCAACATGCTCCAATTTCATCTTTTTACTGTTAATATATATATAAAACAATTTTTACATTCTTCCGCTATGTGTCTCTCGTAATATTTTTTAGCCACCTTGATTGAGATTTTACATTTCTTATTGCATTCCTTGTAGAACAGGAAACCCATTCCCTTTATATTTTTTAAAAGCCATACTTTTTTCCTTGATGAGGCTACTCACATTATGGTTTAACCACCCAGGTCTAATTTTCGCTTTACTGTATTTATTGCACAATGGAATACACTGTTTGATACCTTTTTTAAAATATGTCCCTAAAGCATTCCCATTTCTCTTCTGTGTTCAATGATTTCAGAATTTGGTCCCAATTAGTGTCATGAAGCAATGACCGTAGCTCAGGAAAATTGTCTCGTTTGAAATGCCATGGTAAACGCAATCAACCCATGAGCACTAGATGCCAAGTTATCACGTATCTCCACATCTGAGATCAGACTAGGATCGTTCGTAATTAACAGATCTAACAGGGCAATCTTTCTAGTTGGGGAATCCACCATTTGAGACATGAAATTGTCCTGTAAACCATTCATGAAGTGATGGGCGTTTAGTGAGTGAGCTGTTCCCTCTGCCTAGTCAATATCGGGATAATTGAAGTCCCCCATTATGATTACATTATGCGGTTTCTCTGGCATTTCTAACTGAGATAGTAATGCCTGCTCCTCCTCCTCCATGTTGGATGGCATATAGCATATCCCCACTATTAATTTCCCACTCACCTCCTCTCTTTGAAGTTCTACCCATACTGATTCCACCTCCCCCTGGTCCCATACATACATTGATGCGGTAATTCATGCAGCAGGAGCCCCAGACAAGTATTTAGTGCATACTATACTGTACATGGACATACTTTTCAGTAAGCCAACATTTCTGTATAACAAATCCTTTTTTTATTGGTCTTCTATAATAGTCTAATTTTCTGAGATACCCAATTTTGGGTTTTCACTACTTGTATGCATGCCATAATCATCAAAATTAAAAGAAAAGCTTGAAATATATATCACTGTGTGTAATAAATCAATAGAATATACGAGTTTCAGTTTTTAATTGAATTACTGAAATAAATTACCTTTGTGATATTTTCATTTTCTGAGATGCACCTGTATATCCATCCTCCTAGGACACTAATGAAGAACCACGGCATGCTTGGTAGAGGACAGGTTAGCCTGCAGATGGCACACAATTTTTTTGTTTGCCAAGGTCAAGTCCCTCTGTAAGCAGCAGTAAGACAGTATCTGAATTCCTGTGTACCTCAATTGAAGAGAAAACTGTACTTTTACCTGCATTTTTACCTTTAACTAAATGAGGACATCTTTAAAAGTATAAAACATGGTCTACAAGACTCTGGTCCGGCCGCACCTGGTGTATGCTGTCCAGTTCTGGGAACCAGTCCTCAGGAAGGATGTACCGGAAATGGAGTGAGTACAAAGAAGGGTAACAAAGCTAATAAAGGGTCTGGAGGATATTAGTTATGAGGAAAGATTGCGAGCACTGAACTTATTCTCTCTGGAGAAGATACGCTTGAGAGGGAATATGACTTCAATATACAAATACCATACTGGTGACCCCACAATAAGGATAAAACTTTTTCGCAAAAAGGGAGTTTAACAAGACTCGTGGCCACTCATTAAAATTAGAAGAAAAGAGGTTTAACCTTAAACTACGTAGAGGGTTCTTTACTGTAAGAGCAGCAAGGATGTGGAATTCCCTTATACAGGCGGTGGTCTCAGCGGGGGTGGGGCATTGATAGTTTCAAGAAATTATTAGATAAGCACCTAAACGACTGCAACATACAGGGATATACAATGTAATACTGACATATAACCACACTCATTGGATGGACTTGTGTCTTTTTTTTCAACCTCACCTACTATGTAACTATATAATAGTCGTGTTATTGTAATGTATGTTAATATCCAACAGTATATTAATGTAAGGGTTAGCTAACATCTTTGTCAGTATAGCAAGCAAGAATACACTGAAATTCGACTCACAATGTTGCAGTTTTTAGGGTCAGTGCATTGGAAGTGACGTGCAACTTGCAGGATGGCTTCCCGCAGATCTGCAACCAATGCAGTCTGTTTGATATTCTTGGCTTTTAGAGCTTCAAAGTCATCATCGCCTGTAGTAGAGATAATACACAATCAGATACAAGTCTCAGACATATATTCTTCAGCAGATAGAGTTTGGGTTTATAACATTTCTATATTTTGATGTAGCTTATGGGGATGTTGAGAGAGTTGCTTACATCCATGCAAAATGTGAACATTTACATTTTTATATGCATAATTTACTAAAATTATGTACCTTCTACTTTGAATGATCTGTCACCAAGGTAAGTCAGCTCCATTTGCAACATTATGTATTTAAATTAAGCAACTTTTAGGCTGCTTTCACACTGAGGCCCTTTATAGGAGCTATAGCGCTGAAAATAGCGCCTGCATAGTGCCTGTAGAGGGCCTCTCCTCTCTCTCCAGTATGAAAGCCCGAGTCCTTTCAGACTGGAGGGGGGTGCTGGCAGGACGCCAAAAAATGTCCTGAAAGCAACATCTTTACAGCGCTGTAGGAGTGGTGTATACACTGCTCCTAAAGCTCCCCTGCCCATTGAAATCTTTGCGGGAGGTTTTAACCCTTTTTCGGCCGCTAGCGGGGATTAAAAGTGCCCTGCTAGCAGCCAAAAACCTCCGCAAAAAGGACAGTAAAGTACCTCTAAAAATAGCGGCGCTTTGCCGCCAACGCCCTCAATGCCCCAGTGTGAAATTAGCCTTATTGCTCACGCAAACATTTGCAATTTAAGGTAAATGGTATGAGATTTGACAAGCAGAGAAAGTACACCAACATAAAAAGCAGGAATGCCAACATATTCTACTACTCATCTAAGTAAATCTCCAATTGAATGTTTACACTATGCCCATATGCACATCTGTTTTCTACTCAACCTATTCCCTGTAGTGTCACATTTTTGGTATTCATTGCAGTAAGGTGGAAAGAAATTACAATGTTCCACGCACCTTTTGGCCAACTCACAGGAACTGTCAAAAAAACGCAGATGGCAAGGTGGAAGCTTGATCTAGGCCAAGTAGTGAAAAATGTGACTTAAAAACACCCATGCAGTGCCAGCTTTTTATTAACCACTTCAGTCCTGCACGCACGCACGCACGCACGCACGCACACACACACACACACACACACACACACACACACACACACACACACACACACACACACACACACACACACACACACAGGGGGTCACTGGAGGGAGAACACACTTACACAGGTGGTCACTGGAGGGAGAACACACCCACACAGGGGGTCACTGGTAGGGAGAACGCACACACAGGGGGACACTGGAGGGAGAACGCACACACAGGGGGACACTGGAGGGAGAACGCACACACAGGGGGACACTGGAGGGAGAACGCACACACAGGGGGACACTGGAGGGAGAACGCACACACAGGGGGACACTGGAGGGAGAACGCACAAACAGGGGGACACTGGAGGGAGAACGCACACACAGGGGGACACTGGAGGGAGAACGCACACACAGGGGGACACTGGAGGGAGAACGCACACACAGGGGGACACTGGAGGGAGAATGCACACACGAGGACAATGGAGGGAGAACGCGCGCACACAAGGGGACACTGGAGGGAGAACGCGCGCACACAAAAGGGGACACTGGAGGGAGAACGCGCGTACACAAGGGGACACTGGAGGGAGAACGCGCGCACACAAGGGGACACTGGAGGGAGAACGCGCGCACACAAGGGGACACTGGAGGGAGAACGCGCGCACACAAGGGGACACTGGAGGGAGAACGCGCGCACACAAGGGGACACTGGTAGGGAGAACGCACACACAGGGGGACACTGGAGGGAGAACGCACACACAGGGGGACACTGGAGGGAGAACGCACACACAGGGGGACACTGGAGGGAGAACGCACACACAGGGGGACACTGGAGGGAGAACGCACACACAGGGGGACACTGGAGGGAGAACGCACACACAGGGGGACACTGGAGGGAGAACGCACACACAGGGGGACACTGGAGGGAGAACGCACACACAGGGGGACACTGGAGGGAGAACGCACACACAGGGGGACACTGGAGGGAGAACGCACACACAGGGGGACACTGGAGGGAGAACGCACACACAGGGGGACACTGGAGGGAGAACGCACACACAGGGGGACACTGGAGGGAGAACAAACACACACAGGGGGTCACTGGAGGGAGAACAAACACACACAGGGGGTCACTGGAGGGAGAATGCACACACGAGGACAATGGAGGGAGAAGGGACACACACAAAGGGGGACACTGGAGGGAGAACGCACACACACAAAGGGGGACACTGGAGGGAGAAGGGACACACACAAAGGGGGACACTGGAGGGAGAACGCACACACACACACACGGGGACAATGGAGGGAGAACGCGCGCTCACACAGGGGGACACTGGAAGGAGAACGCGCGCACACAGGGGGACACTGGAGGGAGAACGCGCGCACACACAGGGGGACACTGGAGGGAGAACGCGCGCGCACACACAGGGGGACACTGGAGGGAGAACGCGCGCACACACAGGGGGACACTGGAGGGAGAACGCGCACACACAAGGGGACACTGGAGGGAGAACGTGCCCACACATGGGGACACTGGAGGGAGAACGCACACACACATGGGGACACTGGAGGGAGAACACGCACACACACACAGGGGGACACTGGAGGGAGAACACACACACACACACAGGGGGACACTGGAGGGAGAACACACACACACAGGGGGACACTGGAGGGAGAACGCGTGCACACAGGGGGACACTGGAGGGAGAACGCGTGCACACAGGGGGACACTGGAGGGAGAACGCGCGCACACAAGGGGACACTGGAGGGAGAACGCGTGCACACAAGGGGACACTGGAGGGAGAACGCGCGCACACAAGGGGACACTGGAGGGAGAACGCGCGCACACAAGGGGACACTGGAGGGAGAACGCGCGCACACAAGGGGACACTGGAGGGAGAACGCGCGCACACAAGGGGACACTGGAGGGAGAACGCGCGCACACAAAAGGGGACACTGGAGGGAGAACGCGCGCACACAAGGGGACACTGGAGGGAGAACGCACAAACGGGGGACACTGCTAGGGAGAACGCACACACAGGGGGACACTGCTAGGGAGAACGCACACACAGGGGGACACTGGAGGGAGAACGCACACACAGGGGGACACTGGAGGGAGAACGCACACACAGGGGGACACTGGAGGGAGAACGCACACACAGGGGGACACTGGAGGGAGAACGCACACACAGGGGGACACTGGAGGGAGAACGCACACACAGGGGGACACTGGAGGGAGAACGCACACACAGGGGGACACTGGAGGGAGAACGCACACACAGGGGGACACTGGAGGGAGAACGCACACACAGGGGGACACTGGAGGGAGAACGCACACACAGGGGGACACTGGAGGGAGAACGCACACACAGGGGGACACTGGAGGGAGAACGCACACACAGGGGGACACTGGAGGGAGAACAAACACACACAGGGGGTCACTGGAGGGAGAATGCACACACGAGGACAATGGAGGGAGAAGGGACACACACAAAGGGGGACACTGGAGGGAGAACGCACACACACAAAGGGGGACACTGGAGGGAGAAGGGACACACACAAAGGGGGACACTGGAGGGAGAACGCACACACACACACGGGGACAATGGAGGGAGAACGCGCGCTCACACAGGGGGACACTGGAAGGAGAACGCGCGCACACAGGGGGACACTGGAGGGAGAACGCGCGCACACACAGGGGGACACTGGAGGGAGAACGCGCGCGCACACACAGGGGGACACTGGAGGGAGAACGCGCGCACACACAGGGGGACACTGGAGGGAGAACGCGCGCACACACAGGGGGACACTGGAGGGAGAACGCGCACACACAAGGGGACACTGGAGGGAGAACGTGCACACACATGGGGACACTGGAGGGAGAACGCACACACACATGGGGACACTGGAGGGAGAACACGCACACACACACAGGGGGACACTGGAGGGAGAACACGCACACACACACAGGGGGACACTGGAGGGAGAACACACACACACAGGGGGACACTGGAGGGAGAACGCGTGCACACAGGGGGACACTGGAGGGAGAACGCGTGCACACAGGGGGACACTGGAGGGAGAACGCGCGCACACAAGGGGACACTGGAGGGAGAACGCGTGCACACAAGGGGACACTGGAGGGAGAACGCGCGCACACAAGGGGACACTGGAGGGAGAACGCGCGCACACAAGGGGACACTGGAGGGAGAACGCGCGCACACAAGGGGACACTGGAGGGAGAACGCGCGCACACAAGGGGACACTGGAGGGAGAACGCGCGCACACAAAAGGGGACACTGGAGGGAGAACGCGCGCACACAAGGGGACACTGGAGGGAGAACGCACAAACGGGGGACACTGCTAGGGAGAACGCACACACAGGGGGACACTGCTAGGGAGAACGCACACACAGGGGGACACTGGAGGGAGAACGCACACACAGGGGGACACTGGAGGGAGAACGCACACACAGGGGGACACTGGAGGGAGAACGCACACACAGGGGGACACTGGAGGGAGAACGCACACACAGGGGGACACTGGAGGGAGAACGCACACACAGGGGGACACTGGAGGGAGAACGCACACACAGGGGGACACTGGAGGGAGAACGCACACACAGGGGGACACTGGAGGGAGAACGCACACACGAGGATACTGGAGGGAGAACGCACACACACACACAGGGGGACACTGGAGGGAGAACAAACACACACAGGAGGACACTGGAGGGAGAACACACACACACACACACACACACACACACAGGGGGACACTGGAGGGAGAACGCGTGCACACAGGGGGACACTGGAGGGAGAACGCACACACAGGGGGACACTGGAGGGAGAACGCACACACAGGGGGACACTGGAGGGAGAACGCACACACAGGGGGACACTGGAGGGAGAATGCACACACGAGGATACTGGAGGGAGAACGCACACACACACACAGGGGGACACTGGAGGGAGAACAAACACACACAGGGGGACACTGGAGGGAGAACACACACACACACACACACAGGGAGACACTGGAGGGAGAACGCGTGCACACAGGGGGACACTGGAGGGAGAACGCGCGCACACATGGGGACACTGGAGGGAGAACGCACACACACATGGGGACACTGGAGGGAGAACACGCACACACACACAGGGGGACACTGGAGGGAGAACACACACACACACACAGGGGGACACTGGAGGGAGAACACACACACACAGGGGGACACTGGAGGGAGAACGCGCGCACACAGGGGGACACTGGAGGGAGAACGCGCGCACACAAGGGGACACTGGAGGGAGAACGCGCGCACACAAGGGGACACTGGAGGGAGAACGCGCGCACACAAGGGGACACTGGAGGGAGAACGCGCTCACACAAGGGGACACTGGAGGGAGAACGCGCGCACACAAGGGGACACTGGAGGGAGAACGCGCGCACACAAGGGGACACTGGAGGGAGAACGCGCGCACACAAGGGGACACTGGAGGGAGAACGCGCGCACACAAAAGGGGACACTGGAGGGAGAACGCGCGCACACAAGGGGACACTGGAGGGAGAACGCGCGCACACAAGGGGACACTGGTAGGGAGAACGCACAAACGGGGGACACTGCTAGGGAGAACGCACACACAGGGGGACACTGGAGGGAGAACGCACACACAGGGGGACACTGGAGGGAGAACGCACACACAGGGGGACACTGGAGGGAGAACGCACACACAGGGGGACACTGGAGGGAGAACGCACACACAGGGGGACACTGGAGGGAGAATGCACACACGAGGATACTGGAGGGAGAACGCACACACACACACAGGGGGACACTGGAGGGAGAACAAACACACACAGGAGGACACTGGAGGGAGAACACACACACACACACACACACACACACACACACACACAGGGGGACACTGGAGGGAGAACGCGTGCACACAGGGGGACACTGGAGGGAGAACGCACACACAGGGGGACACTGGAGGGAGAACGCACACACAGGGGGACACTGGAGGGAGAACGCACACACAGGGGGACACTGGAGGGAGAATGCACACACGAGGATACTGGAGGGAGAACGCACACACACACACAGGGGGACACTGGAGGGAGAACAAACACACACAGGGGGACACTGGAGGGAGAACACACACACACACAGGGGGACACTGGAGGGAGAACGCGTGCACACAGGGGGACACTGGAGGGAGAACGCGCGCACACAAGGGGACACTGGAGGGAGAACGCGCGCACACAAGCTGACACTGGAGGGAGCACGCGCGCACACAAGCTGACACTGGAGGGAGCACGCGCGCACACAAGCTGACACTGGAGGGAGCACGCGCGCACACAAGGGGACAATGGAGGGAGAACGCACACACACGGGGACACTGGAGGGAGAACGCACACACAGGGGGACACTGGAGGGAGAACGCACACACAGGGGGACACTGGAGGGAGAACGCACACACAGGGGGACACTGGAGGGAGAACGCACACACAGGGGGACACTGGAGGGAGAACGCACACACGAGGATACTGGAGGGAGAACGCACGCACGCACGCACGCACACACACACACACACACGGGGACACTGGAGGGAGAACAAACACACACAGGGGGACACTGGAGGGAGAATGCACACACGAGGACAATGGAGGGAGAAGGGACACACACAAAGGGGGACACTGGAGGGAGAACGCACACACACAAAGGGGGACACTGGAGGGAGAAGGGACACACACAAAGGGGGACAATGGAGGGAGAACGCGCGCTCACACAGGGGGACACTGGAAGGAGAATGCGCGCACACAGGGGGACACTGGAGGGAGAACGCGCGCTCACACAGGGGGACACTGGAAGGAGAATGCGCGCACACAGGGGGACACTGGAGGGAGAACGCGCGCACACACAGGGGGACACTGGAGGGAGAACGCGCACACACAAGGGGACACAGGAGGGAGAACGAGCACACACATGGGGACACTGGAGGGAGAACGAGCACACACATGGGGACACTGGAGGGAGAACGCGCACACACAGGGGGACACTGGAGGGAGAACGCACACACACACACAGGGGGACACTGGAGGGAGAACAAACACACACAGGGGGACACTGGAGGGAGCACGCACACACACACAGGGGGACACTGGAGGGAGAATGCACACACGAGGACAATGGAGGGAGAAGGGACACACACACACAAAGGGGGACACTGGAGGGAGAACGCACACACACAAAGAGGACACTGGAGGGAGAACGCACGCACACAAAGGGGACACTGGAGGGAGAACGCGCGCACACACAGGGGGACACTGGAGGGAGAACGCGGGCACACAGGGGGACACTGGAAGGAGAACGCGCGCACACAGGGGGACACTGGAAGGAGAACGCGCGCACACAGGGGGACACTGGAAGGAGAACGCGCGCACACAGGGGGACACTGGAAGGAGAACGCGCGCACACAGGGGGACACTGGAAGGAGAACGCGCGCACACAGGGGGACACTGGAAGGAGAACGCGCGCACACAGGGGGACACTGGAAGGAGAACGCGCGCACACAGGGGGACACTGGAAGGAGAACGCGCGCACACAGGGGGACACTGGAGGGAGAACGCGCGCACACAGGGGGACACTGGAGGGAGAACGCGCGCACACAGGGGGACACTGGAGGGAGAACGCGCGCACACAGGGGGACACTGGAGGGAGAACGCGCGCACACAAGGGGACACTGGAGGGAGAACGCGCGCACACAAGGGGACACTGGAGGGAGAACGCGCGCACACAAGGGGACACTGGAGGGAGAACGCGCGCACACAAGGGGACACTGGAGGGAGAACGCGCGCACACAAGGGGACACTGGAGGGAGAACGCGCGCACACAAGGGGACACTGGAGGGAGAACGCGCGCACACAAGGGGACACTGGAGGGAGAACGCGCGCACACAAGGGGACACTGGAGGGAGAACGCGCGCACACAAGGGGACACTGGAGGGAGAACGCGCGCACACAAGGGGACACTGGAGGGAGAACGCGCGCACACAAGGGGACACTGGAGGGAGAACGCGCGCACACAAGGGGACACTGGAGGGAGAACGCGCGCACACAAGGGGACACTGGAGGGAGAACGCGCGCACACAAGGGGACACTGGAGGGAGAACGCGCGCACACAAGGGGACACTGGAGGGAGAACGCGCGCACACAAGGGGACACTGGAGGGAGAACGCGCGCACACAAGGGGACACTGGAGGGAGAACGCGCGCACACAAGGGGACACTGGAGGGAGAACGCGCGCACACAAGGGGACACTGGAGGGAGAACGCGCGCACACAAGGGGACACTGGAGGGAGAACGCGCGCACACAAGGGGACACTGGAGGGAGAACGCGCGCACACAAGGGGACACTGGAGGGAGAACGCGCACACACAAGGGGACACTGGAGGGAGAACGCGCGCACACAAGGGGACACTGGAGGGAGAACGCGCACACACAAGGGGACACTGGAGGGAGAACGCGCACACACAAGGGGACACTGGAGGGAGAACCAACACACAGGGGGACACTGGAGGGAGAACGCACACACAGGGGGACACTGGAGGGAGAACGCACACACAGGGGGACACTGGAGGGAGAATGCACACACGAGGATACTGGAGGGAGAACGCACACACACACACAGGGGGACACTGGAGGGAGAACAAACACACACAGGGGGACACTGGAAGGAGCACGCACACACACACAGGGGGTCACTGGAGGGAGAATGCACACACGAGGACAATGGAGGGAGAAGGCACACACAAAGGGGGACACTGGAGGGAGAACGCACACACACAAAGGGGGACACTGGAGGGAGAAGGGACACACACACAAAGGGGGACACTGGAGGGAGAACGCACACACACACACGGGGACAATGGAGGGAGAACGCGCGCTCACACAGGGGGACACTGGAAGGAGAATGCGCGCACACAGGGGGACACTGGAGGGAGAACGCGCACACACACAGGGGGACACTGGAGGGAGAACGCGCACACACAAGGGGACACTGGAGGGAGAACGAGCACACACATGGGGACACTGGAGGGAGAACGCGCACACACAGGGGGACACTGGAGGGAGAACGCGCACACACAGGGGGACACTGGAGGGAGAACGCGCACACACAGGGGGACACTGGAGGGAGAACGCACACACACACACACAGGGGGACACTGGAGGGAGAACAAACACACACAGGGGGACACTGGAGGGAGCACGCACACACACACAGGGGGTCACTGGAGGGAGAATGCACACACGAGGACAATGGAGGGAGAAGGGACACACACAAAGGGGGACACTGGAGGGAGAACGCACACACACAAAGGGGACACTGGAGGGAGAACGCACACACACACGGGGACAATGGAGGGAGAACGCGCGCACACACAGGGGGACACTGGAGGGAGAACGCGGGCACACAGGGGGACACTGGAAGGAGAACGCGCGCACACAGGGGGACACTGGAAGGAGAACGCGCGCACACAGGGGGACACTGGAAGGAGAACTCGCGCACACAGGGGGACACTGGAGGGAGAACGCGGGCACACAGGGGGACACTGGAAGGAGAACGCGCGCACACAGGGGGACACTGGAAGGAGAACGCGCGCACACAAGGGGACACTGGAGGGAGAACGCGCGCACACAAGGGGACACTGGAGGGAGAACGCACACACACACACACACAGGGGGACACTGGAGCGAGAACGCACATACACGCAGGGGGACACTGGAGCGAGAACGCACACACACAGGGGGACACAGGAGGGAGAACGCACACACACACACAGGGGGACACTGGAGGGAGAACGCACACACACACAGGGGGACACTGGAGGGAGAACGCACACACACACAGGGGGACACTGGAGGGAGAACGCACACACACACAGGGGGACACTGGAGGGAGAACGCACACACACACAGGGGGACACTGGAGGGAGAACGCACACACACACAGGGGGACACTGGAGGGAGAACGCGCACACACACAGGGGGACACTGGAGGGAGAACGCGCACACACACAGGGGGACACTGGAGGGAGAACGCACACACACACAGGGGGACACTGGAGGGAGAACGCACACACACACAGGGGGACACTGGAGGGAGAACGCACACACACAGGGGGACACTGGAAGGGAGAACGCACACACACGGACACTGGAGGGAGAAGGGACACAAACACACACACACAGGCGGGCACTATAGGTAGAACACACAGACACACACGGGTACACCGGAGAGAGAACACACACACGGGGACACTGGAGGGAGAATGCACGCGCACTCACACACACAGGGGGACACTGAAGGGAGAACGCACACACAGGGGGACACTGGAGGGAGAAGGTGCACACACACACGGGGACACTGGAGGGAGAACGTGCACACACACGGGGACACTGGAGGGAGAACGTGCACACACACACACGGGGACACTGGAGGGAGAACGTGCACACACACACACCGGGACACTGGAGGGAGAACGTGCACACACACACAGGGACACTGGAGGGAGAACGCACACACAGGGGGTCACTGGAGGGAGAACACACACACACACACACAGGGGGACTAACACACAGGGGGACACTGGAGGGAGAACACACATGGGGACACTGGAGGGAGAACACACAGGGACACACACACACACGAGGACACTGGAGGGAGAAGGGACACACACATACACACACAAATGGGGACACTGGAGGGAGAACGCACGTGTGCGCACACACGGGGACACAGGAGGGAGAACGCACGTGTGCGCACACACAGGGACACTGGAGGGAGAACGCGCACACAGGGACACTGGAGGGAGAACGCGCACACAGGGACACTGGAGGGAGAACGTGCACACAGGGACACTGGAGGGAGAACGCACACACGGACCCTGGAGGGAGAACGCACACACGGACCCTGGAGGGAGAACGCACACACGGACCCTGGAGGGAGAACGCACACACGGACCCTGGAGGGAGAACGCACACACGGACCCTGGAGGGAGAACGCACACACGGACCCTGGAGGGAGAACGCACACACACACACACACAGGAGGACACTGGAGGGAGAACGCACACACACACAGGAGGACACTGGAGGGAGAAAGCACACACACACAGGAGGACACTGGAGGGAGAACGCACACACACACACACAGGAGGACACTGGAGGGAGAACGCACACACACACACACAGGAGGACACTGGAGGGAGAACGCACACACAGGGGGACACTGGAGGGAGAACGCACACACAGGGGGACACTGGAGGGAGAACGCACACACAGGGGGACACTGGAGGGAGAACGCACACACAGGGGGACACTGGAGGGAGAACGCACACACAGGGGGACACTGGAGGGAGAACGCACACACAGGGGGACACTGGAGGGAGAACGCACACACGGGGGGACACTGGAGGGAGAACGCACACACGGGGACACTGGAGGGAGAACGCACACACAGGGGGACACTGGAGGGAGAACGCACACACACACGGGGACACTGGAGGGAGAACGCACACACACACAGGGACACTGGAGGGAGAACGCACACACAGAGGGACACTGGAGGGAGAACGCACACACAGGAGGACACTGGAGGGAGAACGCACACACACACACACAGGGGGACACTGGAGGGAGCACGCACACACACACAGGGGGTCACTGGAGGGAGAATGCACACACGAGGACAATGGAGGGAGAAAGGACACACACAAAGGGGGACACTGGAGGGAGAACGCACACACACAAAGGGGACACTGGAGGGAGAACGCACACACACACGGGGACAATGGAGGGAGAACGCGCGCACACACAGGGGGACACTGGAGGGAGAACGCGGGCACACAGGGGGACACTGGAGGGAGAACGCGGGCACACAGGGGGACACTGGAAGGAGAACGCGCGCACACAGGGGGACACTGGAAGGAGAACGCGCGCACACAGGGGGACACTGGAAGGAGAACGCGCGCACACAGGGGGACACTGGAAGGAGAACGCGCGCACACAGGGGGACACTGGAAGGAGAACGCGCGCACACAGGGGGACACTGGAAGGAGAACGCGCGCACACAGGGGGACACTGGAAGGAGAACGCGCGCACACAAGGGGACACTGGAGGGAGAACGCGCGCACACAAGGGGACACTGGAGGGAGAACGCACACACACACACACAGGGGGACACTGGAGCGAGAACGCACATACACGCAGGGGGACACAGGAGCGAGAACGCACACACACAGGGGGACACAGGAGGGAGAACGCACACACACACAGGGGGACACTGGAGGGAGAACGCACACACACACAGGGGGACACTGGAGGGAGAACGCACACACACACAGGGGGACACTGGAGGGAGAACGCACACACACACAGGGGGACACTGGAGGGAGAACGCGCACACACACAGGGGGACACTGGAGGGAGAACGCGCACACACACAGGGGGACACTGGAGGGAGAACGCACACACACACAGGGGGACACTGGAGGGAGAACGCACACACACACAGGGGGACACTGGAGGGAGAACGCACACACACAGGGGGACACTGGAAGGGAGAACGCACACACACGGACACTGGAGGGAGAAGGGACACAAACACACACACACAGGCGGGCACTATAGGTAGAACACACAGACACACACGGGTACACCGGAGAGAGAACACACACACGGGGACACTGGAGGGAGAATGCACGCGCACTCACACACACAGGGGGACACTGAAGGGAGAACGCACACACAGGGGGACACTGGAGGGAGAAGGTGCACACACACACGGGGACACTGGAGGGAGAACGTGCACACACACGGGGACACTGGAGGGAGAACGTGCACACACACACACACACGGGGACACTGGAGGGAGAACGTGCACACACACACACCGGGACACTGGAGGGAGAACGTGCACACACACACAGGGACACTGGAGGGAGAACGCACACACAGGGGGTCACTGGAGGGAGAACACACACACACACACACAGGGGGACTAACACACAGGGGGACACTGGAGGGAGAACACACATGGGGACACTGGAGGGAGAACACACAGGGACACACACACACACGAGGACACTGGAGGGAGAAGGGACACACACATACACACACAAATGGGGACACTGGAGGGAGAACGCACGTGTGCGCACACACGGGGACACAGGAGGGAGAACGCACCTGTGCGCACACACAGGGACACTGGAGGGAGAACGCGCACACAGGGACACTGGAGGGAGAACGCGCACACAGGGACACTGGAGGGAGAACGTGCACACAGGGACACTGGAGGGAGAACGCACACACGGACACTGGAGGGAGAACGCACACACGGACCCTGGAGGGAGAACGCACACACGGACCCTGGAGGGAGAACGCACACACGGACCCTGGAGGGAGAACGCACACACGGACCCTGGAGGGAGAACGCACACACGGACCCTGGAGGGAGAACGCACACACACACACACACAGGAGGACACTGGAGGGAGAACGCACACACACACAGGAGGACACTGGAGGGAGAAAGCACACACACACAGGAGGACACTGGAGGGAGAACGCACACACACACACACAGGAGGACACTGGAGGGAGAACGCACACACACACACACAGGAGGACACTGGAGGGAGAACGCACACACAGGGGGACACTGGAGGGAGAACGCACACACAGGGGGACACTGGAGGGAGAACGCACACACAGGGGGACACTGGAGGGAGAACGCACACACAGGGGGACACTGGAGGGAGAACGCACACACAGGGGGACACTGGAGGGAGAACGCACACACAGGGGGACACTGGAGGGAGAACGCACACACGGGGGGACACTGGAGGGAGAACGCACACACGGGGACACTGGAGGGAGAACGCACACACAGGGGGACACTGGAGGGAGAACGCACACACACACGGGGACACTGGAGGGAGAACGCACACACACACAGGGACACTGGAGGGAGAACGCACACACAGAGGGACACTGGAGGGAGAACGCACACACAGGGGGACACTGGAGGGAGAACGCACACACACACACACAGGGGGACACTGGAGGGAGCACGCACACACACACAGGGGGTCACTGGAGGGAGAATGCACACACGAGGACAATGGAGGGAGAAAGGACACACACAAAGGGGGACACTGGAGGGAGAACGCACACACACAAAGGGGACACTGGAGGGAGAACGCACACACACACGGGGACAATGGAGGGAGAACGCGCGCACACACAGGGGGACACTGGAGGGAGAACGCGGGCACACAGGGGGACACTGGAGGGAGAACGCGGGCACACAGGGGGACACTGGAAGGAGAACGCGCGCACACAGGGGGACACTGGAAGGAGAACGCGCGCACACAGGGGGACACTGGAAGGAGAACGCGCGCACACAGGGGGACACTGGAAGGAGAACGCGCGCACACAGGGGGACACTGGAAGGAGAACGCGCGCACACAGGGGGACACTGGAAGGAGAACGCGCGCACACAAGGGGACACTGGAGGGAGAACGCGCGCACACAAGGGGACACTGGAGGGAGAACGCACACACACACACACAGGGGGACACTGGAGCGAGAACGCACATACACGCAGGGGGACACAGGAGCGAGAACGCACACACACAGGGGGACACAGGAGGGAGAACGCACACACACACAGGGGGACACTGGAGGGAGAACGCACACACACACAGGGGGACACTGGAGGGAGAACGCACACACACACAGGGGGACACTGGAGGGAGAACGCACACACAAAGGGGGACACTGGAGGGAGAACGCGCACACACACAGGGGGACACTGGAGGGAGAACGCACACACACACAGGGGGACACTGGAGGGAGAATGCACACACACAGGGGGACACTGGAGGGAGAACGCACACACACAGGGGGACACTGGAAGGGAGAACGCACACACACGGACACTGGAGGGAGAATGCACCCGCACTCACACACACAGGGGGACACTGAAGGGAGAACGCACACACAGGGGGCCACTGAAGGGAGAAGGTGCACACACACACGGGGACACTGGAGGGAGAACGTGCACACACACGGGGACACTGGAGGGAGAACGTGCACACACACACAAGGGGACACTGGAGGGAGAACGTGCACACACACACACCGGGACACTGGAGGGAGAACGTGCACGCACACACAGGGACACTGGAGGGAGAACGCACACACAGGGGGTCACTGGAGGAAGAACACACACACACACAGGGGGACTAACACACAGGGGGACACTGGAGGGAGAACACACAGGGACACACACACACGAGGACACTGGAGGGAGAAGGGACACACACATACACACACAAATGGGGACACTGGAGGGAGAACGCACGTGTGCGCACACACGGGGACACAGGAGGGAGAACGCACGTGTGCGCACACACAGGGACACTGGAGGGAGAACGCGCACACAGGGACACTGGAGGGAGAACGCGCACACAGGGACACTGGAGGGAGAATGCGCACACAGGGACACTGGAGGGAGAACGCACACACGGACCCTGGAGGGAGAACGCACACACGGACCCTGGAGGGAGAACGCACACACGGACCCTGGAGGGAGAACGCACACACGGACCCTGGAGGGAGAACGCACACACACACACAGGAGGACACTGGAGGGAGAACGCACACACACACAGGAGGACACTGGAGGGAGAACGCACACACACACAGGAGGACACTGGAGGGAGAACGCACACACACACACACGGGGACACTGGAGGGAGAACGCACACACAGGGGGACACTGGAGGGAGAACGCACACACAGGGGGACACTGGAGGGAGAACGCACACACAGGGGGACACTGGAGGGAGAACGCACACACAGGGGGACACTGGAGGGAGAACGCACACACAGGGGGACACTGGAGGGAGAACGCACACACAGGGGGACACTGGAGGGAGAACGCACACACAGGGGGACACTGGAGGGAGAACGCACACACAGGGGGACACTGGAGGGAGAACGCACACACAGGGGGACACTGGAGGGAGAACGCACACACAGGGGGACACTGGAGGGAGAACGCACACACAAGGGGACACTGGAGGGAGAAGGGACACAAACACACACACAGGCAGGCACTGGAGGTAGAACACACAGACACGGACACGCACACACGGGGACACTGGAGGGAGAACACACACAGGGGGAAACTGGAGGGAGAACACACACAGGGACACATACACACACACACACAGGAGGGTACTGTGGGGTGGGGGGACCTGGGGCCCATGCATCTGTACCCCCCTTCCCCATCACTTGTGGCGGGCCCAGGTGTCTCAATCTAGGGTTCACTTACCGGCTGCCGATAATACTTCTAACGGCGCGCAGCTCCCCATCGGCCCCTCCACTCTTCTGCTGTGCCTGTATCACATGCCGTGATCATGCAGATTATAATACTGCTAACGGCGCACTGCTCCCCGACGGCCCCTCCTTCCCTCCAGTCCATCCCAGGTGCCTGTATGCATCATGACATCACCTGGGACGGACTGGAGGGAAGGAGGGGCTGGGGAGCCTCAGGCGGCGCCCAAGTGACCGACTGGTCAGTCCGCCCCTGGCCATGCATGTAGTATATTATAGAGACACAACTTAGAGCTGACTGTGTGGGGCGAGAAAGTAAAATCAGAATAACTGGATTTTGTCCTCTAATTCAACCCCACAGATGCATAAATCCTCTAATAATGGGTCAAGTCAAGCCAGCACACCACAAAAGCAAACTATTTGCACAGCTCTTTTAAGCGTTTCAAAATACAAAATTGAGAACAGGCCACTGAGAAGGCCTTTGCAAAATGGATTGTGTGAACTGGATTAACAGACTGATCTCCTGCTCTATGCTGCCTGTTTGGGGAGATGCTCTGCCTGCATCTTCTGTGGCATTTTGAAAGAAACCGACTGGCTGTTTCGGTGTGGATGGTGCTTCTTCCACTTCCTGTAATTTTTTTATATTCTCCTCTTCTTACACTTCATCTGCAGAGTCAGAGATCCTCATCTTGTTAGTGGGGCAATGTGGATTTTCTTATAGCACGGGCATATTCCTCTGCCTTCTTAAGCAGTTCCTGAATATTCTCATCTGCCACATAAAAAGGTATTTACACAGACAGCAGAATTTACAAAAAAACAAGCAGCTGCTGTAAGCACTGGTGAGAACATTTTATCATTTACTTGGATCCAAGAATGAAGCAAAAATAGGATTTTTTTGTACTCGCTGTAAAATCCTTTTCTCTGTAATTCACCGACTGACACAGCTCCTCTCTTAACCATTGGGTTCTTATGCCACCTTTAGGAGAAGACTAGGCATAACATGTTATGAAAAACACAGAACTTTTAGTACCGTCCAAGGGGCAGTTCCCTTAGGTAACAACCCCCCAGCCTGCCATGCAGCCTCAGTATGTCAACAAGCAGTATAACGTAAAGAAAAATAGGAGGGGCGGGTGCTGTGTCAGTCGGTGAATATAAGAGAAAATAGGAATTTTTGTACTCACCTTAAAATCTTTTTCTCTGTAATTGAGTACAAAAATTGCTATTTTCTCTTATAGTCACCGACTGACACAGCTCCTCTCTTAGTCATTGGGACATCCCCAAGCAGTGACAAAACGAGGGGTGGGAAAACAGCATAATAACTTCCTCTACTATGGCATGTATGAACTAGTATAAATTTTACCCACAAAAACGACAGTGTGTGGCATAACCACCACAAAAAACAGGGTGCTCCTCAACAGATAGACTCTACCCTCAGACTGCACCAAAACTGTGGTAACAAATGCAACCGTGCATTAACTTAAAGGTACTGCGTTTTTAACCAAAAAAACAGGAAAACAATTTATGTACAATTGCAATTATACAGCTGCCTGCAAAACTTTGCGGCCAAAACAGGCATCAGCCGATGCACTGACATCTACCTTGTAGAATTTTGTAAAGGTGTGAACAGATGACCAGGTCACCGCTTTACACATTTGAGCGACAGACGCTTGATGTCGGACGGCCCAAGATGCTCTGATTGCCCTTGTGGAGTGGGCCGTGACCGTAAAAGGGGCACCTGCCCCTACAAGGTGTAGGCTTGTACTACAATCTGTCTGATCCACCTGGAAATGGTGGCCGACGAGACCGCCATGCCTTTCTTCGAATCAGCCACCGAAACAAACAGAGTCTGACTTCAGGAAGGGAGGCGTGGCAGACGAATACACCCTCAGAGCCCGAACCACGTCCAGGGAATGGAGGGCCACCTCCTTAGGATGTGTTGGCTTAGGACACAGAGATGGTAACACAATGTCTTCATTGATGTGAAACGCCGAAACCCCCTTTGGTAAAAAAGAAGGTTGCGGACGCAACACCACCTTATCCTTGTGGATAACAAGGTAGGGCGACATGCAGGACAAGCCCACCAGTTCCGAAACCCTCCTGGCCGATGTAATGGCCACTAGAAAGACCACTTTCTGGGAAAGAGTCAACAGAGGGATCTCTCTGATATTTTCAAATGGTGGTTTTCGCAGCGCCGATAACAGACAAAGCTGAAATTTGTCTCTTGATGGTGATCAAAGCCAACTTCTGGTCTACTCCTTGCTGAAGAAACAGCAGGACTCTGGATATAGAAAAGGAGTGCGGATGCCATCCTTTCTCCTCATGCATGGAGATGTAGGCCTTCCAGGTACGATGAGCATAGTCGGGATCACAGAGTCCGAAAGACCCTGGTTCCTCAACACCTGGCTCTCAATAGTCATGCCATTAAAACCAGCGATGGTAAAACAGGATGAAGAAACGAACCTTGAGACTGAAGGTCTTCTTGTAACGGCAGTCTCCAAGGAGCATCTGCCACCAGGCGCACTAGGTCTATGTACCAGGGACGCTGAGGCCAATCTGGGGCAATCAGTATTACTGGGATGGGATCCCCTTGGCCTCCACTCTTACGTGGTAACAATTTCAGTGGAGGAAAGGCATAGATCAGCTGGTACTGATTCCACAGAGACACCAGCGCGTCTGCCTACGGATCTCTTGTCCTGGACACGTATATCGGCACCTTCCGATTGAGACGGGAGGCCAGAAGATCCACGTCTGGTGTACCTCCGGATGCAATGCCCATTCTCCTTGGTCCCGCATCTGGTGACTTAGATAGTCCGCCTGCCAGTTCTCCACTCCCGGGATGTAAATGGCCGACAGGGCCGGTACATGTCGCTCTGCCCACCGAAGTATGTGAGCAACCTCCCGTGCGGCGGCTGAGTTTCTTGTTCCTCCTTGGTGATTGACGTATGCCACAGCTGTGGCGTTGTCTGACTGGATCCTGATCAGATGCCCTCGCAGTCTAATCGACCATGTGCAGAGGCATAGCCTGATCACTCATTTCGAGCAGATTGATCGGCAACTTGGTTTCCGCCGCCGACCAGAGGCCCTGGGTGGACTGACCTCCCATTACTCCACCTCAGCCTGATAGGCTGGCGTCCGTTGTGATCACCGTTCATTTCAGAGGTAGGAACGACTTCCCGGACAGAAGTGTCGGGGACCTCAGCCACCAGAGCAGGGAATCCCTGACTAACTGGCTCACCTGAATCTGCCGATCCAGGGACAACGGAGATTGGTCCCATTTTGTCAAAATCTCCTTCTGCAGGACTCTGGTGTGAAACTGGGCATACGGTACTGCCTCAAAAGGAGGCCACCATGAGTCCCAGGACTCGCATGCAAAAGCGTAGCGACACAAGTGCGGATGCCAGTACTGGTCGCATGATTGACCCCACAACCGTAAACAAGTAACGAACCACTGCCTCGGCCTTCTTGTCCGTGGGCTCCTGAATCTTCAGGGTATAACGCACAGCTGTGATAAGTGCTCCAACAAGCGCTTTGTCCTGCACGGACCCGGACGGGGACTCATCCTCAGTGTCCCAACGGTCCTGGTCAGCGTCATCTGAAATGACATAACAGGGGTCACCAGCCTCAGCAGGGCCCGAGTCTGCGTCAGAGCTCTCCCCAGAGGACAGGGAGGCAGGGGCTGCTTTTTAGCACCTTAGTACCCACGCACCGCCTCCATCTTGGCAACAAACTAATTGAGGACCCTCGACAAAGCATCCAGAGGCACTGCACAATCTGCAGGCAAACTGGTTGCAATTGCCTGCATTTTGGGGGAAGAAACAGACCCTACCCTGTCTGCCACCTGATGGAGACTTAGGACAGTGATGGTCCCACTCTAACGGCTGCTGGCTGAGGGGCTCTTTCCTGCAGGACTCGCCACCCTGACTGGTTCTGCGCTGTCCAGCTAGTAGTGCCCGTGTCCCTTGTCAACTCCCAGGTGCATAGGAGATTACACTGTCATCCAGAGCTGCTGCTTATGGTGCTGAAACCACAACATGTTCAGGCTCCAAGAGAATGGCTGCCAAGCGTCCAGTATAAAGGACATAAACACAAGTAAAATGGCCACCGAGCTACAGGAAAGCATGCTGCTCCTTGAGACTGACCAAAAAAATGTGCTCAGGCTACAAGAAAATGGCCGCCAGGTGTCAGTATAAAGTAATAAAAAACACAGGGAAAATGGCCGCCAAGCTACAGGAGAGCATGCTGCTCCTTGACCTCACCTAAGATGGCCGCCGAACACTGAATACCAAGAGGGACAGTGACAGAGAAGTGGCATCACCCCCAGGCCTGCCGCTCCATAGTACCTAGAAATTTGCTTAGCCGGATCAATCAGGACAAATCCGTGTTCTGGACCATAGTTTCACCCCCCCCCCCCAAACTGTGCAATTGCAGCATGGCGCAGCTGCGCATATCGAAAGACCCAAGACTTTGGGGCTCCAAACTTCCCTTGTGCAAAGGTACAGAGATGATTATCCTGGTATATTTGATGTATTTTATGCCATATTTAGCCCAGGTGTTTTGCCCATCTGGTAACTTAAGGAACCCCCCTAGGGTTTTATTACACCACAGGGGACTATTTAGGGATAGCCACAGGGGATCATCTTTACTCCATTGTGAGCATAGGTGGAACACCTTCCCAGGCAATGCCATAATTGATCCCGCCTTCCTCCCTGGGATCCCTTTCCTATACAACATATTTTGTAGTTTCCTGCGAGGTGGCAACTGCAGCCTCCAGTAGGGTAGTGGCGTGTGCGGAAAAAGTCACCAGTGTAAAAAGATTAGTTGTGAGGCCATGAAATAAGACCGTAAATCAGGAAGTGCCTTCCCACCCATTCGAAATAATACCATAAACCCTCAATCTTTTTAATCGGTTCTGTGTACAAGAGCCGCACCCAAGAGACAAAAACAGGACCAAAGCCAAATGACTCGAGGCGGTGGAACAGAATCGACCACTCCATGAGTCAACGACCTTTTTTTGTACCCAAGGAAGCCACTATTCTGGTCCCGGAGTTGTCATGAGCTGTCTGTAGATTCACAAAAAGTCTCCTAACATTCATCTGTGCACATCTTCCCTGATTAAAGCCAGTTTGATACGGATCAACTAATCTCTAGAATAACTGATTGTAACCTACCCACTATTATTTTGGCGAGAATCTTTGTGTCAACATTCATAAGCGAGATCGGACGATAGGAAATACATTCACGTGGAGAAGAGTTACATAGTTACATAGTTAGTAAGGTTGAATAAAGACACCAGTCCATCCAGTTCAACCTGAGCCCACAATCCAAGGTCCCCATTCATATACTAGGGCCAATTTTTTTTGTACAGAAGCCAATTAACCTACCTGCATGTCTTTGGAGTGTGGGAGGAAACCGGAGTACCCGGAGGAAACCCACGCAGGCACAGGGAGAACATGCAAACTCCAGGCAGGTAGTGTCGTGGTTGGGATCAATCGCCTTATTCACTTCCTCCACCGTAATACCGGTTTCCAAGTCATTACTGTTCTCCTCCGATAACGTAGGTAGGTCAATATCTGCCAAGTAAGTCACCAGGTTCTCCATCCCCAGAGGAGTACAAGACCTGTACCCTTCTTTGTAAAATTGAGCAAATACTGTCAATATATCAGCTGAGTCACATATTTCAGTTCTGGAGTTGTCATATAAAAAAAAAAAAAAAGGGGGGGGGACAAAAAAAAAAAACCTCCCAGTGTAAACAAAAAACGGGGACCATTCTCCAACCCCCACCCCCCCCCCAAAAAAGGGGGGGGAGGGGACAACTCCCACAAAAAACAAAACAAAAAGGTGTTAGCCCAGCCCTGTTATGGTCTTATCTAGACAAATACACCCACTACATTACCCTCCAGCCGGAGGTACAACTGATAGCGATTCCGTGTGGTGACTCTTCGTTCCATCGCACAGGAGAATGTCTACTCGTGTGGTCCCTCCCTCCCTCACTCCCCGCCTAAAGAAAAGGTACCCCTCAGGTACGTGAAAGGGCCATCTATTGGGGAGATCTTTGCATTTGGTTCCAGCCCACCCGCACTCCACTCTTTCAGGACTCTACAGGGAACCCCAGGGTCATTGAGTGTGGCTGATCATGCAGTTAGTCCGAAGCAGTGTCCACAGAAGCCACCCATCCTCCCCAAACCTTATCAAACTTGGCAAGAGCTCCTCTGCTCAAGTAGGTAACTTTATAAAATGGGACTGCTTTGTTGACGAGAGATTTCCAGCTCTCCAAGGTCGGGGCAGATGAACTCTTCCACGATAAGACAATTATTTTTTTAGCATAAAACAATAATAGGGTGAGAAGAGTTCGTATAGCCCTAGTAGTGGCCAAAGGTTCACTCAAGTGCAACAAACACACTTCAATGGACTGGGGGATTGAAATAGAGGTGACCGATCTGATACAGTGAGCTATAACTTGCCAGTAGGTTTTAATATGAGGACAGTCCCAGAATATATGCATGAAGTTCGCCATAGGCATGGAACATTTCCAGCAAAGCGATTGCTGGTTACCAAACATTTTCGCTAATCTAGCCGGGGTTAAATATATTCTATGTAGGAATTTGTAGTGGATTAAGCGGTCTCTGGCAGAGACCAAGTATTGAAACGTGGTCCCCACATGTCATCCCAATCATCTCTGTCCATAACCGGGGCCACAGCCTCCCAGGCCAGTCTACAAAGGTTCCATTAACATGCCCGTTTCTTGGAAAAGGTTTTTATATATGCTGGAGACTGGTTTAACCAAGGAGTCATTGCGTATCAATAGTTCTAAGTCACTAGAGTCTAGGTCAGTGATGGCGAACCTTGGCACCCCAGATGTTTTGGAACTACATTTCCCATGATGCTCTGGCACTCTGCAGTGTACTGGAGCACCATGGGAAATGTAGTTCCAAAACATCTGGGGTGCCAAGGTTCGCCATCACTGGTCTAGGTTCAGCAGTTCCCTTCCAAATTGCGATGCATGTCTCAGTTGGATGTATCTAAAGAAGTGTGAAGTGGGAAGGGTGAGACGCTCCCTGAGATCATTAAACGACATTAGGCTTCCATTTAGTACAATATGTTGTAAGGTTTTGACCCCATATTTGGTCCAAACAACAGGGTCTGGGTAATTATAAAAATTTACCAGATTGGGGTTTCTCCACAATGGTAAATTAGGGGAGAACACGCTCACAACAGACGACCGCATTCCCTGAGTCACATTCCATGCCCTAATTACTGAGCGCATAGAGGGAGTCAGGGAGTATGGAGACTTTAAACCTCTGTAGACCAAATGCGAGAGTGCCTCATAAGAGCCCACACAGGCCGCCTCCAGGGACACAGAGGTGTCGTCTGGGGGAGAAGTCAACCAGCGGTGGGCTACCGTCAGTTGGCCAGCTAGGAAATATTTATAAAAGTTAGGCACTGTAAGGCCCCCCTCCCCCCATGGCTGCTGGAGGATGGCCAGTTTCAAGCGAGGAGTTCCCCCCCTGCCACAAAAAGGAAGAGAGCATACTGTATCGATTTGAAGAGGGACTTTGGGATCCACACTGGCGAATTTCTGAGAATATATAGAAGGGCAGTATTTTCATCTTAATCAGGTTCATTTTCCCAATGAGGGAGAGCGGGAAGTTCCCCCAGGCATGTAATTTTCTAGAGAGAACACCAAGTAGGGGGGAGACATTTAAGCCAATGAAATCTGTCACAGAGTTCGCGATTAAAAGTCCAAGGTATTTAATCTGCCTCACCCATTGCAAAGGGCTATTGGGATCGGCTTGCCCGGGTGCAGGATGTGATCTTAAGGGGAGTATTTTGGACTTGGTCCAGTTTACTTTAAGGCCAGAGACCACAGAAAATGTGTCTAGCAGTGACAGCACTGCCTGTAGAGATGGTCCAGAATCTTTAAGGAACACCACTAGGTCGTCTGCATACAGGGCCGTAACTTCAGTCAGAGTGCCCACAGTGATACCCTGAATCTGTGGGGAAGTGCGCAGTGCCATGGCAAGAGGCTCCATGACCAGTGCAAATAGCCCTGGTGAGAGCGGGCACCCCTGTCTGGTGCCCCTGGACACTGGAAAGGCATCCGACATCCCACCATTAAGACGGAGAGCTGCTACTGGATGATCGTACAGCAGCGATATCCACCGAAGGAAGGTGGGGCCGAACCCCATGCGGTGTAACACCTGCTTCATGTACCCACAATCAATGGAGTCAAATGCCTTTTCCAGATCAAAAAACACCAGCACCGCCCCCGATGAACTTCCAGCCTCCAACTGCGTATGGGTATACACCCTCCGGATGTTGACATTTGTGGCCTTTTTAGGCATGAACCCAGTCTGATCAGGCGATATTAAATGATCTATTTTCATTAACCGATTGGCCAGCATTTTTGTAAGAATTTTGAGGTCCATATTCAGCAGTGCTATGGGTCTATATGATGAGCAGGATAAAGGGTCTTTGTCAGGCTTAGGCAGCAAGACCACATGAGCCTCGTAAAAGGAGGTAGGTAACAAACCAGTTTCTATACATTCGCTATAGAGGTGCAAAAGTCTAGGGGATAGGAGTTCCATATATTGTTTATACCATTCCGCGGGAATTCCATCCGGGCCCGGCGACTTGCCATTGGGAAAGGAGGCAACAGCCGATGCCAATTCCTTTTCGGTAAAAGGTGCATCTAAACTAGTCGCAACCTCCAGTGGCAGCACCGGGATCCGGAGGGAGTCCAGCAGATCTATCAATATCTGATTGTCATAAGGCGGGAGCGGGGCGTACAGTGTAGAGTAGTAAGAGACAAATGCCTGTTTGATGCCCTCCCCATCCCTGACCAAGGTGCCCTCAGACGTGTGGACACAGGGGATCGCAGTGTGCGTCCGGGCGTCAGCAGTCAGATAGGCTAAGAGCTTTTCATTTTTATCCCCTTTTTCAAACAGCGTTTCGGCTCTAGTTTTAAAGTGACATTGAGTGAGACTTTGGAAGTGCACCAATAGTGCCCTTCTGGCCATTTGCAACTCAGCCAGGGAGGAAGTGGAAAGTGTTTCAGCATGAGTCTTTGCACAGAGTGTTTCATGAATCTGGAGCCTGTCAGTGGTGGAGTTTTTCTCAGCCCTTGCAGCCTTGATGGCCGATACATACATCCCCCTGGCAGATGCTTTAAATGCATCCCAAACCACAGGCCCAGCCGCTGTTCCCTCATTGTGATCTCAGTAGTCTGTTAGCTGTGGCGAGACCGAAGCCTCTACTGAGGGTTCCGCCACCCAACCAGGATGTAGCCTCGACACCCTACTGCGTTCACCCGGGGCCAGAGTTAATGTGACCTGTAGGGGAGTATGATCTGAAAGTCCCCCAGCCAGATATGAGACCTCAGTGACCTGGGGCAACAGAGCAGGGCCAGCAAATGCTAAATCTATGCGAGAGGAGGAGGTGCTAATGTGAGAAAGGTAGGAGTAACCCCTCTCTCCAGGGTGCTTCCACCGCCACACCTCCTCCAGCGTCGCTGAATCCGCCCAATGTCCGAGCTCCAGGTTCTGCAACCGGTTCGGGTTAGAGGTGTCTAAGGTATAGTCTAAAATGTTGTTAAAGTCCCCAGCCACAAATAATTTTAAAGGGCCAAAGGTGGCAATTTTCTCAAGGACAGTGTACAAGACCTCCCACTTAAAAGGGGGTGGGACATAGACATTAACGAACGCCATCACTTGGGATTCAACCTCCAGAACCACCACCACATAGCGCCCCTGGGGGTCAGTAACCACATGTTCCACTGAGCAGGTCAGCTGCTTATGGATAAGGATAGCCACCCCTCTAGCATATGAAGAATGAGTGGAGTGTATGGCTCTCTGGATCCAACTCCTGTTTAGGGAGAGTATCCTGTTCCCAGTTAAATGAGTCTCCTGCAAGAAGACTATGTGCGGATTCTGATTTTTGAGGTATTGGAGTACCAACGATTTCTTAAATTTAGAGTTCAGGCCTCGTACATTCCAAGAGAGAATTTTGGAGATTACTCATGAAGCAAATGGTTATAATACATATGGACAGGATGGATGCTGTAGTGAGGGGGGGGTCAGGAAGGTAGGTCTCGGACCCAGAGAGCCACAACACACCACAGGACAAAAACATAGCAGCATAGACCGTACCAGGCAAAGAGCCAGCCCATACATAGAGTTCCTCAGGGCAGAGCTTAACCGAAAGAAAAAATTATAAACAAAAGGTTGAAAAAATAAAAACAAATTAAAAAAAAACAACAAAAATTTCAAAAAGAGTTCAACAGCGTGAGTTCCCAACTCCCTGTTTGCTCCAGGTGAACAGAACAAAAACCACCGGAGAAACTTCATTCCCAAAAACATAGTAAAAAAAACAGTGAACCATTCTAAGAGTCTATCCACTCCGTGGGGGATCTTGAAGACTGATAGGTTCAGATCATAGTCCAGCTATAGGGTCCTAGGCTCCTACGATTGACGGGTAAGCAGTCAAGACTCAATAATGCTGTGCACTTGGTAATGAAAATACTCGAATTGGAGGAGCAAGTTACAGCCCAATTATCATATTTGACACAATTCCCAGCCAACTTCTTCAAGCAATGGAATCCAACCAGTCCACCGCCTCTGCAGGGGAATCGAAGAATTTTGCGGATCCATTGTGGATGACTTTGAGGCGGCTAGGATATAACATGTTGTAGACTAGGCCCTTGTCCCTCAGGCGCCTGCGGGCATCTGTGAAGAAGCGCCATTTTTTCTGGAGATCCGGGGAAAAATCCGGGTAAAGGTGTATAGTGGCGTTGTCATATCTCAGTTCAGGATGCTTGCGCGCCTCCGCTAAGTTGAGATCCCTGTCCCTAAAGTTCAATAGGCGAACCAGGAATGCCCTCGGCCACGCACCAGCAGGCCTCCGGCCGGAGGGCACCCTATGTGCGCGTTCCACCGCGTAAACCGGGGACAGGTGCTGGAGGCCCAGGAGCTGTTTAAAAAATGCTTCAGCGAAGACCAGAGGATTAGACCCCTCCGTCCCTTCTGGGAGTCCGACTACCCGGACATTATTGCGTCTGAGCCTGTTCTCGGCGTCTTCCAAACGCGCCATTAGGAGTTTTACTTGTTGCTGCAGTTCGGCCACAGACTGCCTAGTGTTGGCAGAACTATCCTCTACCTCAGATATGCGTTGTTCAGCCTCATGAAGGCGGCCCCTAAACTTGTCCATGTCCTGCCTTATCAAACCACATTCTATGGACAGGGTATCTATCTTGCTTTCAACAGAGGATTTGCTGTCTGCTATTGCTGCCAGTATCATAGCAGTGGAGTGCTCACCCTGGAGCTCAGCATCCCCCTGACTGCTGGCAGAAGAGCCCACAGTGGCCGGGATCACAGGCGCCGCCATGGAAGGATCTGTCTGTGTCTCTGATGAGACAAATATGCAGGGGCTGACAGGCAAGATGGCCGCCGCTCGTGTGCCCGGCGGGACGTGGCGGGACGTTCCGGGACCTCTGAGGAGCCGAGTTTTTGAGCGTTTTGCCTTTCCCGGGCATGGAGGGGACCAGGGGGGCTTCCCAGACCCCCAGGAGGTACCTGTGTTACAGGGTAAGTGGTAAAAGTCCGGATTTCGGCGGATGTATAGGACGGATGGCAGGAGCCTATGCTGGACACGTCTCCCTCCTCTCACATCGCGGCCACGCCCCCATCATATACCGATTTAATATAGATTGGAACATAGTTCGGCCGCCCAAGTATGCCAGGAGTCTAGCATTCTTGTCGCCAAATTCAAAGATGGGCCTCCGTTGTGCGAGGTTGAGCTTTGTGGTACGATCCGTTAGGACCGTCTTGTACTCCCTAGTTCTGGTCTGTAAAGTCAATAGTCTCTCCCCACTGGGATCCCTAACATATTCTGCCTCTGCTAACATCACCTTCGTTTCCTTAAGTTGAATTGTGGAAGCCAACTGTTTCTTAAAACCCTGTACTTCAGTCATAAATACTCCTCGGAGCATAGCCTTGAAGGCCTCCCACTGAGTCAGAGGATTCAGAATGAGCATTTTCAACCCAAAGTGTTTCTGCACACTTAATCTTTATCTACTCCTCCTGTAACCAGCTGGCCTCCATCCTCCAAATGCGTAAACCGGGTTTTGGTCCAAGACCAAGCTCCAGAAGCATAGGGGAGTGATCTGTTTCCGAATAGCAAGAATACTCTTTCACATCAGGATGATGAACATGGCAGACATCTCTAAACCCATCAGTACATCCAGCCTGCAAGGGGGGGGGGGGGGGAGCGCTACGTCGTTCCCAGTCTATCTAGGGCCAGGTCAGACACAGAATTAAAATCACCTAGTATGTAGATCCTCCCCTCTGCCACCTCATGGGCAGCCTGTATCATATCATCCAAACGCGCTAGCGAAGAGAGAGAAGGAACATACAAATTCACAATCGTTAGAAACCTGTTCATTTGCGCCACTAATATAACAAATCGCCCTTTAATGTCCGTCCGGACTGCATGTATCGATATGGGCATAGCCTTGGTAACCGATGTGGAAACCCCCCTAGCATACGGCGAATAGGTAGCATGATATGCCCCTGCAATATGTGCCCGCTTTAAGGAGAGAACTCTGGAGCTTTAGAGAGGAGTTTCTTGAAGTAGAATTATATGAGGTTTATGTTTTTTAATATAATGAAAAATCAGTGAGCACTTAAATTTGGAGTTGAGGCCTCTAACATTCCATGCCAAAATCTTGAGAAACCTCCATCACAGATACTAATGAAGGAAGGGGCGTTGTCGCCCCCCCCCCCCCCAGAAAAGTAGTGGGTCTGAAGAGTGGTTCTGAAGAAGGAACTCCAGAGTCTCTCCCCCCCCCCCCACCTACAGACAGCATAGTGGACACGACTTGTACAATAAAAATGATCCCCTGTAAGCAGACCGAATGTGGACACTCAACTAAAAGCAGACATAAAATTCCCAACATAAATAACAACCCACCCCCCACCCAGTCCCAACATGGCAGGTATTTTATTCCCTAAAAACTTTAGTTCACTTAGGCAGCGAAGATGCGACTTCAACTGTCACATGGGCCAGGTCACCAAGGTAACCATGCTTCGCCATGTATCCCAGCTCAGTTCTCCTCTTAAAGTCAAATCGAAAAAAACAACAAAAATTTTTTTTTCTCAAAAAAATATTCCAGATTTTGCAGTCCACAGACTTTTCATATATTTCTTTCAGAAGTCAATGGGAGTGTCAGTAATAAACAGGGACCTCCGCTGTTCGCACCTGCCAAGAAAAGGCTGGCTGCCAGTAAAACATTAGAAAATAGCTAAAATCCAGGCATTTAAACCCCAATAGGGGAAAATTAAGAGACACATTTCTCCTTTCAGAGCAAAATTTTACAGATGTCGGACCTATCCTGCTCTTCCTCATGCACGGTCTGGTTACTGAGCCCCATACTGAGACTACACCTGCCTTCATCTGATGGCTGAATTATCAGTGGTGTCCTGGAATGTGAGGGGCCTGGGCTCCCCACTTAAGCGTATGATGGTGTCCTCCTGCTTGAAGAAGTACCACCCCATGATCCTATGCATGCAGGAAACACACTTAACCAAAGAAACGCAATGTTGCCTTAAATATGCATGGGTGGGGGGTGCATATCATTCCACTCATACCTCCTATTCCCGAGGCGTGATGATACATAGCTCAATAGACTTCCAGGAAATTGATGTCTGTGTAGATGCTGAGGGAAGGTTTATTTTCTTACACTGCAGGGTGGGAACATTGTACTGCATTCTAGCATGTGTGTATATACCTCCACCGTTCACGGTGGCTGTACTGCGTTTGTTGCTGGCCTATTTGGAAGGTAGGCCGGTTCTTCCGCTACTGATAGTGGGTGACTTTAATTGCTGGCTGAACCCCTCCATGGATAGACACCCCAACTTGTGGTTTTCCCTTACATCGAGGGACTCGCCTTTGTTGAGACTACTAAATGAAGTGGGTTGGAGTGATATCTGGAGGTTAAAAACACCTGGGTGATAGACAGTTCTCCTGCTTCTTCAAAACCCATGGGACACTGTCTAGAATCGACCTTGCCGTGGGTAACTTTTCCATGCTTTCATCCGCCTTAGAAGTGACCTACAAGCCCGCAGTGTATCAGACCACTCCCTCTTAGTGATCACCTTGATCACGTCCCCTCTTCCACACTAACGAAACCCCCCTGGAAATTCAATGCCTTTTTGGCTGAAATTATTCCTGGCTCACGAGGAGATGGAGTGGAGCATGGAGGAGTTATTGGGGAGCCAGGATTTTGTCGATTCGCCTGCCATGCAGTGGGATGCCTTCAAGGCCTATTTGAGGGGATTGCTAATTTCTGAAATTAACAAAGTCAAAAAGAACTCCTCAGGGCTCAGAGAGGACCTTGAAAGGCAGGTAGCTGCTCTGAAGGAGGCATATGTTAGTTCCCCAACGGACTCGGCCAGGGAGGCATGGCAGTCGGCTCAATTAGCATATGAGCGGCTGTTATCCTCCATGACTGAGAAAAAACTTTTTCCAAACTGGCATTCTTTGAGGAGGGGGAGAGCACAGGGCGCATGTTAGCCAGGATAGCTAATTCTCAGCAGCGCTCGCCCACCATCGGGACTATCAGAACGACAGAGGGTAGGATTGTTAACTCCCCTGAATTGATTCTAGCTGAACTGGCCAATTCTATGAGACCTTATACCTTCCGACCGGACAATACACACTACCTGAACTCATGGAATATTTAAGTAGCATCGACTTCCCACAACTCACGAGTGACCAGCGGGAGGCCCTGGATGCCCCCTTTACCCTGGAGGAGTTACAATCAGCACTGGTGGCATTTCCTAACTGTAAGGCTCCTGGGGCAGACGGGATACCCATGGAAGTGTATAAGCACTATGCTGATTTACTCCTCCCTAGGCTCTTGGTGGTGTTCAATGCAGCCAGGGAAGAGCGGGCTTTGCCCCCCCGCCCCCCTCCATGGCTACAGCGAACATTGTCCTAATACGGAAACCAGAAAAGGTTCCCTTAGAACCGGGCTCGCACAGACCCATTTCCCTGTTACAGAGTGATATTAAACTTTTGGCCAATATGCTGCTGATTAGGTTAAATGGGGCCATCACGAGCATCATACATCCAGATCAGGTTGCGTTTATGCCTAATAAGTCCACGGCTGTCAACTTAAGAAGGCTATTTATTAACATGCAATCCACGGGGGAAAACGTGGGGCAGATTGCCTTGCTATCACTCGACGCTATGAAGGCCTTCGATAGCGTCGAGTGGGAGTACCTATGGGAAACTCTTGCCCGCTTTGGTTTTGGTGACCGGTATATTTCGTGGGTGTGCCTGCTATACCATAACCCTCGAGCAGCCATTTGGTCCTCCGGGGCATTATCCAAAACGCTCACCTTGGGATGGGACATGCGCAGGTGTGCCCTTTATCACCCCTGCTCTTTGCATTAGCCATTAAGCCCCTAGCCATAAAGGTAAAAGCCAATCCTGACATAGTGGGTTTCAAATATGGGGACAAACAGGAGAAAATCATGCTATATGCAGTGGACACCATGATTCTGCTTGGGGACGTGGAGAACTCTAACAGCAGCCATGGCCACAGTAGGGGAATTTGGTAGATATTCCAGACTCCGGATAAACTGGTCCAAGTCCTCTCTGATGTTAATAGATGAAGGGGGGGCGCCCCCAACATCTAATACAGTACCCACCACGACCACACTCGGGTATCTAGGCATCCAGGTGTCCCCTAAGATCAGTGAATACGGGAAATTAAATATATGCCCAATACTGCAAAAGTTTAGAAACCAAATTAAAATGTGGAATTCACTCTGCCTATCGGTTGCCGGCAGGGTGAATTTGATGAAAATGATCCTTATGCGTCAACTTCTTTATGTACTCCACAACGCCCCGACAGTAGTGACTCTAAAGGTGTTCAGAATTGTTAATTCCCTGTTTTGTACATTAATCTGGAAAAATCGCACACCAAGAATCGAGCTGGAACATCTCCATGTCCAAAGGACGAGGGAGGGCTCGCCCTCCCAAATCCTTGGCTACATTATATAGCTGCACAGCTGCAGCATTTGATAGGCACATTTCACACAGTGCGGACAAGGGGGGGGGGGGGGGGTCTGTGACTCCTCCGAACTGGTAATGCTACACACGGTAAAAAAGGACTCCGTGCCGACAGCTCTGGAGGCACTAGCATTCAGGAAACCCAACAAACTTTACCCAACCTACAATCTTATCCAAAAAACTTGGACCCAAACTAGATATCTACAGGGCGTGTCAGGATACACAGAATACAGTCCTATTTTGGCTAACTATACATACCCAGAACGGGCTCAATTACAACATGGTACACTATGGAAAAGACATGGGGTGGTTTACCTTAACCAGATATTTCACGATGGGAAACTGCTCCCGTTTGAAACCCTGCAGGGTCTATTTGGTTTACCCCAATCTATGAGATTTTACTATGTACAATTAAAACATGCTATAACGGCCCAAGGCAGGTCGAAGGAGTGGGTTTCACGCCCAACGCCATTGTTCAATCTCATTGCAAAAGCCACCAACACTAAAAGGTTTATATCATCGTGCTACATGTTACTACAGAACTTTTTGAACACCCTCTTCGGATACTGGCCAAGTGGGAGGGGAGGTGGGCTCGCTGGGCGAAGATCAATGGGAAGAGGCCCTGCAGGCGGTACCTATATGCTCCCTGAATGCATCACATAGGGTGACTCAACTGTATTTATTGTTAAGAGTGTATTATACCCCCCACAGACTGTTTGGCATGGGCCTACGACATAACCCACTGTGTACTAGATGTAAGAGAGCATGGAGACTTGATCCACCTTTTGTGGAGGTGCCCGAAACTACACCCCTACTGGATGAGGGTGGTGGACACCATAAAACAGGGTATTTCAAGTCCGACTACCTGCTGACCCAAAACACTGCTTACTTAATGTATTGGGGAACTGGAATGGGAAGAATGTACAAGGGTGGCTGTCATTAAATCTTTTTTTCTGGCACGCAAGCAAATAATGACCCACTGGATCTCGGAGGATCCCCCAGCTCTTAAAGAGTGGATTAACACAGTGGGGGAGATGATCCGGAAGGAAAAAATCTTCCAACATAGGGGTTGCGCCCGGAAGCTCGTAAAGTTGTGGGGTCCGTGGTTGGATGTACCGGGGCTTGCCCTGGTGGATCTGGTCCTGGGCAGGCTACTATCTTGATCGGGAGGTGGGGGAAGCCATGTTCATCAGGACTCAGGCAGAGCCACCTCAGGCAGATTGCAAGGTTGAAAATAAGACTATGTAGACAAGGATTGTTCGTCGATATGCTGTGTATAACATCAACAACAAAAGTCATTGGCGCACAAATGAATAATCCCTTTGTGGAAAACGCTTATCCATATGTTAAGATACTCGTTATTTCAGAAGATGTCCTGTAATTAGTCTCAGTGTGCAGTTGCTAGACCACTTTGGACTTGGTGGAAAAAAGCAACAATAGACATGGGATTTACAAATGTCGCAAAAGGGGCTGTTTTACCTGTCAATCCATCCCAAATGGTCAATCCACCATCATCACACCCAAAGGTAAAACTTTTGAGATAGAACAATTCATCACATGCTCCACCGAATATGTGATCTATGTCCTACGCTGTCCCTGTGGCCTCCTCTATGTAGGTCGCACCATACGGGCCTTACGCATCAGGGTGGGTGAACATCGCCGCTTAATCAAAAAGGGTTGCATCAAACACAGCATCCCACGCCATTTCCGCCAGTTCCATGACAAAGATTTTTAAAAAAATGGAGGTCCTTGCAATTGAGGTCCTAAAGGGTACCCTAACGGATAATGAAAGATTTTCCCTCCTTTGCCGTAGGGAGACCTTTTGGATATATCTTATGGGTTCCCTCTTGCCAGACGGCCTCAATGAAGATATTGATTTCTTCAGTATAACTTCTTGATATACATCATTCAGGCATAAATGCAACCTATTGCCTGTAATCTTTAACCATTACCACTATTGATGCACTATTCCCAATAGTAAACAAATTCGTCCAACAAAATGCCACCACTATGGGGGAGCATCTAGAATACGGACCCCCCCCCCCCCCCCATTTATTCATTTATTTCCATATATATAGATCATTATTATTTTACTTTCATACAAAAATACATTTAAATATTTAAATATGCTCCTTTTTTATAATAATTTTTTAATAACAATCCCCTTTTTTCTATACAATTCTTCATATACACTTTTTAAATATATATTTTTCCCCATTTTTATTTTTTATATATTTCCAATTTTTACTCAAATATATGTCTCTACATTCAATATATATATATTTTTTTAGATAATTATCTCTTATTTTTCCCCACTCTAAACTTTTCCTTACATGTATATCCCTTTTCACTCACAAACACATCTAAATCAGTCCTAATCTATTGTCATTTGTCTTTCAAATCGTTTCTCATAAGCTTTTATATTGTTAGACATTCTTGTTCAATGAGCCTTACGCTAAACACGCTTAGTGACACATAAGGGGTTAATCTGGTCCACTCTAACATCCCCCGCCCCTCCACACAACCCGATGCCTTATATTCTCTTTGTTGCCGTACGCCGCTCCAGCTTTGATAAAGCGCATGCGCGCAAAAACATGTAAGCAGGCCGGTCGGCATGGCAACTCTCCTTACCACGGAGCCCTCCACGTGACAAACAGCCGCTCGGACAAGCAGCTTCACACACAGTACGTTGCGCTCCAAGCCTCCCACCACGCAAGGCGGACGCCACCTTGTGTCCAATTTGGATACACATTTTTCAGCGTGCACTGCACCTCCATCCCAGAGCGCAACACATCACAGGGAGCAGGATTGATTATTTCCCTTCCACTCCTCAAGCTCAGCACGGCGGCGCCCCAGTCCCACAGTCCATTCATCAACAAAGTGAGTGACTTCTGGAACATAGTTCCATTTATTTGCACTTGTTCACGAACTTCATTGTTTCCCCCTGCCTTTGGGAGAGGATTACTCACAGTCACCAAGTTTACATGTATAGTTGACTGTTGGCAGTGGAGCCCTGTTATCATCTTAAAGTCACAAATAGAATACTCCAGGAGTAATTCATTACCAAGCAACTGTCGTTTTATATTGTTGTGATTGACTGATTTAATGCTTTTAAGATCCCAGGAGGATCAGACGCCTTTGTTGTTTTTTATCTAATAAATTAATTTTTATGTGTTTTTTGGGTTTTGATGGTTGTAAAGTTGTAAAAGTGGTTATGTAACCACGGTATATGTTTACCCTGCATTTTCTCAAACCTATATATATATATATATATATATATATATATATATATATATACACAACTACAGGTATATTTTAAAACGGCCTATCATATACCTCTCTGCGCCAAACTAGGACCTTCACACACCTCCCAAAATTATATATATATACTTACGTATATGCACTCACCTAGATGGTGAACGCACACACGTGAACGAAAAAAAATATACTTCTTTTTATGCAGATGCCTGCATATATAATAATAATAATGCTAGAACCACAATATACTAGATAATAACTGCTGAGTATATTAAAACCCAGCAGTACGGACAATAATAGCAGGTTAAAAGGTTATAATAAAAATATATAAAAAAAGTCATACAAACAATTCATCAGTATATATCTGAGAATATCAGTATAAAAACAGCGCTTTTAAAAAGAGTCCTTTATAGAAGCCATAATGTACGAAAAATCACTAGAAAGTTCTTAGTGTGCAGATAAAGTGTCTATAGTGATCTAATCAGCGTTGCAAGGTGATCAAAGTGCTGTCAACCTTTCTTCCACCATAAACCAGGAGTGCTTCACCACATGTGATGCGTATCCCCCCTCGGGGGTTAAACTCACCAGACACTGCTGATAAGGTAAGCCTTAAGGATTGGTTACTTCATTGGATATAGTAATATTCCTATATATCCCCCTTAGCGTTGCAGTCCCAAGCAGTCCACTCCTTAGATGTAGTGGCTGCATTCGCTTTCATTTTTCAGGCTCAGAACGTTTTCAGCAAAATACTCGTTGATCTTGTCAGAAAATCAGCGTGCGTGTCACTCCCTGTGAGCTGAATCTGCCGCACATGTCAGTAATTCTTGCCTAAATTAGGCGCAGATGGTTCCTATGGAAACTGCTGCCAGAAGAGTGCCGTTATAGCTTTATTGAATTCCCCCGATGGTGTCTTGTACAGTCATTTCTTTTTCCTCCTCTGCAGGGGTCTGGTAATGCTAGGATCTGTAGTTCAAGAAGAAAACTGCATCACAATCTCAGTCTCTTTGGGAAGTACCTTCCAAAGAGACTGAGATTGTGATGCAGTTTTCTTCTTGAACTACAGATCCTGAGGCCTTCCGGGGGAGGAGTCTGAGAATGGTGCGTGTCTGCACCTAGCGTCCTGGTGTGCTCCATGTCCCCCGCCGTGCGAACAATGCCGCTGCTGCGGCTTGAGGACCTCCTCTGATCCCCCCTGCGCCATCCGGACCCAAGGCGGTACCCCGCCGTTAGAGCTGATCTCCTCTCTTACCTGCCCCCTTCGTCTCTCCCCCTCGAGTCGGGTCGCGCTGCACGGCGCCGGGCGGTTCTCCCGGTGAAAGTGTGAGCCCCCTGTGGGTCAGTGGAGTTCCCAGCGGTGGAGCGGAGGTACGCCATCTAATGCTGTTAGCACAGTGCAGTACAGAGTTCGGCTAGCCTCGGTAAGTCTCGGAAGGCTTTTGTAGAGCCTATGAAGAGCTCTGGAGCCATCTACTGGATAAAGCAAGAAACTGCGACTGGAGACATAGGATGGTACTTTGAATAGAAAAAGGAAAAAATCTCCAAAGAAGGTCAGTATATGAAAAAAAAAAAAAATAAATAAATCAGAATCCGTAGGAAAATGCCGATCGTCTGGCTGAAAAAAATCTATACGGCAAACCACCACGGGGTAAGTTGACATATAATATAAAGTATTGAAAACACTCCGCAGTATAATCTCTGTGAATTAAATGAGACTCTTTGGAAAATCTGCTAGATAAATGCCATTGTAAACTGGTTTGGTGAGGTAACTGTGGCGGCAAGTAAACAAGAGGTATAGAAGTTAAGTGAACTACTTTAATAAAATAAATAAATGGGAAAATTATTTTGATACCGTGCGATTCCGTGAGAACATCAGTAAAAATAACAAACGGAGTGAAGAAAATTGACTATGTTGTGGTGGACAAAAAGGAATATTAATGTTATACTGTTGTAAATCTGTTGATAAACCCGACATCACTGGGACAGTAAGAAACCTTAAAATTATATCCCAGCCTGTGGCAGTCGCGGATACCCCATGACAATAAATATAACAAAGAGCGAACCGAGATAGAACCAGGAGTGAAAGAAAAAAAAAAAAAAAAAAAAGGGGGAGAGAAGGGGGAAGGGGATCAGATAAAAACAGTAATAGAGGTGTTTAACTATCTCTGTTTGCGATGAAGGGAAAAACAGCAAAAGCAGGGGTCACCCCGAAATCACCACGCCGGAGCTTGGTAGCCAGCCCTGGGGCAATGAATAAATATGTCACACAGACGGTAGCTACAGAGAAGCAGTATGCTGAAAAATCTCAACCCCAACACACAAAAACCCAACAGACGGAAAGTAGCGATAAAAGGGAAAGAGAAAAGAGCAAAAAAGAGAAAAGAAAACACCAAACGCAAAATATCTCTACACATGAAGTAGAAGTATCACTTGATGGCCCTCCAGAAGAAGAAACAGGTTCCTCAACTGAACTAGATGGTGGAGAAAAAGCTTTAACAACCCAACAGATACAACAAGATAATCCCCAAGTTTTGCCCACTAAAAATGAGATAATCTCTATGTTTGCAGCTCTGGAAAATACCATGAAATGTGAAATGGAAAGACTGCATAAGAATCTGGGACATATACTTGAAAGGGTAGAAGAGGTTGAAAAAAAAGTGGAAAAAGATACGAATATAATAAAGAACCTGGAAGCAGAAATACAAAGTTTAAAAATAATACAACAAGATCAAGCATATAAGATTGAAATTCAAGAAAACAGAGACAGAAGGAAAAATCTAAGAATACGCGGAGTTCCTGACTCACAACAACATGAGGATTTGAGTGAGATAATTAAGAGGATTTGTAACCCCCTAATGAACAAAGAAATAGCTAATGCGATAAATGTAGAAAGGGCATATAGAGTAAGAAAACCTAAGGGTCTCCCACAAGAAACGCCAAGGGATATCATAGTGAGATTTCAAAACGAAGAAGTAAAATACCAAATATGGAAGAATATAAGATCAAAAGCTATATTAAGATATGAAGGAAACGACATTCAGATATTTCAAGATTTGGCACAGGAAACCCTGAGGCGGAAAAGAGCCCTAAAACCACTATTGACAGTATTGGTTGAGAATGAAGTACAATATAATTGGGGCTTCCCTGCAAGCTTAATAGGAAGAAAAAATGGCCGGACAGTAAGTCTGAGATTTATAGAAGAAATTGAAGAATTTTGTATAAAATTAGAGATCCCGGTTCCGAGGGGAGAGGCCGGGGGCGAGGGGAGAAGTGGGGGAGACGAAAATCAGGTCCTCCCCTCCCTTCCGGGAGGTGGAGGGGGGAGGGGAAAATGAGATAGATAGAGATGAAAATGAATGAGAGAGGAGAGTCCCAGATTGTTGGGACGTTTTTTCTTTTTTTCCTCCTCCTGATTTTCTCCGTCATGTCCCCCCCCTCCCCCCTAGGCTTAGCTTGGGGGGAGGGGGAGGCGGGTCCGGGGGGGTTTTGGGGGTGGGGGGAGGGCATGGTGGGGGTTGGGGAGCCCCAGGTATGCGGGAGAACCATCTTGCCAAGGAAAGGCGAGATGGGTGATGGCACCGTTAAACAGAATTCCACCCTAGGGCCAAGGGATAAATGGAGCGGGAGGGTTCCAGATAAAAGGTCCCAGACCATTAGGTCAATTTTACATCTAACGAGGGTACAGGGAGGGGGGGAAGGATGGGAGGGTAATAGGGTGGAGGGAGGTGGGGAGGGGGAAGGGTTAAATCTGTTGACACGAAACCACTACGCTTAGTAAAGAAAAATAGAAAAAACTTAAGTGTGTACAATGTCAGAAATTAAAATGGCAACATATAATGTGAGAGGAATGAGTTCTCCAAAAAAAAGGAATAATATACTGAGGGAGTTGGAGGGAAACTCTATAGATATTGTTTTTCTGCAAGAAACGCACTTGGCTTTAGATTCATGTATCAGGTTAAACACGCAGATGTTTCCAACCTGGTACTATGCCGATACCCCATGTAAGGGCTCTAGGGGAGTGGCAATTGGGATCTCTAAAAAGATCAACTGGAAAGTGGAAGAATTAAAGGTGGACCCACAAGGGAGGTTCCTTTTTGTGAAAGGACACATGGAAAGAAATAGATATACATTGGTGAACATCTATTGTCCTAACAAAGGCCCAAAGAAATATCTAAATAAAATCTTGAATATATTAGAAACATATAAACAGGGCCACATAATTTTGGGGGGCGACCTAAATTTTGCTATAGACCCACACATAGATAGCACCTCACAGGGTTTAGCACATGAAAACAAACAACATAGAATTCTAAAAAAGAGGATGTTGCAGCAACAATTAATGGACACTTGGCGAATATTTAATCCAGGAAAAAAAGACTACACATATTACTCTGTAGTACACGACATGTATGTCAGATTGGATTATATACTAGTGGACCACGAATTGTTAGAAAATATATTAGAGGTCAAAATAGGATCCATAACCCTCTCGGATCATGCGCCTGTAATAATAAAATTAAAAGATCCAGGAAAAGAATATAGAAAAGGGTGGTGGAGACTAAATGAGACTCTTTTGGAAAACGCGGAATTTGAAAATATTATTAAAAATGAAATTGAACAATTCTTTTTAGTAAATGACTCAGAGGAGATCCCAAGGGCCACACTCTGGGAGGCCCACAAAGCCCTAATTAGGGGGAAATTAATCTCCATAGGATCTTGGAAAAAAAAAAAAAGTGAAAAGAAGCAAAATGATTTAAAAAAAAAAGAACTTTATATATTAGAACAAAAGCATAAGGGTCAACCGGACAAAAATATATATAAAGAAATAATATATAAACGTACTCAATTAAATAATAGATTGGAACAAGAAGCAAGGAAAACCTATAAAAATGTGGCTAAAGAAAGATACATGTGGGGGAATAAGACGGGGAAACACCTGGCTAGATTAGTAAGAGATAAAAAAGCTATTAATTATATAGAAAAGATCAAAAACGTGAAAGGTGAAATACAATATAGAACATCAGAAATAGCAAACACGTTTAAAACATATTACAGCGCCCTATATTCAATCAGGACCACGGAGACCGATAGTCAGAAGGAGACCAGAAAAATTAAAATACAAGAATACCTGAGGGAGATAGATCTGCCAAGGATAACCCCCGAGATGTCTAAAAGTTTAGAGGACCCGATTACTCCTGAGGAAATTGATAACGCAATAAAGGACATGCCCAACGGGAAAAGCCCAGGACCAGATGGTTTCACCATCAGGTATTATAAAAAATTTAAACTGCAGTTGATCCCACAGTTATGTAATCTTTGGAACAAACTGGCAGAGGATGAACTCCTGAGGAAAGAATCACTCCTAGCAAACATTACACTCATTCCAAAACCTGGCAAAGATGGTTCGATTTGCTCTAATTACCGCCCAATTGCACTGCTCAACACAGATATTAAACTATATGCAAAAGTATTAGCAACAAGGATAAAAAATCTACTCCCAGAATTGATCAACGGAGACCAAGTAGGATTTGTACCAGGAAGGGAGGGCCGAGACAACAGTCTCCGAACGTTGTTGTTAATGGGGAAAGATGAGGAAAGCAATCCTCCAATGATCTTGGTGTCGATCGATGCTGAAAAAGCTTTCGACCGATTGGATTGGTGCTTTATAATGGAAACTTTACAGACTTTGGGTTTTGGCCCAAAAATGTTGAAATGGGTAAATAATTTATATACATATCCATCAGCCAGAGTGGGGGTAAACGGGAGTATGTCGTCTGCATTTTATATGCGAAACAGTACAAGACAGGGGTGTCCCCTTTCGCCTTTACTATACGTGATCGCTTTAGAGCCCCTATTAGCAAAAATACGAAATAACTCAGTCATAGAAGGAATAAGAAGGGGGGGGGAAAAGCATAAAGTGGTGGCATATGCGGATGACATACTCCTATATATGATCAACCCCCAAACATCGATGCCAGGCCTGATAAGGGAGATCAGAGATTATGGGGCCCTCTCTAATTTTAAAATAAATTCAACTAAAACAGTTATCCTGAACATTGGATTAGGATTGCAGGAAGAGGAAAAGATACGGCATAAATTCCCCTTTACATGGGAAAAAAATTAAATAACATACCTAGGGATCAAATTAACAAAGACAATTCGGGGGCTATATCAGGCTAACTATATCCCACTAATAAACGAAGTAAAAGCGTTACTTACGAAGATGAATAAAGGAACGATATCATGGATGGGAAGAATCAATGTGCTGAAGATGATGGTATTACCAAAAATTATATATAAAATGCAAATGCTTCCGATAAATATTCCAATTGTTTTTTTTAATACATTAAGATCTTTATTTCTAAAATTTATATATCGCAAAACAAAAAACCTAGGATAAAATACAATTTATTAACTAGAAAAAAAAATAGGGGAGGGGTGACACTACCAGATATACACAGATATTATTTAGCAATTACTTTAACGAGAGTGATTGAAAGCACTAATTTAAACACTAAAGAAATGGGTAAAAATGGAGGAGATATCGATGGGGTCACAACTACAAAAAAACATCTGGATTCCACCAAAATTCAGATTTATTAGTAACACCACACATGAAATCACCTTAACAGCACTGAAAAAATGGGATACAATACACCGTAAAAATAAATGGCAATACAATTCACCACTAATCCCTCTCGGGGGCACGAGTTTTTTTTCACCAGGATATGATACACCACTAGGGAAACAAATGAAGGATTTACAATTAAAAGATATTATAAGGGAGGGGAAGATAATGTCAAAAGTAGACTTAATGACGAAGTATAAGTGGCAAATATTGAAAGATTGGGAATACCTACAGATACAGCACTTTGTTAATTCTATCCCAAAACCAATAAGAAAAGAAAATAGGTTAACTCCATTGGAAAAACTATGTATAAGGAAAACAGCACTTAACCACTTTCAGACCGGACCAATTTGCTGGTCAAAGACCAGACCACTTTTTGCGATTCGGCACTGCGTCGCTTTAACTGACAATTGCGCGGTCGTGCGACGTGGCTCTCAAACAAAATTAACGTCCTTTTTTTCCCACAAATAGAGCTTTCTTTTGGTGGTATTTGATCACCCCTGCGGTTTTTATTTTTTGCGCTATAAACAAAAATAGAGCGACAATTTTGAAAAAAACGCATTATTTTTTACTTTTTGTTATAATAAATATCCCCCAAAAATATATAAAAAAACATTTTTTTCCCTCAATTTAGGCCGATACGTATTCTTCTACATATTTTTGGTAAAAAAAAATCGCAATAAGCGATTATTGAATGGTTTGCGCAAAAGTTATAGCGTTTACAAAATAGGGATAGTTTTATAGCATTTTTATTAATAATTTTTTATTATTTTTTTTTTTACTAGTAATGGCGGCGATCTGCGATTTTTATTGTGACTGCGACATTGTCGGGGACCCATCGGACATTTTTGACACATTTTTGGGACCATTGTCATTTATACAGTAATCACTGCTATATAAATGCAGTGATTCCTGTGTAAATGACACTGGCAGTGAAAGGGTTAACCAGTGGGTGGCAGTGTAGGGGTTAAGTGTTCCTAGGGGAGTGTTACTAACTGTGGGGGGGTTGGGCTTTCATTTAGTGTACACTGATCTCTGCTCCAATCACATGGAGCAGAGATCAGCGTCACTAGTTGCTAGGCAGAATGAGCAAATGTTGTTTATACAGCATTTGCTCACTTCCGCCGCTCCGTGAGACGATCGCGGGGATGCCCGCGGCGATCGAGTCCGCGGGTCCCGCGACCGGACTCACGGGGGTCCCGACCAGCGCGGGAGCGCGCCGCCGGCGGCGCGCTCCCGATGGCACGGCGGCAACGAATATTGGACGTACATGTACGCCAATATGCCTGCCCGTGCCATGCTGTCGACGTACATCGTCGTGCGCTGGTCGGGAAGTGGTTAAACATGGTGTTTCACAGCTATATGACTGTTTGTCCGAAATAGAAGGTCAAGGAAATATCCCATTTATAGCTAAATGGGAAAAAGACTTGGGCTATAAAGTGGACGAGACCCAAATGATTAACTCGGTATATGACTCTGTATTCGATATAAGATCAATAGAAGTAAATTATAAATGTTTAACGAGATGGCATTTTACCCCTGATAAATTACATAAAATGGACGCCTCCAACTCTAAGTTATGTTGGAGAGAATGTGGTACACTAGGAACAATATTCCATTTCTGGTGGGAATGCCCAGTAATAAATCAATATTGGAGTAAAATAACAGAGTATATAGAGAAAATAACAGGGCAAAAAATACCTTTAACGCCAGGGGAGTGTTTGTTTCTAGGAGTAGATGAAAAAACGAGTAAGCATCTTAACCACTTCCCGACCAGCGCACGACGATGTACGTCGACAGAATGGCACGGGCAGGCATATCGGCGTACATGTACGTCCAATATTAGTTGCCGCCGTGCCACCGGGAGCGCGCCGCCGGCGGCGCGCTCCCGCGCTGGTCGGGACCCCCGTGAGTCCGGTCGCGGGACCCGCAGACTCGATCGCCGCGGGCATCCCCGCGATCGTCTCACGGAGCGGCCGAATGGAGGAAATGCTGTATAAACAACATTTTTCCATTCTGCCTAGCAACTAGTGACGCTGATCTCTGCTCCATGTGATTGGAGCAGAGATCAGTGTACACTAAATGAAAGCCCAACCCCCCCACAGTTAGTAACACACCCCTAGGAACACTTAACCCCTACACTGCCACCCACTGGTTAACCCTTTCACTGCCAGTGTCATTTACACAGGAATCACTGCATTTATATAGCAGTGATTACTGTATAAAATGACAATGGTCCCAAAAATGTGTCAAAAATGTCCGATGGGTCCCCCACAATGTCGCAGTCACAATAAAAATCGCAGATCGCCGCCATTACAAGTAAAAAAAAAAAATAATAAAAAATTATTAATAAAAATGCTATAAAACTATCCCTATTTTGTAAACGCTATAACTTTCGCGCAAACCAATCAATCACTTATTGCGATTCTTTTTACCAAAAATATGTAGAAGAATACGTATCGGCCTAAAATGAGGGAAAAAAATGCGTTTTTTTCAAAATTATCGCTCTATTTTTGTTTATAGCGCAAAAAATAAAAACCGCAGGGGTTATCAAATACCACCAAAAGAAAGCTCTATTTGTGGGAAAAAAAGGACGTTAATTTTGTTTGGGAGCCGCGCAATTGTCAGTTAAAGCGATGCAGTGCCGAATCGCAAAAAGTGGTCTGGTCTTTGACCAGCAAATTGGTCCGGTCTGAAAGTGGTTAACAGAAGAATAAAAAACTCACTAGTACCCATTACTAGTTACTCAATGCTCAATGCTGCAAAAGCCATAATCCCAAAAAATTGGTTACAGGTGAAAAAACCCTCGATTCGCGAATGGATTCAAAGAATAGAATATATCAATAACATAGAATATCTAAGAAAAATGGAAGAAAATAAAATGAAAAAATATCGCAGTATATGGGAAAAATGGAGATTATTCAAAAAGACGCTGTATTATACACAAGCATTAATGGAATAAAGAGTAGTGGAGACGAGGAAGGTCAACAAATAGTGGAGAAGAGGGAAGGGTGGGAATGGTTAAATGTAATCAAGTCAAATAACTAAGATATTGGCAGCATAAATAGGATGGTAAGGATAACTAAGTAGATGTTAGTTGAACGGTTGTCTTTGCTGTTTTTTTTTTTTTTCTGTCTTTTATCTCTTCTTAACTTGAACGGTTTTTCTTTTGTAATGGATAAATAATAAATAGATATAAGCAATAAATGAGAAGTTTAAAAAAAAAAAAAAAAAAAAGAGATAGTGAAAAAGTTAAAGATATCTTGCCACAATGATGTTAAAAGAGATTATAAGGATTCTGATAATTAAACTGATTAGAATCTATCAATATACAAGCATTTTACTGAGTGGTAGAAAAAAAAAAAAAAAAAAGAACTACAGATCCTAGCATTACCAGACCCCTGCAGAGGAGGAAAAAGAAATGACTGTACAAGACACCATTGGGGGAATTCAATAAAGCTATAAGATATATAGTTTCCATAGGAACCATCTGCGCCTAATTCAGGCAAGAATTACTGACATGTGCGGCAGATTCAGCTCACAGGGAGTGACACGCACGCTGATTTTCTGACAAGATCAACGAGTATTTTGCTGAAAACGTTCTGAGCCTGAAAAATGAAAGCGAATGCAGCCACTACATCTAAGGATTGGACTGCTTGGGACTGCAACGCTAAGGGGGATATATAGGAATATTACTATATCCAATGAAGTAACCAATCCTTAAGGCTTACCTTATCAGCAGTGTCTGGTGAGTTTAACCCCCAAGGGTTGATACGCATCGCATGTGGTGAAGCACTCCTGGTTTATGGTGGAAGAAAGGTTGACAGCACTTTGATCACCTTGCAACGCTGATTAGATCACTATAGACACTTTATCTGCACACTAAGAACTTTCTAGTGATTTTTCGTACATTATGGCTTCTATAAAGGACTCTTTTTAAAAGCGCTGTTTTTATACTGATATTCTCAGATATATACTGATGAATTGTTTGTATGACTTTTTATATATATATATATATATATATATATATATATATATTTTTTTTTTTTTTTTTTTTTTTTTTTCGGATGTAGGTGCCAAAAAAAATCCAAAACGGGCATCAGAGGTAAACATAGCAAGGGAAGCTTTGCAGGTATACCCCCCTCTGTGAGCCCCAGTGTTTCTCTTATCCAGTACTTATTTCTTCCACTGTATGTCAGGGCAGACAGGGAGAAGCTCTATCTCTGTAGCGTCCGCGTGTGTCCAACCAGTCCGAGGCCTCAGTGGGATTGGTGAAAGAATAGGTTTTCCCATTTTACACTATATGCAACTTGGCTGGGTATAGCATACTGTAGATCAGGTTGAGATCCCTCAGTCTTTTCTTACAGGCAGGAAGGAAGCTCTCTGCTTCTGGGTAGCCGCTGAAAAGAGGATAAATTGATATTCAATTTCCCTCAGCCATCAACTCGGGGCCCGTTCTGGCCCCCCACAGGATATTCCCCCGGTTACAGAAGTGAAGCACCTTCGTTATCATAGATCTAAGGGGGCCTCCCTTTGGAGGCGCCCAACCTGGGATACGATGTGCCCTTTCAATAGCAAACATTTTGGTGAAAGTCTCAGGTGCCATTTGCTCAGTCAGCCATTTCTCTAAGAATTCCTCTGGGTGCCTCCATTCCACTCCCTCAGGGAACCCCACCAGCCTTATATTGTTCCTTCACATTCTATCCTCCATGCCAGCCATCTTTAAAGTGTGCTCAGATAATGGTTTTTTTGTCACCTGCGCAGTGGCATCTAATGGCCTGACAGTATCTTCCAGGGAGGCAACTCGGTGGTCAGTGGTTTGTGCTTTCTCCCTCAGCTTCTGCGTATCATGCTTCATCATGTGTGGGCGGCACAGTGGTGTAGTGGTTAGCACTCTCACCTAGCAGTAAAAAGGGTCGCTGGCTTGAATCCCAACCACGACTCTACCTGCCTGGAGTTTGCATGTTCTCCCTGTGCCTGCGTGGGTTTCCTCCGGGTACTCCGGTTTCCTTCCACACTCCAAAGACATGCAGGTAGGTTAATTGGCTTCTGTCCAAAATTAGCCCTAGTATATGAATGGGGACCTTAGATTGTGGGCTCATTGAGGGTAGGGACCAATGTAAGTGTGCAATGTACAGGGATAGGGGTAGACACTCACTCAGGTTGAACTGGATGGACTGGTGTCTTTATTCAACCTTACTAACTATGAAACTATGAAACAGAATTCCATTTGAGCTCCTCAAAGTTGTCAATAAGCTTATTCTGGCACCCCTGTATGGACGCCATTATCTGTGTCAGGGATGGCTCATCTCCCCCTCCACTTCCTTGTCAGCTCTGGCCCAACGTTCTGTCAGCCTATCCAGCGATCTTCCCCTTCTCGGCTCTGTCTCCCTTCGGGGGTTAGGACTCACCTTGTCCTGTGTGGGAGATGCCCGCTGCGGGGCCTCCACAGATCTCTGTAGCAGTGGTCAGTCGTACTCCTCTTGCGTACCAGCGCCATTTTGAGAGCCCCAGGCGAATTGCATCAGCCATTCTCCAGCTGATTTAGGGCAAGGGGGGCCGTACTTTACTATCCCCGGAGGTGCCCTGGGGGTCCCAGCACATCCCCAGCAGCAGAGCTCAAAAATAATGTGCCGCTCTCACAGGATCACTGCAGGATAGTCAGTCTGTGGACGGAGCTCAGGTCCTGCACTCCTCACATGTCGCGTGCTGGCTCCGCCCCAATGATTACCATTTTTAGTTACACTTTTATTATTATTTATGTTTTTTTTATAGCGCAGCACTGTCTGTTGATTATTTGCACCTTTTAAATGAAGTGAGAACACTTGTTAGTGATAGCAGCTATTAATGATTCAAAATTTGTTCACACCACTTTATTTCACGAGATTGCGCAGATTAATATTCACTTTATACATAAATAACAACATGATATTGGCTTTCTTTTTTACTCCAGGAGTGTATAGTGAGTTTTGAAATTCTAGAGAAATGCATTATTTACCGTATATACTCGAGTATAGGTCGATCCGAATATAAGCCAAGGCCCCCAATTTACCACAAAAAAAAATGGGAAAACGTATTGACTCGTGTATAAGCCGAGGGTGAGACATGCCTGTCCATCCCTGTGTCCAGCCTACCTGTGTCCAGCCTACCTGTGTCCAGCCTACCTGTGTCCTGTGCCTCTTTGTCCTTCTGCAGCCTGTGTCCTTCTGCAGCGATCTGCATGTAAAAACATACGGCGACCATGCCAGGATCGCCGCACCTCTTCTCCTCGTCTGTGACAGACGGCGGCCATTCCACTGTTCAAAAGCCGCGCCTCCGTCTGTGATAGGCGGAACACTCAATTTCCCAGCAGTCAGTGTTCCACCCATCACGGACATCCTCTCATCCTCGTCCGTAGTATGAGGATGAGCAGATGTCCGTGATAGGCGGACCACTGACTGCTGGGAAATTGAGTGTTCCGCCTATCACAGACAGGGAGGCGCGGCTTTTGAATAGTGGAATGGCCGCCGTCTGTCTGCACGACACGCTGATCGGGTAGGCAGACGGCGGTGACTCGAGTATAAGCCGAGGGGGGCACTTTCAGCCTAAAAAAAGGGGCTGAAAATCTCGGCTTATACTCGAGTATATACGGCAACTAAACACAGATTTTAGTTGACTAAAATGTACTGGAGATTTAGTCGACTAAATACAACTAAAACACTAACAGAAGACTAAAATGAGACTAAAACTAAATGCAATTTCAGTCCTAAGACTAAAACGAAATCGAAAATTGCTGCCAAAATTAACACGGACCCCTACCCCTCCGTTTAACCCTGTCTTTCCAACATATACAGTGGTGTGAAAAAGTGTTTGCCCCCTTCCTCATTTCCTGTTCCTTTGCATGTTTGTCACACTTAAGTGTTTCGGAACATCAAACCAATTTAAACAATAGTCAAGGACAACACAAGTAAACACAAAATGCAATTTGTAAATGAAGGTGTTTATTATTAAAGGTGAAAAAAAATCCAAACCATCATGGCCCTGTGTGAAAAAGTGATTGCCCCCTAAACCTAATAACTGGTTGGGCCACCCTTAGCAGCAACAACTGCAACCAAGCGTTTGCGATAACGTGCAATGAGGCTTTTACAGCATCCTGGAGGAATTTTGGCCCACTCATCTTTGCAGAATTGTCCTAATTAAGTTACATTAGAGGGTTTTCGAGCATGAACGGCCTTTTTAAGGTCATACCACAACATCTCAATAGGATTCAGGTCAGGACTTTGGCTAGGCCACTCCAAAGTCTTCATTTTGTTTTTCTTCAGCCATTGGGTGGTGGACTTGCTGGTGTGTTTAGGATCATTGTCCTGCTGCAGAACCCAAGTTCGTTTCAGCTTGAGTACACGAACAGATGGTCGGACATTCTCCTTCAGGATCTCTTGGTAGACAGCAGAATTCATAGTTCCTTTTATCACGGCAAGTCTTCCAGGTCCTGAAGCAGCAAAACAGCCCCAGACCATCACACTACCACCACCATATTTTACTGTTGGTATAATGTTCTTTTTATGAAATGCAGTGTTCCTTCTACGCCAGATATACTTGGACACACACCTTCCAAAGAGTTCCACTTTTGTCTCATCGGTCCACAGAATGTTGTCCCAAAAGTCTTGGGGATCATCAAGATGTGTTGTGGAGAAATTGAGACGAGCTTTGATGTTCTTTTTGCTCAGCAGTGGTTTTCTCCTTGGAACTCTGCCATGCAGGCCATTTTTGCCCAGTCTTTTCCTGATGGTGGAGGCATGAACGCTGACCTTAACTGAGGCAAGTGAGGCCTGCAGTTCCTTGGACGTTGTTGTGGGGTCTTTTGTGACCTCTTGGATGAGTCGTCGCTGCGCTCTTGGGGTAATTTTGGGCGGCCGGACACTCCTGGGAAGGTTCACCACTGTTCCATGTCTTCGCCATTTGTGGATAATGGCTCTCACTGTGGTTCGCTGGATTCCCAAAGCTTTGGAAATGGCTTTATAACCCTTTCCAGACTGATAGATCTCAATTACTTTCTTTCTCAATTGTTCCTGAATTTCTTTGGGTCTCGGCATGATGTGTAGCTTTTAAGGATCTTCTGGTGGACCTTACTGTGTCAAGCAGCTCCTATTTAAGTGATGCCTTGATTGTGAACAGGTGTGGCAATAATCAGGCCTGGGTGTGGCTAGAGAAATTGAACTCAGGTGTGGACAACCACAGTTATAGTATGTTTTAACAAGGGGGGCAATCACTTTTTCACACAGGGCCATGATGGTTTGGATTTTTTTTCACCTTTAATAATAAACACCTTCATTTACAAATTGCATTTTGTGTTTACTTGTGTTGTCCTTGACTATTGTTTAAATTGGTTTGATGTTCCGAAACACTTAAGTGTGACAAACATGCAAAGGAACAGGAAATGAGGAAGGGGGGCAAACACTTTTTCACACCACTGTACATATGCACCTGTACAGAATAAAATACAAAAATATGCTTAAAAAAAGTTCTGGGTCCATCTTTCTTATGCATACACATGCTCATATACTATATATATATATATATATATATATATATATATATATATATATACACACATATATATATATACACACACATTTTATATATATACACACACACACACACACACACACACACACACACTGCTTGGTTTCAGCTGCCTCAAAAGATGTGTAATTTTTTTTTTTTTATAACGTTACCTTACTGTATCACAGTATGAGACTTTCTGCCCTGCATATGCCTTTGTGGCCTTCTGAATTCAAAGGGCTGGTTTATGCAGTACATCAGTGAAATCGTACAATAGGGAAGCTCTTGGTCAGTGGGACAGCCCATCTTGGAGATGGAGTATGTGCGCTTTTTGATCTCGGTAACGCAATGATAAATTCCATCTGGTAAGAGGCTCTTTTTTTTTTTTCTTTTTTTTTATATAAGAAGCAGAGCATGTCTGAGTGTAAATCCTTTTAGGCACTGAGCATGTTATCACCATTGACTGCATATGGACTTCTATTTTAGTAGATATTTTTTCTGATGGACTTTAATGTCCTATTGAGGAATACTGTATATCATAATTTATGAGATTTGTTTTTATAGTTTATTTGCACATGCACTTTTCACATATGATTTAAAGTTACATAGTAAGGTTGAATAAAAACACCAGTCCATCCAGTTCAACCTGAGTGTCTACAATTGTCCCTATCCCTGTACATTGCACACTCACATCAGTCCCTTACCTCAAGGAGCCTACAATCCAAGGTCCCCATTCATATACTAGGGCCGATTTTGGACAGAAAGCAATTAACCTACCTGCATGTCTTTGGAGTGTGGGAGGAAACCAGAGTACCTAGAGGAAACCCACGCAGGCACACGCAAACTCAATGGCAGGTAGTGTTGTGGTTGGGATTCAAACCAACGACCCTTTTTACAGCTAGGAGAGAGTGCTAACCACTACACCACTGTGCCGCCCAGTGTCAGTATTTATTGCCGTTTTATGCACATATTGCTTTACCTTTGCTTATTTGCACAAATTTACATGCGATTTAAGTGTCAGCACATAGGCATTTGTTTTTTTTTATCCTTGCACCTGCAGTAGTTATGAAATAGTTGGTTGATGTTTTTGAAATTTAAAAGGGACAGCACACCTAATTTTTCTTTTGTACATACACAAATAGACAAGGAAGATCTAGCTAGCAGGCTGCGAAATAGTGCCCAAACAAAACTTTTTAGCAGAATTTCTCCTCAGCCCTCTCCCTGCTCTCTCTGCACTCTCTCCCCTCAGCCCCCTCTCACTCCCTGCTCTCTCTGCACTCCCTCTCCTAACCCCCCTCTCACTCCCTGCTCTCTCTCACTTCCTGCCCCCACTCTCCCCCTGCTCTCTCTCACTCACTCCCTGCCCCCACTCTCCCCCTGCTCACTCTCACTCACTCCCTGCCCCCACTCTCCCCCTGCTCTCTCTCACTCACTCCCTGCCCCCACTCTCCCCCTGCTCTCTCTCACTCACTCCCTGCCCCCACTCTCCCCCTGCTCTCTCTCACTCACTCCCTGCCCCCACTCTCCCCCTGCTCTCACTCACTCACTCCCTGCCCCCACTCTCCCCCTGCTCTCACTCACTCACTCCCCCCGCCCCCACTCTCCCCCTGCTCTCCCTCACTCACTCCCTGCCCCTACTCTCCCCCTGCTCTCTCTCTCCCTGCCCCCACTCTCCCCCCTGCCCCCACTCTCCCCCTGCTCTCTCTCACTCAGTGTCTGCCCCCACTCTCTCCCTGCCCCCACTCTCTCCCTGCCCCCACTCTCTCCCTGCCCCCACTCTCTCCCTGCCCCCTCTCACTCTCACTCTCTCCCTGCCCCCTCTCACTCTCACTCTCTCCCTGCCCCCTCTCACTCTCTCTCCCTGCTCTCTCACTCTCTCCCTGCGCCCACTCTCTCCCTGTTCTCTCTCACACTCTCCCTGCCCCCACACTCTCCCTGCCCCCACACTCTCCCTGCCCCCACACTCTCCCTGCCCCCACACTCTCCATGCTCTCTCTCACTCTCTCCCTGCCCCCACTCTCTCCATGCTCTCTTTCACTAACTCCTTGTCCCCACTCTCTCCCTGCTCTCTCTCACTCCCTGCCCCCACTCTATCCCTGCCCCCACTCTCTCCCTGCCTCCACTCTCTCCCTGCCCCCCACTCTCTCCCTGCCCCCCACTCTCTCCCTGCCCCCCACTCTCTCCCTGCCCCCCACTCTCCCCCTGCTCACTCCCTGCTCCCACTCACTCCCTGCTCCCACTCACTCCCTGCTCCCACTCTCCCCCTGCTCTCTCCCTGCTCCCACTTACTCCCTGCTCCCACTCACTCCCTGCTCCCTACTCTCCCCCTGCCCTTACTCTCTCCCTGCCCTCTCTCACTCTCTCCCTGCCCTCTCTCACTCTCTCCCTGCCCCCACTCACTCTCTCCCTGCCCCCACTCACTCTCTCCCTGCCCCCACTCACTCTCTCCCTGCCCCCACTCACTCTCTCTCACTCTCTCCCTCTCTCCCTGCTCTCTCTCACTCTCTCCCTGCGCCCACTCTCTCCCTGCTCTCTCTCAATCTCCCTGCGCCCACTCTCCCCCTGCTCTCTCTCACTCTCTCCCTGCGCCCACTCTCCCCCTGCTCTCTCTCTGCCCCCACTCACTCACTCCCTGCCCCCACTCTCTCCCTGCTCTCTCTCACTCACTCCCTGCGCCCACTCTCCCCCTGCTCTCTCTCACTCTCTCCCTGCGCCCACTCTCCCCCTGCTCTCTCTCACTCTCTCCCTGCCCCCACTCTCTCCCTGCTCCCACTCTCACTCCCTGCCCCCACTCTCACTCACTCCCCGCCCCCACTCTCTCCCTGCTCTCTCTCACTCACTCCCTGCCCCCACTCTCTCCCTGCTCTCTCACGCTCTCCCTGCGCCCACTCTCTCACTCTCTCCCTGCGCCCACTCTCTCCCTGCTCTCTCACTCTCTCCCTGCCCCCACTCTCTCCCTGCTCTCTCACTCTCTCCCTGCACCCACTCTCTCACTCTCTCCCTGCTCTCTCTCTCCCTGCTCTTTCTCACTCACTCCCCGCCCCCACTCTCTCCCTGCTCTCTCTCACTCACTCCCTGCCCCCACTCTCTCCCTGCTCTCTCACGCTCTCCCTGCGCCCACTCTCTCACTCTCTCCCTGCGCCCACTCTCTCCCTGCTCTCTCACTCTCTCCCTGCCCCCACTCTCTCCCTGCTCTCTCACTCTCTCCCTGCACCCACTCTCTCACTCTCTCCCTGCTCTCTCTCTCCCTGCTCTTTCTCACTCTCTCCCTGCGCCCACTCTCTCCCTGCTCTCTCTCACACTCTCCCTGCTCTCTCACACACTCTCCCTGCTCTCTCACACACTCTCCCTGCTCTCTCACACACTCTCCCTGCTCCCTCACACACTCTCCCTGCTCCCTCACACACTCCCTGCCCCCACTCTCTCCCTGCCCCCACTCTCTCCATGCCCCCACTCTCTCCATGCCCCCACTCTCTCCATGCCCCCACTCTCTCCATGCTCTCTCTCACTCTCTCCCTGCCCCCACTCTCTCCATGCTCTCTTTCACTAACTCCTTGTCCCCACTCTCTCCCTGCTCTCTCTCACTCCCTGCCCCCACTCTCTCCCTGCCTCCCACTCTCCCCCTGCCCCCCACTCTCCCCCTGCCCCCCACTCTCTGCCTGCTCCCACTCACTCACTGCTTCCACTCACTCACTGCTCCCACTCACCCCCTGCCCCCACTCACCCCCTGCCTGCCCTCTCTCACTCTCTCCCTGCCCTCTCTCACTCTCTCCCTGCCCACTCTCTCCCTGCCCCCACTCACTCTCTCCCTGCCCCCACTCACTCTCTCCCTGCCCCCACTCACTCTCTCCCTGCCCCCACTCACTCTCTCCCCCTCTCTCCCTGCTCTCTCTCACTCTCTCCCTCTCTCCCTGCGCCCACTCTCTCCCTGCGCCCACTCTCTCCCTGCGCCCACTCTCTCCCTGCGCCCACTCTCTCCCTGCTCTCACACTCTCCCTGCTCTCACACTCTCCCTGCTCTCACACTCTCCCTGCTCTCACACTCTCCCTGCTCTCTCTCACACTCTCCCTGCTCTCTCTCACACTCTCCCTGCTCTCTCTCACACTCTCCCTGCTCTCTCTCACACTCTCCCTGCTCTCTCTCACACTCTCCCTGCGCCCACACTCTCCCTGCGCCCACACTCTCCCTGCTCCCTCTCACTCACTCCCTGCCCCCACTCTCTCCCTGCCCCCACTCTCTCCATGCTCTCTCTCACTCTCTCCCTGCCCCCACCCTCTCCATGCTCTCTTTCACTAACTCCTTGTCCCCACTCTCTCCCTGCCCCCCACTCTCTCCCTGCCCCCTCACTCTCTCCCTGCCCCCTCACTCTCTCCCTGCTCACTCCCTGCTCCCACTCACTCCCTGCTCCCACTCACTCCCTGCTCCCACTCACTCCCTGCTCCCACTCTCCCCCTGCTCCCACTCTCCTCCTGCTCCCACTCTCCCCCTGCTCCCACTCTCCCCCTGCTCTCTCCCTGCTCCCACTCACTCACTGCTCCTACTCTCCCCCTGCCCTCTCTCACTCTCTCCCTGCCCTCTCTCATTCCCTGCCCCCACTCTCACTCTCTCCCTGCCCCCACTCACTCTCTCCCTGCCCCCACTCACTCTCTCCCTGCCCCCACTCACTCTCTCCCTGCCCCCACTCACTCTCTCCCTGCTCTCTCTCACTCTCTCCCTCTCTCCCTGCTCTCTCTTCACTCTCTCCCTCTCTCCCTGCTCTCTCTCCCTCTCTCCCTGCTCTCTCTCACTCTCTCCCTGCTCTCTCTCACTCTCTCCCTGCTCCCTCTCTCCCTGCTCCCTCTCTCCCTGCTCGCTCTCACACTCTCCCTGCTCGCTCTCACACTCTCCCTGCTCGCTCTCACACTCTCCCTGCTCGCTCTCACACTCTCCCTGCTCGCTCTCACACTCTCCCTGCTCGCTCTCACACTCTCCCTGCTCGCTCTCACACTCTCCCTGCTCGCTCTCACACTCTCCCTGCTCGCTCTCACACTCTCCCTGCTCGCTCTCACACTCTCCCTGCTCGCTCTCACACTCTCCCTGCTCGCTCTCACACTCTCCCTGCTCGCTCTCACACTCTCCCTGCTCGCTCTCACACTCTCCCTGCTCGCTCTCACACTCTCCCTGCTCGCTCTCACACTCTCCCTGCTCGCTCTCACACTCTCCCTGCTCTCACACTCTCCCTGCTCTCACACTCTCCCTGCTCTCACACTCTCCCTGCTCTCACACTCTCCCTGCGCCCACACTCTCCCTGCGCCCACACTCTCCCTGCGCCCACACTCTCCCTGCGCCCACACTCTCCCTGCGCCCACACTCTCCCTGCGCCCACACTCTCCCTGCGCCCACACTCTCCCTGCGCCCACACTCTCCCTGCGCCCACACTCTCCCTGCGCCCACACTCTCCCTGCGCCCACACTCTCCCTGCGCCCACACTCTCCATGCTCCCTCTCACTCCATGCTCCCTCTCACTCCATGCTCCCTCTCACTCCATGCTCCCTCTCACTCCATGCTCCCTCTCACTCCATGCTCCCTCTCACTCCATGCTCCCTCTCACTCCATGCTCCCTCTCACTCACTCCCTGCCCCCACTCTCTCCATGCTTTCTCTCACTCTCTCCCTGCCCCCACTCTCTCCATGCTCTCTTTCACTAACTCCTTGTCCCCACTCTCTCCCTGCTCTCTCTCACTCCCTGCCCCCCACTCTCTCCCTGCCCCCTCACTCTCTCCCTGCTCACTCCCTGCTCCCGCTCACTCCCTGCTTCCGCTCACTCCCTGCTTCTGCTCTCTCCCTGCTCCTGCTCTCTCCCTGCTCCCACTCACTCCCTGCTCCCACTCTCCCCCTGCCCTCTCTTACTCTCTCCCTGCCCTCTCTCACTCTCTCCTTGCCCTCTCTCACTCTCATTCCCTGCCCTCTCTCACTCTCATTCCCTGCCCTCTCTCACTCTCATTCCCTGCCCTCTCTCACTCTCATTCCCTGCCCTCTCTCACTCTCATTCCCTGCCCTCTCACTCTCATTCCCTGCCCTCTCTCACTCTCTCCCTGCCCTCTCTCACTCTCTCCCTGCCCTCTCTCACTCTCTCCCTGCCCTCTCTCACTCTCTCCCTGCCCCCACTCTCTCCCTGCCCCCACTCTCTCCCTCTCTCCCTGCCCCCATTCACTCTCTCCCTGCCCCCATTCACTCTCTCCCTGCCCCCATTCACTCTCTCTCACTCTCTCCCTCTCTCCCTGCTCTCTCTCACTCTCTCCCTGCGCCCACTCTCTCACTGCTCTCTCTCACTCTCCCCCTGCTCTCTCTCTGCCCCCACTCTCTCCCTCACTCCCTGCCCCCACTCTCTCCCTGCCCCCACTCACTCTCTCCCTGCCCCCACTCACTCTCTCCCTGCCCCCACTCACTCTCTCCCTGCCCCCACTCACTCTCTCCCTGCCCCCATTCACTCTCTCCCTGCCCCCATTCACTCTCTCCCTGCCCCCATTCACTCTCTCTCACTCTCTCCCTGCGCCCACTCTCTCTCACTCTCTCCCTGCCCCCACTCACTCTCTCCCTGCCCCCACTCTCTCCCTCTCTCCCTGCCCCCATTCACTCTCTCCCTGCCCCCATTCACTCTCTCCCTGCCCCCATTCACTCTCTCTCACTCTCTCCCTCTCTCCCTGCTCTCTCTCACTCTCTCCCTGCGCCCACTCTCTCACTGCTCTCTCTCACTCTCCCCCTGCTCTCTCTCTGCCCCCACTCTCTCCCTCACTCCCTGCCCCCACTCTCTCCCTGCCCCCACTCACTCTCTCCCTGCCCCCACTCACTCTCTCCCTGCCCCCACTCACTCTCTCCCTGCCCCCATTCACTCTCTCTCACTCTCTCCCTCTCTCCCTGCGCCCACTCTCTCTCACTCTCTCCCTGCCCCCACTCACTCTCTCCCTGCCCCCACTCACTCTCTCCCTGCCCCCACTCACTCTCTCCCTGCCCCCATTCACTCTCTCTCACTCTCTTCCTGCTCTCTCTCACTCTCTCCCTGCTCTCTCTCACTCTCTCCCTGCGCCCACTCTCCCCCTGCTCTCTCTCTGCCCCCACTCTCTCCCTACCCCCACTCTCTCACTCACTCCCTGCCCCCACTCTCACTCTCTCCCTGCTCTCTCTCACTCTCTCCCTGCTCTCTCTCACTCTCTCCCTGCGCCCACTCTCCCCCTGCTCTCTCTCACTCTCTCTCTCCCTGCGCCCACTCTCTCCCTGCCCCCACTCTCTCCCTGCCCCCACTCTCACTCCCTGCCCCCACTCTCACTCCCTGCCCCCACTCTCACTCACTCCCCGCCCCCACTCTCACTCACTCCCCGCCCCCACTCTCACTCACTCCCCGCCCCCACTCTCTCCCTGCTCTCTCTCACTCACTCCCCGCCCCCACTCTCTCCCTGCTCTCTCTCACTCTCTCCCTGCCCCCACTCTCTCCCTGCTCTCTCTCACTCACTCCCTGTCCCCACTCTTCCCCTGCTATCACTCACTCCCTGCGCCCACTCTCCCCCTGCTCTCTCTCACTCTCTCCCTGCGCCCACTCTCCCCCTGCTCTCTCTCTGCCCCCACTCTCTCACTCACTCCCTGCCCCCACTCTCCCCCTGCTCTCTCTCTGCCCCCACTCTCTCACTCACTCCCTGCCCCCACTCTCTCCCTGCTCTCTCTCACTCTCTCCCTGCGCCCACTCTCCCCCTGCTCTCTCTCACTCTCTCCCTGCGCCCACTCTCTCCCTGCCCCCACTCTCCCTGCTCTCTCACTCCCTGCCCCCACTCTCTCCCTGCTCTCTCTCACTCCCCGCCCCCACTCTCTCCCTGCTCTCTCTCACTCCCCGCCCCCACTCTCTCCCTGCTCTCTCTCACTCTCTCCCTGCCCCCACTCTCTCCCTGCTCTCTCTCACTCTCTCCCTGCTCTCTCTCACTCTCTCCCTGCTCTCCCTCCCTGCCCCCTCACTCTCCCTCCCTGCCCCCACTCTCCCCCTGCCCCCTCACTCTCCCTCCCTGCCCCCACTCTCCCCCTGCCCCCACTCTCCCTCCCTGCCCCCACTCTCCCCCTGCCCCCACTCTCCCTCCCTGCCCCCACTCTCCCCCTGCCCCCACTCTCTCTCACTCTCTCCCGCTCTCTCTCACTCACTCCCTGCCCTCACTCTCTCCCTGCCCCCACTCTCTCCCTGCCCCCACTCTCTCCCTGCCCCCACTCTCTCCCTGCCCCCACTTTCCCCCTGCTCTCTCACTCTCCCCCTGCTCTCTCACTCTCTCCCTGCCCCCACTCTCTCCCTGCCCCCTCACTCACTCCCTGCCCCCACTCTCCCCCTGCTCTCTCACTCACTCCCTGCCCCCACTCACTCCCTGCCCCTACTCACTCCCTGCCCCCACTCACTCCCTGCCCCCACTCTCCCCCTGCCCCCACTCTCCCCCTGCCCCCACTCTCCCCCTGCCCCCACTCTCCCCCTGCCCCCACTCTCCCCCTCTCTCCCTGCTCTCTCTCACTCTCTCCCTGCTCTCCCTCCCTGCCCCCTCACTCTCCCTCCCTGCCCCCACTCTCTCACTCTCTCCCTGCTCTCCCTCCCTGCCCCCACTCTCCCCCTGCCCCCACTCTCTCTCACTCTCTCCCTGCTCTCTCTCACTCACTCCCTGCCCTCACTCTCTCCCTGCTCTCACTCTCTCCCTGCTCTCACTCTCTCCCTGCCCCCACTCTCCCCCTGCTCTCTCACTCTCCCCCTGCTCTCTCACTCTCCCCCTGCTCTCTCACTCACTCCATGCCCTCACTCCCTCTCTCCCTCTCACTCTCCCTCTCTCACTCTCTCCCTCTCACTCTCTCCCTCTCACTCTCTCTCACTCCTCCTCACTCTCTCTCACTCCTTCTCACTCACTTACTCCCTCTCTCCCTGCTCTCTCTCACTCTCTCCCTCTCACTCACTCCTCCTCACTCTCTCACTCACTCACTCCTCACTCTCTCACTCACTCACTCCTCACTCACTTACTCCCTCTCTCCCTGCTCTCTCACACTCTCCCCCTGCCCCCTCACTCTCCCCCTGCCCCCTCACTCTCCCCCTGCCCCCTCACTCTCCCCCTGCCCCCTCACTCTCCCCCTGCCCCCTCACTCCCTCCCTGCTCTCTCTCACTCCCTCCCTGCTCTCTCTCACTCCCTCCCTGCTCTCTCTCACTCCCTCCCTGCTCTCTCTCACTCACTCCCTGCCCTCACTCTCTCCCTGCTCTCTCACTCCCTGCCCCCACTCTCCCCCTGCTCTCTCACTCACTCCCTGCCCCCACTCTCCCCCTGCTCTCTCACTCACTCCCTGCCCCCACTCTCCCCCTGCCCCCACTCTCCCTGCTCTCTCTCACTCTCTCCCTGCTCTCTCTCACTCCTTGCCCCCACTCTCCCCCTGCCCCCACTCTCCCCCTGCCCCCACTCTCCCCCTGCCCCCACTCTCCCCCTCTCTCCCTGCTCTCTCCCCCTCTCTCCCTGCTCTCTCTCACTCTCTCCCTGCTCTCTCACTCCTTGCCCCCACTCTCCCCCTGCCCCCACTCTCCCCCTGCCCCCACTCCCCCCCTGCCCCCTCACTCCCCCCCTGCCCCCTCACTCCCTCCCTGTCCCCTCACTCCCTCCCTGTCCCCTCACTCCCTCCCTGTCCCCTCACTCCCTCCCTGTCCCCTCACTCCCTCCCTGTCCCCTCACTCCCTCCCTGCTCTCTCTCACTCTCTCCCTGCCCCCACTCTCTCCCTGCCCCCATTCTCTCCATGCTCTCTCTCACTAACTCCCTGTCCCCACTCTCTCCCTGCTCTCACTCCCTGCCCCCACTCTCTCCCTGCTCTCTCTCACTCCCTGCCCCCACTCTCTCCCTGCTCGCTCTCACTCCCTGCCCCCACTCTCTCCCTGCCCCCATTCTCTCCATGCTCTCTCTCACTAACTCCCTGTCCCCACTCTCTCCCTGCCCTCACTCTCTCCCTGCTCTCTCTCACTCCCTGCCCCCACTCTCTCCCTGCTCGCTCTCACTCCCTGCCCCCACTCTCTCCCTGCCCCCATTCTCTCCATGCTCTCTCTCACTAACTCCCTGTCCCCACTCTCTCCCTGCCCTCACTCCCTGCCCCCACTCTCTCCCTGCTCTCTCTCACTCCCTGCCCCCACTCTCTCCCTGCCCCCACTCTCTCCCTGCTCGCTCTCACTCCCTGCCCCCACTCTCTCCCTGCTCTCTCTCACTCCCTGCCCCCTCTCTCTCCCTGCTCTCTCTCACACCCTGCCCCCACTCTCTCCCTGCTCTCTCTCACTCCCTGCCCCCACTCTCTCCCTGCTCTCTCTCACTCCCTGCCCCCACTCTCTCCCTGCTCTCTCTCACTCCCTGCCCCCACTCTCTCCCTGCTCTCTCTCACTCCCTGCCCCCACTCTCTCCCTGCTCTCTCTCACTCCCTGCCCCCACTCTCTCCCACTCCCTGCCCCCACTCTCTCCCTGCCCCCACTCTCTCTCCCTGCTCTCTCTCACTCCCTGCCCCCACTCTCTCCCTGCTCTCTCACTCCCTGCCCCCACTCTCTCCCACTCCCTGCCCCCACTCTCTCCCTGCTCTCTCTCACTCCCTGCCCCCACTCTCTCCCTGCCCCCACTCTCTCCCTGCTCTCTCTCACTCCCTGCTCTCTCTCACTCCCTGCCCCCACTCTCTCCCTGCTCTCTCTCACTCCCTGCCCCCACTCTCTCCCTGCTCTCTCTCTCACTTCCTGCCCCCACTCTCTCTCACTCCCTGCCCCCACTCTCTCCCTGCTCTCTCTCTCTCACTCCCTGCCCCCACTCTCTCTCACTCCCTGCCCCCACTCTCTCCCTGCTCTATCTCACTCTCCCCCTGCCCCCACTATCCCCCTGCCCCCACTCTCTCTCTCTCCCTGCCCCCACTCTCTCCCTGCTCCCACTCTCTCCCTGCTCCCACTCTCTCCCTGCTCCCACTCTCTCCCTGCTCTATCTCACTCTCCCCCTGCCCCCACTATCCCCCTGCCCCCACTCACTCCCTGCCCCCACTCACTCCCTGCCCCCACTCTCTCTCACTCTCTCCCTGCCCCCACTCTCTCCCTGCTCTCACTCCCTGCCCCCACTCACTCCCTGCCCCCACTCTCTCTCTCTCTCTCCCTGCCCCCACTCACTCCCTGCTCTCTCTCTCCCCCTGCTCTCACTCCCTGCCCCCACTCTCCCCCTGCCCCACTCACTCCCTGCCCCCACTCTCTCCCTGCTCTCACTCACTCACTGCTCTCTCTCACTCACTCCCTGCCCCCACTCTCTGCACTCTCCCCCACTCCCTGCTCTCTCTCACTCCCTGTCCCCACTATCCCCCTGCTCTCTTTCTCTCTCTCCCTGCCCCCACTCTCTCTCTCTCCCTGCCCCCACTCTCTCTCACTCCCTGCCCCCACTCTCTCTCACTCCCTGCCCCCACTCTCTCCCTGCTCTCACTCTCTCCCTGCCCCCACTCTCTCCCTGCCCCCACTCTCTCCCTGCCCCCACTCTCTCTCACTCCCTGCCCCCACTCTCTCTCACTCCCTGCCCCCACTCTCTCCCTGCTCTCACTCTCTCCCTGCTCTATCTCACTCTCCCCCTGCCCCCACTCACTCCCTGCCCCCACTCTCTCTCTCTCCCTGCCCCCACTCTCTCCCTGCCCTCACTCTCCCTGCTCTCTCACTCTCCCTGCTCTCTCACTCTCCCTGCTCTCTCACTCTCTCCCTGCTCTCTCACTCTCTCCCTGCTCTATCTCACTCTCCCCCTGCCCCCACTCTCTCTCACTCTCTCCCTGCTCTCACTCCCTGCCCCCACTCTCCCCCTGCTCTCACTCACTCCCTGCCCCCACTCTCTCTCTGTCTCCCTGCCCCCACTCACTCCCTGCTCTCTCACTCTCCCCCTGCTCTCACTCCCTGCCCCCACTCTCTCCCTGCCCCACTCACTCCCTGCCCCCACTCACTCCCTGCCCCCACTCACTCCCTGCCCCCACTCACTCACTCACTCCCTGCCCCCACTCTCTGCACTCTCCCCCACTCCCTACTCTCTCTCACTCCCTGTCCCCACTATCCCCCTGCTCTCTCTCTCCCTGCCCCCACTCTCCCCCTGCTCTCTCTCTCCCTGCCCCCACTCTCCCCCTGCTCTCTCTCTCCCTGCCCCCACTCTCCCCCTGCTCTCTCTCCCCCTGCCCCCACTCTGCATTCGCCCCCCCCTCTCTGCACTCTCCCCTCGCCCCCCTCTCTGCACTCTCCACTTCTCCCCTCGCCCCCCCCTCTCTGCACTCTCCCCTTCTCCCCTTGCCCCCCCTCTCTGCACTCTCCCCTTCTCCCCTTGCCCCCCCTCTCTGCACTCTCCCCTTCTCCCCTCGCCCCCCCCCCCTCTGCACTCTCCCCTTCTCCCCTCGCCCCCCCCCTCTCTGCACTCTCCCCTTCTCCCCTCGCCCCCCCCTCTCTGCACTCTCCCCTTCTCCCCTCGCCCCCCCCTCTCTGCACTCTCCCCTTCTCCCCTCGCCCCCCCCTCTCTGCACTCTCCCCTTCTCCCCTCGCCCCCCCTCTCTGCACTCTCCCCTCGCCCCCCCTCTCTGCACTCTCCCCTCGCTCCCCCCTCTCTGCACTCTCCCCTCGCTCCCCCCTCTCTGCACTCTCCCCTCGCTCCCCCCTCTCTGCACTCTCCCCTCGCTCCCCCCTCTCTGCACTCTCCCCTTCTCCCCTCGCCCCCCCTCTCTGCACTCTCCCCTTCTCCCCTCGCCCCCCCTCTCTGCACTCTCCCCTTCTCCCCTCGCCCCCCCTCTCTGCACTCTCCCCTTCTCCCCTCGCTCCCCCTCTCTGCACTCTCCCCTTGCCCCCCCCTCTCTGCACTCGCCCCCGCTCTCTGCACTCTCCCCTCGCCCCCGCACTCTCCCCTCGCTCTCTGCACACTATCTGCCCCCCTCTCCCTCTCTCTCAGCCCCCTCTCTCCGTGCACTCTCTCTCTTCCCCCTCTCCCTCTCCCTGCCCTCTCTCTTTCTCCCGATCCTCTCTCCCTCCCTGCCCTCTGACTCTATGCCCTATTTCTCCATTTAACATGGACAGAGGTGCTTACAATGAAGGTGCTTAAAATTAGAAAATAAAAAGCCTAAAAAAAAATGTTTTTAAAAATGCAGCCACCACATCCAAGTATTGGTAAGATGTAAATTGTATTCGTCTCCATTTACAGTGGATTCTGTGAGATGGCCAGTGGAAGAACCACTGGGGAATGTTGGTCGTCAGGCTCAGGCCTAAAGGTATGTAAGGGGCCCCAAAATTTCTGATGATTGCCCTGGTAATGGACATACAATTCTCTATATTTAGCACTTGTCAGGCTAATGAAAAATGTGCGCTTTGATCAGAAGAGCCTGATGCGTGAATGAGAAAAAAGATCTCACCCAAGGGAAAGTATGGCTATCAGTCTAAAATTCTGCAAAGTAGAAGGGATTTCGGTGCTGGCTGAGCCATAAAATTCAGCAGCACCCTTGAAGTAAGCCTGTACATGTGTCCACAGAAATGTGACGGGGCTAGTAGGAAGGAACTGATGAGAATGGCACCACGTGCTTTCCATCGTGTTATACCATATCTTCCTCCGAGAAGTGTGGCTCTCCTCTGTGTCTCATATTACAGAGTTTATATGCTGAACCCTTTAGAAACTTTATTTCCTTTAAGGGATTGCGTTAATGGAATATTTTAAATCAGTTCTTGCATGTAGAGCTATACAGTATATGTTTGTAATATTTAGATGAAGATTTACAAGCCCAATTCCAAAAAGTTGGGACACAATATTTACTCTACATAAAAACAGAATGCAATCATTTTCTATACCAGCAGATCCCAAAATCTGCAATAGTGAGCACTTTTAAGCTCTTCTGCTACTAAAAGAATATGCCCAGAAGTGAAAAAAAAAGGGTTTCTCTATTCTCTTAGGACATTAGCAAAAACTAAGAACTGCTAGGATTGGGATGAGTTATGCTGGGTTGTCCCAAAGAGCTCTGGTTGCCAGTGTCCAATCTACTGAAGGTAGCTGCATATCCCCGTGTCCATAAATATCCTTTTGTAAGCCTTAACGCAGTGGTTCTCAACTCTTGTCCTCAGGACCCACTAACAGGCCAGGTTTGCAAGATAACTAAAATACATCACAAGTGATATTGTTTCCTGCTCAGTGATTTTAGTATTCTGGACTGCATCTCCCCAAGGTAATACTTAAAATCTGGCCTGTTAATGGGTCCTAAGGACAGGAGTTGAGAACCACTGCCTTAATGAATGATTAGGAAACACCATTTCCTTTCTTGAATACAGCATTACCTTAGCTTATGCATCTTTGGCTAATCAAAATGCTGGAACCTCAAGATTTTATTTTATTTTATTTTTTAAATCAGTAATGTTGCTGTGAGAAAATCCTGTAATTTATAGCTTCAAAGATTAATGATAAACTAGAAGCCTGTAAAATTAGTGAACTGCTTACCAAATAAAAGCGTTGTAATACCAGACTTCCTTCTCTGACTCTGTCTTCTCATAATCTGCCCAGACAAAAAGGATTAAAAAAAAATGTAAAACATACTTCTTCCATTATAGGAAAAACAGAAACTTTACAGCCAACACTATTGCTGCTCAAGATTTGACACAGATTCTCTGCCAAGTTTAAATTGCTCATAGCTTCTTATGAGCACTTATCCTGGGCAAAAGGCTAATGCTGCGTACACACGATCGGACTATCCGGCAGACCAGAGTCTACCGGACAACGCGCCCGTGTGTGGACCGACTTAGAAAGAAGTTTGACTCAAAATTGTCTGCCGGACGCCCGTCTGTGTGCTAGTCCGCCGAACTTTTGAAATGAACGGACTTGCCCACACGCGACAACCCTGGCTGTTGGTTGTCGGGGTCTGCGGGAGGGGGGGCTTCGGAATTCAGGAGCCTCCTTTAATAAGGGGGCCCCTGGATACCTGACCCCTACCTACCTATGTGAATGAGTATGGGCTACCCATTCACCTGGTGAAAAAGTGTAAAAAAACAAAAACAAACACAAAACAAGTTTTTAAAATAATTTATTAGACAGCTCCAGTGGTCTTCCGTCTTGGGGGGGTCTTCTCGCCGGACTCCTCCACCATCTTCTGCTCTTTTACTAGCAGAGGAACCCGGCTTTCTTCTTAGTCGTCGCCCAGGGGTCTTCTTCAGACTTCGGGGTCTTGTCCCGCTCTTCGGTTCTTCTGCTGGGCCTCCACTATCTTCTTATAGCTCTTTTACTAGCATTGACCCGGTCTTCTGTTGCCGTCTCCTTCTCCCTTGCGATGTTGACACGAGGCTCTCTCTGGCCGCAATGGCAGGGACGGGTTGTGCGGTGACTTATATAAGGACAAGAGGCGGGGTCACCGAGTGATGGCACATGGTGACTCCGCCCCCTGATGTCACAGTCCCAGCATCCTTCAAGGTGCTCTCCCATATTGAGGGCACGCGGCCTGGTACGACTCGGGGGGGGGGGGGGCGCTGGCTCGTTCCCACCCCCTATCCTGACTGGCCGGGCTGCGTGCTTGGATAAGGGTCTGTAATGGACCTTGGGGGGACCCCCACGCTGTTTTTTTCGGTGTAGGGCTTCCCCTTTAACTCCATACCAGGCGACAGGGCTAGCGAGGCGTCAATCTTGCCGATGGAGGTGGCGACATTGACTTCCTTCGCTAGTCCCATCTACATGGAGCCACGTTCAAAATGAACGGACTTTACTGTGTGGGCAAGTCCGTTCATTTCAAAAGTTCGGTCGTGTGTGGGCAGGTCCGCTCGGAAAAATCCGGCGGACCTCCGCTGCAAAGTCTGGTGGGTTGTCTGCCGGACTAAGTCCACCGTACCAAGTCTGCCGGATAGTCTGATCGTGTGTACGTGGCATAAGAGATACTGCTTGAAATGCGACCACATTAAAAAACAACTTTTATCCTAGGTTCACACTAAGCTTTTTTGTGCGTTTTCGTTCACGCACTACAGTCCATTTAACATGATTTCTTATGGCACACGTTCACATCTATGTGTTTTTGGAAAGGGACAGGGCCTTTTTCCCCCCGCAACAGATATCGTTTGGCGTGTAATAGACTTAAATTGAGTGGTATCAGAAAAGCAAGTGTTGCATTTTTGATGCATTTTTTCCCCCCTTTAAAAACACTGTACAATGCATCCAGAAAGTCACAGTGCTTCATTTTTCCAAATTTTTTATGTTACAGCCTTGTTTCAAAATGGATTCATTATTTTCTTCAAAATTCTACAAACAATACCCCATAATGACAACATGAAAAGTTTGAAATCTTTGCAAAATTATAAAATAAATAAATAAATCATATGTACTTACGTATTCACAGCCTCCGATCAATACTTTCTTAAAGCCCCTTTGGCACCAATTACAGCCTCAAGTGTTTTTGAGTATGATGCTACAAGCTTGGCACACCTATTTTTGGGCAGTTTCTCTCATTCTTCTTTGCAGGACCTCTCAAGCTCCATCAGGTTGGATGGGGAGCATCGGTGCACAGACATTTTCAGATCTCTCCAGAGATGTTCAACCAGGTTCAAGTCTGGGCTCTGGCTGGGCCACTCAAGGACATTCAGAGTTGTCCCACAGCCAATCCTTTGTTATCTTGGCTGTGTGCTTAGGGTCGTTGTCCTGTTGGAATTTGAACCTTCGTCCCAGTCTGAGGTCCAGAGCGCTTTGGAGCAAGTTTTCATCAAGGATGTCTATCTACATTGCTGCATTCATCTTTCCTGTGGTCTGGACTAGTCTCCCAGTTCCTGCCGCTGAAAATCATCCCCACAGCATGATGCTGTCACCACCATATGCTTCACTATGGGGATGGTATTGGCCAGGTGATAAGTGGTGCTCAATTTCCTCCAGACATGTTTGCTATTCAGGTCAAAGATTTCAATCTTTGTTTCATCAGAGAATTTTGTTTCTCATGGTCAGAGTCCTTCAAGTGCCTTTCAGCAAACTCCAGGTGGGCTGTCATGTGCTTTTTGCTGGAGAAAAGGCTTCTGTCTGGCCACTCTACCATACATGTCTTATTGGTAGAGAGCTACAGAGATGTTTGTTCTTCTGGAAGGTTCACCTCACCACAGAGAAATGCTGGCGCTTCGTCAGAGTGATTATTGGGCTCTTGGTCACCTCCCTGACTAAGGCCCTTTTCCCCCCAATCGCTCAGTTTGGCTGGGCGGCCTGCTCCAGGAGGAGTCCTGGTGGTTCCAAACTTCTCTCTATAAGGAGGATGGAGGCCATTGTGCTCACTGGGACCATCAATGCTGCAGAATATTTCTGTTCTTTTGCCTATATCTGTGCCTTGATATAATCCTGCCGTAGAGGTCTACAAGCAATTCCTTGGACTTCATGGCTTGGTTTGTGCTTTGACATGCACTGTTAACTGTGGAACCTTATATAGACAGGTGTGTGCCTTTCCAAATCATTTCAATCAACTAAATTTACCACCGGTGGATGCCAATTTGTAGAAACATCTCAAGGATGATCAGTGGAAAGAGAATGCAATTTTAGGGTGTCATGGCAAAGGCTGTAAATACGTATGGACATGTGTTTTTTTTTTTTCTTTCAAATACATTTGCAAAGATTTCAAACGTCTTTCCCGTTGTCATTATGGGTTATTGTTTGTAGAATTTTGAGTAAAATAATGAATTTAATCCATTTTAGAATAAGGCTGTAACATAACAAAATGTGGAAGCGCTGTGAATACTTTCCAGATGCACTGTATATAGCTGGTTGCTAAGGAGAGGGCAGAGAAGCGTCTTCAACAACCAATGAGTCTGGGCTGTGTTTGTGGGGGGCTTAGTGAAACTGGATGCCCCATTTAAAAAGATTCTGCCCCCCCCCCATGTGAATGAGTATTTGTGATTGATGATGGATCTACATCGGGACATTGTTTTTTTTTTTTTAAAGGTATTGTCAAAGAATCTCGCACCGTCTTTATTCACATTTAGGGTTTTGGGTAGGGGTACTATGTACCCCATAGTCATTCACATGACTATCAGATGTATGAATGCATTAGCAAGGATGTACAAATAAAGTACTGACTCATTTTAATATACATGTATATGCTCAAAATCTGTCTATGTAGTGAGATTCTGAATATCAGGTTGATGCAAAAATACACAAGACCATGCCTTATAACTAATCATTACACAGAATACTTACTTTGGAAAGGTTGGTGACAGCAGCAGTGGAGTTGAGCAGTTGGCCCTGGTCTGCAATGAGATAAGCTAGATGTTTGCGTCGTTGGGCTTCATCATGACTTCTGTAAGTGTCCCTGCAATCTTCATGGCCTCTCGTAGCAACACATCTGGCTCTTCTATTTGGGATGGAATGTCTGATAGAGTGTTAAAGATGGAGGCAGAATTTTCAGATTGGATGAGCTCTTCTTCCTGCAAGCAGTGCGAGATCTAGTCATACAGTACATTCTGTAGCTGATGCCTGAACATGAAAATGGGGGTGTGGGAGAGAAAGGCACAGACAGCAATAAACATTGTCAGAAGTTCTAAGCCTCCTCCCTAGAGTACTAAAATGTATTTTGTTTTTGTTCCAAGCTAGGGATTTCCCATCACTTCCTGTTCTGGTAGGAAGAAAGAGTAAAAATTCTCAGCAGGCACAGAGATAGCAATAAAACCATGACAGAGACCAACACTTTTTCATGCTCTATCCCAAAAATAAATAATCGAGGGGGAGGATCGAGGGGAGGATCGAGGGGAGGATCGAGGGGATGGGGAGGATCGAGGGGGATGGGGAGGATCGAGGGGGATGGGGAGGATCGAGGGGGAGGGGAGGATCGAGGGGGAGGATCGAGGGAGGGGATCGAGGGGGAGGATCGAGGGGATCGAGGGGGGGGGGAGGATCGAGGGGGGAGGATCGAGGGGGGGGGGGAGGATCGAGGGGGGGGAGGATCGAGGGGGGGGAGATCGAGGGGGGGAGATCGAGGGAGGGGGGGGGATCGAGGGAGGGGGGGGGGGATCGAGGGAGGGGGGGGATCGAGGGGAGGGGGGGGATCGGGGGGTTGCAGTGCCCTCCTCCACCACTACACTCTCCTGCCTCCCCCAGTACTCTCCTTCACCGCCACCACACTCTCCTGCCCTGCCCCCCAGTACTCTCCTCCACCACACTCTACTGCCCTGCCCCCCCCCCAGTGCTCTCCTCCACCACCACACTCTCCTGCCCCCCCAAGTGGTCTCCACTACCACACTCTCCTTCCCCCCCAAGTGGTCTCCTCCACGACCACACTCTCCTGCCCCCCCCCCACAGTTCTCTCCTCCCCTGTTCTTTCTGCCCTCCCTGCTCTGCAGCTCTCCCCATCCCCATCTAGCCACCATCCTAAGCTCTCCCCCTGTTCCCCCAGTGCTCTCCACTCCGCCCAGTGCTCCCCATGTTCTCTCCCCCAGTGCTCTCCCCCCAGTTCTATCCCCCCCAGTGCTCTCCCCCCCGTTCTTCCCCCCCCCAGTGCTCTGCCCCTGTTCTTCCCCCCAGTGCTCTCCCCCCTGTTCTTCCCCCCGTGATCTCCCCCATGTTCTTCCCCCCCGTGCTCTTCCCCCCGTGATCTCCCCCTGTTCTTTCCCCCCCCCAGTGCTCTCGCCCCTGTTCTTTCCCCCCCCCCCAGTGCTCTCCCCCCTGTTCTTTCCCCCCCAGTGCTCTCCCCCCTGTTCTTGCCCCCCCCCCAGTGCTCTCCCCCTGTTCTTTCCTCCCCCCAGTGCTCTCCTCCTGTTCTTTCCTCCCCCCAGTGCTCTCCCCCTGTTCTTTCCTCCCCCCAGTGCTCTCCTCCTGTTCTTTCCCCCCCCCCAGTGCTCTCCCCCTGTTCTTCCCCCCCCCCAGTGCTCTCCCCCCTGTTCTTCCCCCAGTGCTCCCCCCCTGTTCTTCCCCCCGTGATCTCCCCCATGTTCTTCCCCCCCGTGCTCTTCCCCCCGTGATCTCCCCCCTGTTCTTTCCCCCCCCCAGTGCTCTCGCCCCTGTTCTTCCCCCCCCCCCAGTGCTCTCCCCCCTGTTCTTTCCCCCCCCAGTGCTCTCCATCCTGTTCTTGCCCCCCCCCCAGTGCTCTCCCCCTGTTCTTTCCTCCCCCCAGTGCTCTCCTCCTGTTCTTTCCTCCCCCCAGTGCTCTCCCCCTGTTCTTTCCTCCCCCCAGTGCTCTCCTCCTGTTCTTTCCTCCCCCCAGTGCTCTCCTCCTGTTCTTTCCTCCCCCAGTGCTCTCCCCCTGTTCTCCCCCCCCCAGTGCTCTCCCCCTGTTCTTCCCCCCCCCCGTGCTCCCCCCCCGCAGTGCTCTCCCCCCTGTTCTTCCCCCCTGTTCTTTCCCCCCCAGTGCTCTCCCCCCTGTTCTTCCCCCCCAGTGCTCTCCCCCCCCAGTGCTCTCCCCCCTGTTCTTCCCCCCCTGTTCTTTCCCCCCCAGTGCTCTCCCCCCTGTTCTTCCCCCCCAGTGCTCTCCCCCCTGTTCTTTCCCCCCCAGTGCTCTCCCCCCCCTGTGCTCTCCCCCTGTTCTTTCCCCCCAGTGCTCTCCCCCCCTGTGCTCTCCCCCCCCCTGTTCTTCCCCCCCAGTGCTCTCCCCCTGTTCTTTCCCCCCCCAGTGCTCTCCCCCCCAGTGCTCTCCCCCAGTGCTCTCCCCCCTGTTCTTTCCCCCCCAGTGCTCTCCCCCCTGTTCTTTCCCCCCTGTTCTTTCCCCCCCAGTGCTCTCCCCCCTGTTCTTTCCCCCCCAGTGCTCTCCCCCCTGTTCTTTCCCCCCCAGTGCTCTCCCCCCTGTTCTTTCCCCCCCAGTGCTCTCCCCCCTGTTCTTTCCCCCCAGTGCTCTCCCCCCTGTTCTTTCCCCCCCAGTGCTCTCCCCCCTGTTCTTTCCCCCCCAGTGCTCTCCCCCCTGTTCTTTCCCCCCCAGTGCTCTCCCCCTGTTCTTTCTCCCCCCCCCCCCAGTTCCCTGTTCTTTCCCACCACCGAGTGCCCTCCCCCTGTTCTTGCCCCCCCTGTGCTCTCCCCCCTGATCTTTCCCCCCCGTGCTCTCCCCCCTGATCTTCCCCCCCCCGTGCTCTCCCCCTGATCTTTCCCCCCCCCGTGCTCTCCCCCCTGATCTCTCCCCCCGTGCTCTCCCCCCTGATCTTCCCCCCCCCCGTGCTCTCCCCCCCCGTGCTCTCCCCCCTGATCTTCCCCCCCCGTGCTATCCCCCCTGATCTTCCCCCCCCGTGCTATCCCCCTGATCTTCCCCCCCCCCGTGCTCTCCCCCCTGATCTTTCCCCCCCCCCGTGCTCTCCCCCCTGATCTTCCCCCCCCCCCCCGTGCTCTCCCCCCTGATCTTTCCCCCCCCCGTGCTCTCCCCCCTGATCTTTCCCCCCCCCCCGTGCTCTCCCCCCTGATCTTCCCCCCCACCAGTGCTCTCCCCCCTGTCCCCCCCCCCCCAGTGCTCTCCCCCCTGTCCCCCCCCAGTGCTCTCCCCCTGTTCTTCCCCCCCAGTGCTCTCCCCCTGTTCTTCCCCCCCAGTGCTCTCCCCCTGTTCTTCCCCCCCAGTGCTCTCCCCCTGTTCTTTCCCCCCCCAGTGCTCTCCCCCTGTTCTTCCCCCCCAGTGCTCTCCCCCCTGTTCCCCCCCCCCCCCAATGCTCTCCCCCTGTTCTTACCCCCCAGTGCTCTCCCCCTGTTCTTCCCCCTCCAGTGCCCTGTTCTTTCCCCCCCCCAATGCTCTCCCCCTTGTTCTTCCCCCCAGCGCTCTCCCCCTGTTCTCCCCCCCCAGTGCCCTGTTCTTTCTCCCACCTGTGCTCTCCCCCTGTTCTTCCCCCCCAGTGCTCTCCCCCTTGTTCTTCCCCCCCAGTGCTCTCCCCCTTGTTCTTCCCCCCCCCAGTGCTCTCCCCCTTGTTCTTCCCCCCTAGTGCTCTCCCCCCTGTTCTTTCTCCCCCAGTGCTCTCCCCCTTGTTCTTCCCCCCCCCCCAGTGCTCTCCCCCCTGTTCTTCCCCCCCCCCAGTGCTCTCCCCCCTGTTCTCCCCCCCCCCCAGTGCTCTCCCCCCTGTTCTTCCCCCCCAGTGCTCTCCCCCTGTTCTTCCCCCCAGTGCTCTCCCCCCTGTTCTTTCCCCCCCAGTGCTCTCCCCCTTGTTCTCCCCCCCCCCAGTGCTCTCCCCCTGTTCTTCCCCCCCAGTGCTCTCCCCCCTGTTCTTCCCCCTCCAGTGCCCTGTTCTTTCCCCCCCAATGCTCTCCCCCCTGTTCTCCCCCCCCCCAGTGCCCTGTTCTTTCTCCCACCTGTGCTCTCCCCCTGTTCTTCCCCCCCAGTGCTCTCCCCCTTGTTCTTCCCCCCCCCAGTGCTCTCCCCCTTGTTCTTCCCCCCTAGTGCTCTCCCCCCTGTTCTTTCCCCCCCAGTGCTCTCCCCCCTGTTCTCCCCCCCCCAGTGCTCTCCCCCCTGTTCTCCCCCCCCCCAGTGCTCTCCCCCCTGTTCTTCCCCCCCAGTGCTCTCCCCCCTGTTCTTCCCCCCCCCCCCAGTTCTTTCCCCCCCCCAGTGCTCTCCCCCCTGTTCTTTCCCCCCCATTGCTCTCCCCCCTGTTCTTTCCCTCCCCCAGTGCTCTCCCCCCTGTTATTTCCCTCCCCCAGTGCTCTCCCCCCTGTTATTTCCCCCCCAGTGCTCTCCCCCCCCGTTATTTCCCCCCCCCCGTGCTCTCCCCCCCCCGTTATTTCCCCCCCAGTGCTCTCCCCCCTGTTCTTCCCCCCCAGTGCTCTCCCCCCTTTTCTTCCCCCCAGTGTTCTCCCCCTGTTATTTCCCCCCCCTGTTCTTCCCCCCCCAGTGCTCTCCCCCCTGTTCTTCCCCCCCAGTGCTCTCCCCCCTGTTCTTCCCCCCAGTGCTCTCCCCCCCAGTGCTCTCCCCCCTGTTCTTCCCCCCAGTGCTCTCCCCCCTGTTCTTCCCCCCCAGTGCTCTCCCCCCTGTTCTTCCCCCCCAGTGCTCTCCCCCCTGTTCTTTCTCCCCCCCGTTCCCTCTTCTTTCCCACCACCGAGTGCCCTCCCCCTGTTCTTCCCCCCCCCCCCCAGTGCTTTCCCCCTGTTCTTTCCCCCCCCCAGTGCTCAGCCCCCTGTTCTCCCCCCCCCCCTGTGCTCTCCCCCCTGTTCTCCCCCCCCTGTGCTCTCCCCCCTGATCTTCCCCCCACCAGTGCTCTCCCCCCTGATCTTCCCCCCACCAGTGCTCTCCCCCCTGATCTTCCCCCCACCAGTGCTCTCCCCCCTGTTCCCCCCCCAGTGCTCTCCCCCCCCCCAGTGCTCTTCCCCCTGTTCTTTCCCCCCCAGTGCTCTCCCCCTGTTCTTCCCCCCCCCCCAGTGCTCTCCCCCCTGTTCTCCCCCCCCAGTGCTCTCCCCCTGTTCTCCCCCCCCCCAGTGCTCTCCCCCTGTTCTTCCCCCCCAGTGCTCTCCCCCTGTTCTTCCCCCTCCAGTGCCCTGTTCTTTCCCCCCCAATGCTCTCCCCCTTGTTCTTCCCCCCCAGCGCTCTCCCCCCTGTTCTCCCCCCCCCCAGTGCCCTGTTCTTTCTCCCACCTGTGCTCTCCCCCTGTTCTTCCCCCCAGTGATCTCCCCCTTGTTCTTCCCCCCCAGCGCTCTCCCCCCTGTTCTCCCCCCCCCAGTGCCCTGTTCTTTCTCCCACCTGTGCTCTCCCCCTGTTCTTCCCCCCAGTGCTCTCCCCCTTGTTCTTCCCCCCCCCAGTGCTCTCCCCCCTGTTCTTTCCCCCCCAGTGCTCTCCCCCTTGTTCTTCCCCCCCCCAGTGCTCTCCCCCCTGTTCTTCCCCCCCCAGTGCTCTCCCCCCTGTTCTTCCCCCCCCCCAGTGCTCTCCCCCCCCCCAGTGCTCTCCCCCCTGTTCTCCCCCCCCCCCCAGTGCTCTCCCCCCTGTTCTCCCCCCCCCCCCCCAGTGCTCTCCCCCCTGTTCTCCCCCCCCCCAGTGCTCTCCCCCCTGTTATTTCCCCCCCAGTGCTCTCCCCCCTGTTCTTCCCCCCCAGTGCTCTCCCCCCTGTTCTTCCCCCCCAGTGCTCTCCCCCCTGTTCTTCCCCCCCAGTGCTCTCCCCCCTGTTCTTCCCCCCCAGTGCTCTCCCCCCTGTTCTTCCCCCCCAGTGCTCTCCCCCCTGTTCTTTCTCCCCCAGTTCCCTCTTCTTTCCCACCACGAGTGCCCTCCCCCTGTTCTTCCCCCCCCCAGTGCTTTCCCCCCTGTTCTTTCCCCCCCCCAGTGCTCAGCCCCCTGTTATCCCCCCCCCTGTGCTCTCCCCCCTGTTCTCCCCCCCCCTGTGCTCTCCCCCCTGATCTTGCCCCCACCAGTGCTCTCCCCCCTGATCTTCCCCCCACCAGTGCTCTCCCCACTGATCTTCCCCCCACCAGTGCTCTCCCCCCTGTTCCCCCCCTCCCAGTGCTCTCCCCCCTGTTCTTCCCCCCCCAGTGCTCTCCCCCCTGTTCTTCTCCCCCAGTGCTCTCCCCCCTGTTCTTCCCCCCCCCAGTGCTCTCCCCCTGTTCTTTCCCCCCCCCCCCCCAGTGCTCTCCCCCTGTTCTTTCCCCCCCAGTGCTCTCCCCCTGTTCTTCCCCCCCTCAGTGCTCTCCCCCTGTTCTTCCCCCCCCCAGTGCTCTCCCCCCTGTTCTTCCCCCCAGTGCTCTCCCCCCTGTTCTCCCCCCCCACAGTGCTCTCCCCCTGTTCTTTCCCCCCCTGTTCTTCCCCTCCCGTGCTCTCTCCCCTGTTCTTCCCCCCCCCCAGTGCTCTCCCCCCTGTTCTTTCTCCCCCCAGTTCCCTCTTCTTTCCCACCACCGAGTGCCCTCCCCCTGTTCTTCCCCCCCAGTGCTCTCCCCCCTGTTCTTCCCCCCAGTGCTCTCCCCCCTGTTCTCCCCCCCCCACAGTGTTCTCCCCCTGTTCTTTCCCCCCCTGTTCTTCCCCTCCCGTGCTCTCTCCCCTGTTCTTCCCCCCCCCCCAGTGCTCTCCCCCCTGTTCTTCCCCCCAGTGCTCTCCCCCCTGTTCTCCCCCCCCACAGTGCTCTCCCCCTGTTCTTTCCCCCCCTGTTCTTCCCCTCCCGTGCTCTCTCCCCTGTTCTTCCCCCCCCCCCCCAGTGCTCTCCCCCCAGTTCCCTCTTCTTTCCCACCACGAGTGCCCTCCCCCTGTTCTTCCCCCCCCCCAGTGCTTTCCCCCCTGTTCTTTCCCCCCCCAGTGCTCAGCCCCCTGTTATCCCCCCCCTGTGCTCTCCCCCCTGTTCTCCCCCCCCCTGTGCTTTCCCCCCTGATCTTCCCCCCACCAGTGCTCTCCCCCCTGATCTTCCCCCCACCAGTGCTCTCCCCCCTGTTCCCCCCTCCCAGTGCTCTCCCCCCTGTTCTTCCCCCCCAGTGCTCTCCCCCTGTTCTTTCCCCCCCCCCCCAGTGCTCTCCCCCTGTTCTTCCCCCCCCCCAGTGCTCTCCCCCTGTTCTTCCCCCCCAGTGCTCCCCCCCCTGTTCTTCCCCTCCCGTGCTCTCTCCCCTGTTCTCCCCCCCCCCCCAGTGCTCTCCCCCCTGTTCTTCCCCCCCCCCAGTGCTCTCCCCCCTGTTCTTTCTCCCCCCAGTTCCCTCTTCTTTCCCACCACCGAGTGCCCTCCCCCTGTTCTTCCCCCCCCCCAGTGCTTTCCCCCCTGTTTTCCCCCCCCCCAGTGCTCAGCCCCCTGTTCTCTCCCCCCCCCCCTGTGCTCTCCCCCCTGTTCTCCCCCCCCTGTGCTCTCCCCCCTGTTCTCCCCCCCCTGTGCTCTCCCCCCTGATCTTTCCCCCCTGTGCTCTCCCCCCTGATCTTTCCCCCCCGTGCTCTCCCCCCTGATCTTTCCCCCCCGTGCTCTCCCCCCTGATCTTTCCCCACCAGTGCTCTCCCCCCTGTTCTTTCCCCCACCAGTGCTCTCCCCCCTGTTCTTTCCCCCACCAGTGCTCTCCCCCCTGTTCTCCCCCCCCAGTGCTCTCCCCCCTGTTCTCCCCCCCCAGTGCTCCCCCCCCAGTGCTCTCCCCCTGTTCTTTCCCCCCCCCACTGCTCTCCCCCTGTTCTTCCCCCCCCACTGCTCTCCCCCTGTTCTTCCCCCCCCCCCCCACTGCTCTCCCCCTGTTCTTCCCCCCCCCCAGTGCTCTCCCCCTGTTCTTCCCCCCCCCAGTGCTCTCCCCCCTGTTCTTTCCCCCCCAGTGCTCTCCCCCTTGTTCTCCCCCCCCCCAGTGCTCTCCCCCCTGTTCTTCCCCCCCCCAGTGCTCTCCCCCCTGTTCTTCCCCCCCCCAGTGCTCTCCCCCCTGTTCTCCCCCCCCCAGTGCTCTCCCCCCTGTTCTCCCCCCCCCCCAGTGCTCTCCCCCCTGTTCTTCCCCCCAGTGCTCTCCCCCTGTTATTTCCCCCCCAGTGCTCTCCCCCCTGTTCTTCCCCCCCAGTGCTCTCCCCCCTGTGCTCTCCCCCCTGTTCTTCCCCCCCCCAGTGCTCTCCCCCCTGTTCTTTCTCCCCCAGTTCCCTCTTCTTTCCCACCACCGAGTGCCCTCCCCCTGTTCTTCCCCCCCCCCAGTGCTTTCCCCCCTGTTCTTTTCCCCCCCCAGTGCTCAGCCCCCTGTTATCCCCCCCCCCCTGTGCTCTCCCCCCTGATCTTCCCCCCCCTGTGCTCTCCCCCCTGATCTTCCCCCCCCTGTGCTCTCCCCCCTGATCTTCCCCCCCCTGTGCTCTCCCCCCTGATCTTCCCCCCACCAGTGCTCTCCCCCCTGATCTCCCCCCCACCAGTGCTCTCCCCCCTGATCTCCCCCCCACCAGTGCTCTCCCCCCTGTTCTTCCCCCCCCAGTGCTCTCCCCCCTGTTCTTCTCCCCCCAGTGCTCTCCCCCCTGTTCTCCCCCCCCCCCAGTGCTCTCCCCCTGTTCTCCCCCCCCCCCCCAGTGCTCTCCCCCTGTTCTTTCCCCCCCTGTTCTTCCCCTCCCGTGCTCTCTCCCCTGTTCTTCCCCCCCCCCAGTTCTTTCTCCCCCCAGTTCCCTCTTCTTTCCCACCACAGAGTGCCCTCCCCCTGTTCTTCCCCCCCCCCCAGTGCTTTCCCCCCTCCCCCAGTGCTCAGCCCCCTGTTCTCCCCCCCCCTGTGCTCTCCCCCCTGTTCTCCCCCCCCCCCCAGTGCTCTCCCCCTGTTCTTTCCCCCCCTGTTCTTCCCCTCCCGTGCTCTCTCCCCTGTTCTTCCCCCCCCCCCCCAGTGCTCTCCCCCCTGTTCTTTCTCCCCCCAGTTCCCTCTTCTTTCCCACCACCGAGTGCCCTCCCCCTGTTCTTCCCCCCCCCAGTGCTTTCCCCCCTGTTTTCCCCCCCCCCCCCCAGTGCTCAGCCCCCTGTTCTCCCCCCCCCCCCTGTGCTCTCCCCCCTGTTCTCCCCCCCCAGTGCTCTCCCCCCTGTTCTTCCCCCCCCAGTGCTCTCCCCCCTGTTCTTCCCCCCCCCAGTTCTTTCCCCCCCCCAGTGCTCTCCCCCCTGTTCTTTCCCCCCCATTGCTCTCCCCCCTGTTCTTTCCCTCCCCCAGTGCTCTCCCCCCTGTTATTTCCCTCCCCCAGTGCTCTCCCCCCTGTTATTTCCCCCCCAGTGCTCTCCCCCCTGTTATTTCCCCCCCCCAGTGCTCTCCCCCCCGTTATTTCCCCCCAGTGCTCTCCCCCCTGTTATTTCCCCCCCAGTGCTCTCCCCCCCGTTATTTCCCCCCCAGTGCTCTCCCCCCTGTTCTTCCCCCCCAGTGCTCTCCCCCCTGTTCTTCCCCCCAGTGCTCTCCCCCTGTTATTTCCCCCCCCCTGTTCTTCCCCCCCCAGTGCTCTCCCCCCTGTTCTTCCCCCCAGTGCTCTCCCCCCTGTTCTTCCCCCCCAGTGCTCTCCCCCTGTTCTTTCTCCCCCCGTTCCCTCTTCTTTCCCACCACCGAGTGCCCTCCCCGTTCTTCCCCCCCCAGCTGCTTTCCCCCTGTTCTTTCCCCCCCCCCAGTGCTCAGCCCCCTGTTCTCCCCCCCCCCCTGTGCTCTCCCCCCTGTTCTCCCCCCCCCCCTGTGCTCTCCCCCCTGTTCTCCCCCCCCCCTGTGCTCTCCCCCCCTCATCTTCCCCCCACCAGTGCTCTCCCCCCTGATCTTCCCCCCACCAGTGCTCTCCCCCCTGATCTTCCCCCCACCAGTGCTCTCCCCCCTGTTCCCCCCCCCAGTGCTCTCCCCCCCCCCCAGTGCTCTCCCCCCTGTTCTCCCCCCCCCCAGTGCTCTCCCCCTGTTCTTCCCCCCAGTGCTCTCCCCCTGTTCTTCCCCCTCCAGTGCCCTGTTCTTTCCCCCCCAATGCTCTCCCCCTTGTTCTTCCCCCCCAGCGCTCTCCCCCCTGTTCTCCCCCCCCAGTGCCCTGTTCTTTCTCCCACCTGTGCTCTCCCCCTGTTCTTCCCCCCCAGTGCTCTCCCCCTTGTTCTTCCCCCCCCCCAGTGCTCTCCCCCCTGTTCTTTCCCCCCCAGTGCTCTCCCCCTTGTTCTTCCCCCCCCCCCCCAGTGCTCTCCCCCCTGTTCTCCCCCCCCAGTGCTCTCCCCCTGTTCTCCCCCCCCAGTGCTCTCCCCCCTGTTCTCCCCCCCCAGTGCTCTCCCCCCTGTTCTCCCCCCCCCCAGTGCTCTCCCCCCTGTTATTTCCCCCCCAGTGCTCTCCCCCCTGTTCTTCCCCCCCAGTGCTCTCCCCCCTGTTCTTCCCCCCAGTGCTCTCCCCCCTGTTTCTCCCCCCCAGTGCTCTCCCCCCTGTTCTTTCTCCCCCAGTTCCCTCTTCTTTCCCACCACGAGTGCCCTCCCCCTGTTCTTCCCCCCCCCCAGTGCTTTCCCCCCTGTTCTTTCCCCCCCCCAGTGCTCAGCCCCCTGTTATCCCCCCCCCCTGTGCTCTCCCCCCTGATCTTCCCCCCACCAGTGCTCTCCCCCTGATCTTCCCCCCACCAGTGCTCTCCCCCCTGATCTTCCCCCCACCAGTGCTCTCCCCCCTGTTCCCCCCTCCCAGTGCTCTCCCCCCTGTTCTTCCCCCCCCAGTGCTCTCCCCCCTGTTCTTCCCCCCCCAGTGCTCTCCCCCTGTTCTTTCCCCCCCCCCAGTGCTCTCCCCTGTTCTTTCCCCCCCAGTGCTCTCCCCCTGTTCTTCCCCCCAGTGCTCTCCCCCCTGTTCTCCCCCCCCACAGTGCTCTCCCCCTGTTCTTTCCCCCCCTGTTCTTCCCCTCCCGTGCTCTCTCCCCTGTTCTTCCCCCCCCCCCCAGTGCTCTCCCCCTGTTCTTTCTCCCCCCAGTTCCCTCTTCTTTCCCACCACCGAGTGCCCTCCCCCTGTTCTTCCCCCCCCCAGTGCTCTCCCCCCTGTTCTTCCCCCCAGTGCTCTCCCCCCTGTTCTCCCCCCCACAGTGCTCTCCCCCTGTTCTTTCCCCCCCTGTTCTTCCCCTCCCGTGCTCTCTCCCCTGTTCTTCCCCCCCCCCAGTGCTCTCCCCCCTGTTCTTTCTCCCCCCAGTTCCCTCTTCTTTCCCACCACCGAGTGCCCTCCCCCTGTTCTTCCCCCCCCCCCAGTGCTCTCCCCCCTGTTCTTCCCCCCAGTGCTCTCCCCCCTGTTCTCCCCCCCCACAGTGCTCTCCCCTGTTCTTTCCCCCCCTGTTCTTCCCCTCCCGTGCTCTCTCCCCTGTTCTTCCCCCCCCCCCCAGTGCTCTCCCCCTGTTCTTTCTCCCCCCAGTTCCCTCTTCTTTCCCACCACGAGTGCCCTCCCCCTGTTCTTCCCCCCCCCAGTGCTTTCCCCCCTGTTCTTTCCCCCCCCCAGTGCTCAGCCCCCTGTTATCCCCCCCCCCTGTGCTCTCCCCCCTGTTCTCCCCCCCCCTGTGCTCTCCCCCCTGATCTTCCCCCCACCAGTGCTCTCCCCCTGTTCCCCCCCTCCCAGTATTCTCCCCCCTGTTCTTCCCCCCCCAGTGCTCTCCCCCTGTTCTTCTCCCCCAGTGCTCTCCCCCCTGTTCTTCCCCCCCAGTGCTCTCCCCCTGTTCTTTCCCCCCCCCAGTGCTCTCCCCTGTTCTTCCCCCCCCAGTGCTCTCCCCCTGTTCTCCCCCCCCCCAGTGCTCTCCCCCTGTTCTTCCCCCCCAGTGCTCTCCCCCTGTTCTTCCCCCCAGTGCTCTCCCCCCTGTTCTCCCCCCCCCCCCCACAGTGCTCTCCCCCTGTTCTTTTCCCCCCCTGTTCTTCCCCTCCCGTGCTCTCTCCCCTGTTCTTCCCCCCCCCAGTGCTCTCCCCCCTGTTCTTCCCCCCCCCCAGTGCTCTCCCCCTGTTCTTCCCCCCCCCAGTGCTCTCCCCCCTGTTCTTTCTCCCCCCAGTTCCCTCTTCTTTCCCCCCCCGAGTGCCCTCCCCCTGTTCTTCCCCCCCCCCCCAGTGCTTTCCCCTGTTTTTCCCCCCCCCCAGTGCTCAGCCCCCTGTTCTCCCCCCCCCCTGTGCCTCTCCCCCTGTTCTCCCCCCCCTGTGCTCTCCCCACTGTTCTCCCCCCCCCTGTGCTCTCCCCCCTGATCTTTCCCCCTGGTGCTCTCCCCCTGATCTTTCCCCCCCTGCTCTCCCCCCTGATCTTTCCCCACCAGTGCTCTCCCCCCTGTTCTTTCCCCCACCAGTGCTCTCCCCCTGTTCTTTCCCCCACCAGTGCTCTCCCCCTGTTCTCTCCCCCCAGTGCTCTCCCCCCTGTTCTCTCCCCCCTGTTCTCCCCCCCCCAGTGCTCTCCCCCTGTTCTCCCCCCCAGTGCCACTCCCCCTGTTCTTTCCCCCCCCCCACTGCTCTCCCCTGTTCTTCCCCCCCCCCACTGCTCTCCCCCTGTTCTTCCCCCCCCACTGCTCTCCCCCTGTTCTTCCCCCCCCCACTGCTCTCCCCCTGTTCTTCCCCCCCCCACTGCTCTCCCCCTGTTCTTCCCCCCCCAGTGCTCTCCCCCCTGTTCTTTCCCCCCCAGTGCTCTCCCCCTTGTTCTTCCCTTGTTCTTCCCCCCCCCCCAGTGCCTCTCCCCCCTGTTCTTCCCCCCCCCCAGTGCCTCTCCCCCCTGTTCTTCTCCCCCCCCCCAGTGCTCTCCCCCTGTTCTTCCCACCCCAGTGCTCTCCCCCCTGTTCCTCCCCCCCCCCCAGTGCTCTCCCCCCGTTCTCCCCCCCCCAGTGCTCTCCCCCTGTTCTTCCCCCCAGTGCTCTCCCCCTGTTATTTCCCCCCAGTGCTCTCCCCCTGTTCTTCCCCCCCAGTGCTCTCCCCCTGTGCTCTCCCCCTGTTCTTCCCCCCCAGTGCTCTCCCCCCTGTTCTTTCTCCCCCAGTTCCCTCTTCTTTCCCACCACCGAGTGCCCTCCCCCTGTTCTCCCCCCCCCCCCAGTGCTTTCCCCCCTGTTCTTTCCCCCCCCCAGTGCTCAGCCCCCTGTTATCCCCCCCCCTGTGCTCTCCCCCTGTCTCCCCCCCCTGTGCTCTCCCCCCTGATCTTCCCCCCCTGTGCTCTCCCCCCTGATCTTCCCCCCACAGTGCTCTCCCCCTGATCTCCCCCCACCAGTGCTCTCCCCCCTGATCTCACCCCCCAGTGCTCTCCCCCCTGTTCTTCCCCCCCAGTGTCTCCCCCTGTTCTTCTCCCCCCAGTGCTCTCCCCCCTGTTCTCCCCCCCAGTGCTCTCCCCCTGTTCCTCTCCCCCCCCAGTGCTCTCCCCCTGTTCTTTCCCCCCCTGTTCTTCCCCTCCCGTGCTCTCTCCCCTGTTCTTCCCCCCCCCCCCAGTGCTCTCCCCCTGTTCTTTCTCCCCCCAGTTCCTCTTCTTTCCCACCACCGAGTGCCCTCCCCTGTTTTCCCCCCCCAGTGCTTTCCCCCCTCCCCCAGTGCTCAGCCCCCTGTTCTCCCCCCCTGTGCTCTCCCCCCTGTTCTCCCCCCCTGTGCTCTCCCCCCTGTTCTCCCCCCCCAGTGCTCTCCCCCTGTTCTTTCCCCCCTGTTCTTCCCCTCCCGTGCTCTCTCCCCTGTTCTTCCCCCCCCCCCAGTGCTCTCCCCCTGTTCTTTCTCCCCCCAGTTCCCTCTTCTTTCCACCACCGAGTGCCCTCCCCCTGTTCTTCCCCCCCCCCAGTGCTTTCCCCCCTGTTTCCCCCCCCCCCAGTGCTCAGCCCCCTGTTCTCCCCCCCCCTGTGCTCTCCCCCTGTTCTCCCCCCCCCCTGTGCTCTCCCCCTGTTCTCCCCCCCTGTGCTCTCCCCCCTGATCTTTCCCCCCTGTGCTCTCCCCCCTGATTCTTTCCCCACCAGTGCTCTCCCCCACCAGTGCTCTCCCCCCTGTTCTCCCCCCCCAGTGCTCTCCCCCTGTTCTTCCCCCCCACTGCTCTCCCCCTGTTCTTCCCCCCCACTGCTCTCCCCTGTTCTTCCCCCCCCCCACTGCTCTCCCCCTGTTCTTCCCCCCCCCACTGCTCTCCCCTGTTCTTCCCCCCCCAGTGCTCTCCCCCTGTTCTTCCCCCCCCAGTGCTCTCCCCTGTTCTTTCCCCCCCCCCAGTGCTCTCCCCCTGTTCTCCCCCCCCCCCAGTGCTCTCCCCCTTGCCCTTTTCCCCCAGTGCTCTCTCTACCCCTGTTCTTTCCCCCCTGTCCTTCCCGTCCCGTGCTCTCTCCCCTGTTCTCCCCCCCCCCCCAGTGCTCTCCCCCTGTTCTTTCCCCCCCAGTGCTCTCCCCCCTGTTCTTTCCCCCAGTGTTCTCCCCCTGTTCTCCCCCCCCAGTGCTCTTCAGCTCTCCCATCACTCTCCAGCCCCCACCCCAGTGCTCTCCAGCCCCCCATTCTCCCCACCCCTGTTCTTTCTGCCCCCTGGTGCTCTCCAGCCCCTCCAGTGCTCTCTACCCTCCGTGCTCTCCACCCCTGTTCTTTTTAGCTTCCCCCCAGCACTCTCCACTCCCCACCCCTGTACTCTCCACTTCCCCAGGACCAGAGGGCAGGCTGACTGGGGCAGGAAAATGATTAAGGCTGAAGGTGCAGGTGGCCAGGGACCACTACATCTAGCAGCAGACAGATCCTCTGGAAGGAGCACCGTCCCCATCCAAAACGAGAACAGACCCTGCCTGCTGCTGGCTGTCATGGATATCCTGCTGGCATGCAAGGTACCGTACCAAGCATCAACAACACACCTTCCCACAGACAGGGACTGCAGACTGGGACATGGGGCACAGGAGGGGCTGCAATGATGGGCACACTGAGACTGCATTCACAGCACAGTAAATCTGCATTTGATGGACACAGTGAGGCTGCATTTGATGGGCACAGTGAGGCTGCATTTGATGGGCACTGGTGAGGCTGCATTGAGCTCTTGCATCAAGTCTGCAGTCTCTGACTATCTCCTGTAGCATGTCTGCAGTCTCTGAGGGAGTCTGGAGAGGAGTCAAGAGTGGGAGCACCACCGGGATGGAGGTCATGGGAGAAGTCAGACTTGTGTGGACTGTGGACAGGAGACTATAGGAGAAAACCAGAGCCACCAAGCTGGAGCCGACTGACTGAGCCCTGCACAGTGCACCTGAGAGGAGGTCAGTGAAAGCACCGCCAGGCCAGTCGGGGGTCACTGATTTAAGGGGGGAGTGAATACGATAATGTAAGGGGCGCTGATATAAAGGATTTCCTCCTTATATTTGTAACCCACCCCCCTTACCTTAGTGTATTCTTTCTGCAGAAGGTGGTCCCCCCCATGTTCTGAGCTTCTGGGGTCCCCCTTGATGATTGATCACTTACCACTATTAACTGGAATTCTGGAATTTGAATATATATATATATATATATATATATATATATATATATATATATAGCAAGCCCTATGTGATGTCATATCTATATCTAATACTCTCTTCATCAAATGTGTTTTAAAATGTATGGTTTTCCCTTTCATGAACAAGAAAATAATGACGTTATGCTGTTGGGCTGGTATAATAATGCTGTGGGGCTGGTATGAAATTTTTTCCAGGGCTGGTTTTTGAAAGCATGGGCGTCCGCAAGGTTACTCAGGTGGCTGTGTACCATGCCCATATAGCCTAGAGAATGTACATCTTTTTACATTGCAATACATCTGTTGTTGCCATATTTTTATCTTGATGAAAACAGCCTACACAGTGACAGTATGAGATCAAAATATGGCCACAACAGATGTATTGCAATGTAAAAAGATGTACATTCTCTAGGCTATATGGGCATGGAACACAGCCGCCAGAGTTACTTCCAATACAAAGTCAAGATGAGTTATCTGTTATAGAACACATATGTATTACCAGTGGAAAGATTTTCATGAGATTGTCGAAAAGGGGCGGAGTATGAGTGGCCTTAAAATGATGCCCCCCTTGGAAAAAGTTCTGCGGACGCCCATGGTCCCTACCCCTCAAGGAGCTTACAACCTAAGGTCCCCAACACACATTTATACATATACTAGGGCCAATTTAGACAGGATCCAATTAACCTACCAGCATGTCTTTAGAGTTGTTCAGGATGCAAAGTAAACTCCCCAAATAACTTCAGATGAAATACAGGACTCTCTTAAAACACATGGTGCGGCTGTTTCAAGATTCACAATGAGGAGGCACTTGAAAGATTAGCTGCATGCTCGAATCACCAGAGGAAAGCCATTTCTATGCAAAGTATCCCACTTACAATATGCAAAACAGCACAGAGACAAGCCTCAAACCTTCTGGCACAAAGTAATTTGGGGTGATAAGATCAAAATTGTGCTTTTTGGCCACAACCATAAATTCTACATTTAGAGAAGAGTTAACAAGGCCTGTGATGAAAGGTACACCATTCCTACTGTGAAACACAAAGGTGGATCACTGATGTTTTGGGGATGTGAGAGCTACAAAAGGCACAGGAAATTTGGTAGAAATTGATGGCAAGATGAATGCAGTATGTTATCAAAAAAATACTGGAGGAACATTTGCATTCAACAAGCAGGAAGCTGCGCATGGGACGTAACTGGACATTCCAAAATGACAACAATCCAAAACACAAGGCCAAGTTGACCTGTCATTGGCTACAGCAGAATAAAGTGAAGGTTCTGGAGCGGCCATCTCAGTCTCCTGACCTCAATATCATTGAGATCTCCTCAGAGTGGCTCAAACATGCAGTTCATGCAAGGACAGCCCAAGAATTTACAGGAACTGAAGGCTTTTTGCTTTACCATCTGAGAAGATAAAGAGCCTCATCCACAAATATCACAAAAGACGTCAAGCTGTCATTGATGTTAAAGGGGGCAATACACGGTATTAAGAACGGGGGTATGTAAACTTTTGATCAGGGTCATTTGGGTAGTTTCTATTGTTATTATGATTTAAAAAGAGTAAATACAGTTGATTGATAATAAATGGCTTTAGCCAAACACTAACAATGAGTGAAAGAAATTTATTTTGTGTTATCATTCATATTCTCTGAAAAATGGCCAAGAAATCAAATTCTGCCAGGGTATGTAAACTTATGAGCACAACTGTATATTCCATTATAACGTTTTAACCCCCTGATCACCCCCAGTTAACCCTTTCAGAGTAAATTTTTTTCTGATCACTGTATTAGTGTCACGAGCGACGCCAGTTCACATCAATCTCAGACAGCGTCAGATTGTCCGCCACATATTTACTAATACATTTTAACCCTTTGAGTGCCAGTAACACTAACACACACTAAACACCTCCATTACTAGCATAGTCTGAATGGATCAATATCTTTGATCTAATCAGAACTATACTAGCTTCCCAAATGGTATCGTGTTCTCAAAATTGCAGCTGAGCATGACAGATAAGAGCGATGAGGAGTCCTCACTGTCTGATTCAGGCTCAGATAGCTCTGATGATGGGGTAGAGGTCCCTACTAAGGTCCGGCATACCCAACGCCATTGCCAAGATGCTACAAATGATTTCCGTATGAGTGCCGGTACTAGCTCCGCTCTACTTTCTGGTGAACTGGCGAGCACCAGGGGCCATACTCTTGTTGAGTATTATTGTTAGGAAGCAAGTTCTTAGGTAATTTGGACAGGGTATAATCTCCAATCCTCATTAAATTAGTAGGCATGATGCCCGGTGGGTGTGCAGATGCGATTCAGTGTACATCTTGCAGCATGCATGCGTTCCTTGATCATCCGTTCGAGGGCAAATACTGATTTGCCAAATGTAAGCACATTGTTTCCCTGGAAGCCCAGGTTCTGAATCTGGGGAAGCATCTGTCAGCACTGAGAAGTCCCTCCATACTAAAGGAGAGCCAGGAACATAGATGGCAGGTGCCAGCACAGAGGAGGGTGGAGACAAAGAGGTGCAGGCACTAGGAAAGAGTAGATGGGGGCGACAGTCAGAAAGGGTAGAGGAGGAAGTGCAAGGGAGGCCGATCCAGGGCTGGAGCATCCCAATAAGTATGCTACATTGAGTGACACTGCTGAAACTAATGTCAGGGACCAGCACTGCTGGAGCTTTAGGACTCTCCTAGCTGCTGGTGGAAGAACTCCTCCAGGGAGAGTGGGGGGGGGGGGAGCGAAGAGAAAGGAAAGACAGGTTCTGGTGGTAGGGGACTCAATTCTTAGAAGGACAGAGAGGGCAATCTTTAACAAAGACCTGAAGCACCGAACTGTATGTTGTATACCAGGCGCTTGGGTTTGGCACATCATGGATCTGGTGGACAGATTACTGGGAGAAACTGGGCCTAGAGGTAGAGATAGTCAGCGTGGAACATATTCCAGATGGTAGTATTGGGGGCATTATAGATAGTTGACTAAAGCACATAAACCCAAGGTAAGTATAGTAACAAGTCCTAATTGCAATCTTGGAAACCCAATAAGGGTATAGTATATGACCGGTCTAAACTACATGGCATGTTCACCAATGCCAGGAGCCTGGTGGAAGGGATGGGTGAACTAGAGATACTGTTGTACAAGGAGGATTTGGATTTTGTGTGAATTTCAGAGACCTGGTTCAACAGCTCTCATGATTGGCTGGCAAGCATTCAAGAGTATACCTTTTATCGCAGGGATAGAGAGGGTAAAAGGGGCATGCCTATATATATATATATATATATATATATATACGAACCTTGTTAGAAGGCAGAAATTGGGATAAAATCTCAGGAACAAAGAAAACGGAGGAGAGCTGGGTTTGCTTTAAGAGCATATTAACCACTTAACAACCAGCCCATAGCCGAATGACGGCTACAGGGCAGTTGCTTAACTCTGGGAGGGCGTCATATGACGTCCTCCCAGAATTGCGCTCTCGCGCTCCCCCTGGGGCGTGCACTCGAGAGCATCACGGATCATGGTAAAAGGCCGCTCATCGCGGCCGTTTACCACGTAAACCCTCCGTCAAATGAGGAAGCGATCACTTGTAAACAAACTGGTGTCATATTATGACGCCGTTTCCTCCCTCCCCTCTGTGTACCGATCGGTACAGTGAGAGGGAAGAGATCGGTTTCAGCAGCGCTGTGGGCTGGATCTGCAGTGCCCACAGTGCTGCTCACCAACAAATAACCCTACATTGCCCTGCCAATACTCGCCAATACTCGGTGATGCCCTGCCAATACCCAGCCATACTCGGTGATGCCCTGCCAATACCCAGCCATACTCGGTGATGCCCTGCCAATACCCAGCCATACTCGGTGATGCCCTGCCAATACCCAGCCATACTCGGTGATGCCCTGCCAATACCCAGCCATACTCGGTGATGCCCTGCCAATACCCAGCCATACTCGGTGATGCCCTGCCAATACCCAGCCATACTCGGTGATGCCCTGCCAATACCCAGCCATACTCGGTGATGCCCTGCCAATACCCAGCCATACTCGGTGATGCCCTGCCAATACCCAGCCATACTCGGTGATGCCCTGCCAATACCCAGCCATACTAGGTGATGCCCTGCCAATACCCAGCCATACTCGGTGATGCCCTGCCAATACCCAGCCATACTCGGTGATGCCCTGCCAATACCCAGCCATACTCGGTGATGCCCTGCCAATACCCAGTCATACTCGGTGATGCCCTGCCAATACCCAGCCATACTCGGTGATGCCCTGCCAATACCCAGCCATACTCGGTGATGCCCTGCCAATACCCAGCCATACTCGGTGATGCCCTGCCAATACCCAGCCATACTCGGTGATGCCCTGCCAATACCCAGCCATACTCGGTGATACCCTGCCAATACCCAGCCATACTCGGTGATACCCTGCCAATACCCAGCCATACTCGGTGATACCCTGCCAATACCCAGCCATACTCGGTGATACCCTGCCAATACCCAGCCATACTCGGTGATACCCTGCCAATACCCAGCCATACTCGGTGATACCCTGCCAATACCCAGCCATACTCGGTGATACCCTGCCAATACCCAGCCATACTCGGTGATACCCTGCAATACCCAGCCATACTCGGTGATACCCTGCCAATACCCAGCCATACCCGGTGATACCCTGCAATACCCAGCCATACCCGGTGATACCCTGCAATACCCAGCCATACCCGGTGATACCCTGCAATACCCAGCCATACCCGGTGATACCGAGCAATACCCAGCCATACCCGGTGATACCGAGCAATACCCAGCCATACCCGGTGATACCCAGCCATACCCGGTGATACCGAGCAATACCCGGTGATACCGAGCAATACCCGGTGATACCGAGCAATACCCGGTGATACCGAGCAATACCCGGTGATACCGAGCAATACCCAGCCATACCCGGTAATACCGAGCAATACCCAGCCATACTTGGTGATACCCTGCAATACCCAGCCATACTTGGTGATACCCTGCAATACCCAGCCATACTCGGTGATACCCTGCAATACCCAGCCATACTCGGTAATACCCAGCCATGCTCGGCCATGCTCAGCCATGCTTGGCTGTACTCGGCCTCTGTATGTGGCCAGGCTGTGGAAGTCTCACACGTGTTATCGCCGTACTCAGGAGAAGGAGAATCTATTTTGGGGTGTCATTTTTGGTATATACATGCTATGTGTTAGAAATATTGTATAAATGGACAACTTTGTGTTTAAAAAAAAATGCATTTTAACCACTTCCCGCCCACCAGCCATCATATGATGTCCTTGACTTTGTGCGGAGAGATATCTGAATGATACCTGTAGCTACAGGCATCATTCAGATATCAGCTTTTTCAGCCAGCGATTCCCTACACCATAAGAACAATCATAGCAGCTTATTGACCCCATATCTCACTGTAAAGAGGACCTGTCATGCCATATTCCTATTACAAGGGATGTTTATATTCCTTGTAATAGGAATAAAAGTGATCAAAAAAAATTATTTTTGGGGAAAAAGTGTCAAACTAAAATAAAGTAAAATGAACAATAAAAAAAGAAATACATTTTAAAGTGTCCCTGTCCCCATGTGCTCACATGCAGAAGTGAACGCATACATATGAAAACGGTGTTCAAACCACACATGTGAGGTGACGCTGCGAACGTTAGAGCAAGAGCAATACTTTTGGCCCTAGACCTCCTCTGTAACTCAAAACATGTAATCAGTAAAAAATATTTTTTAAAGCGTCGCATATGGGCATTTTTAACCACTTTCAGACCGGACCATTTTGCTGGTAAATGACCAGAGGTCTTTTTACACTTTGGCACTGCGCTGCTTTAACTGGTAATTGCGCGGTCATGCAATGTTGTACCCAAACAAAATTTGCGTCCTTTTCTTCCCACAAATAGAGCTTTCTTTTGATGGTATTTGATTGCCTCTGCGATTTTTATTTTTTGCGATATAAACGTAAAAAGACCGCAAATTTTGAAAAAAAATGATATTTTCTACTTTTTGTTATTAGAAAAATCCAATAAACTCAATTTTAGTCATACATTTAGGCCAAAATGTATTCAGCCACATGTCTTTGGTAAAAAAAAAGTCAATAATTGTATATTTATTGGTTTGCGCAAAAGTTGTCACATCTACAAACTAAGGTACGTTTTCTGGAATTTACGCAGCTTTTAGTTTACGACTGCCTATCTCATTTCTTGAGGTGCTAAAATGGCAGGGCAGTACAAAACCCCCCCAAATGACCCCATTTTGGAAAGTAGACCCCCTAAGGAAATTGATAAGAGGCATGTTGAGCCCATTGAATATTTTATTTTTTTGCCTCAAGCGATTGAATAATGACAAAAAAAAAAATTTTTTTTTTTTTTTACACAAAGTTGTCACTAAATGATATATTGCTCACACATGCTATGGGCGTATGTGAAATGACACCCCAAAATAAATTCTGCTGCTTCTCCTGAGTATGGGGATACCACATATGTGGGACTTTTTGGGAGCCTAGCCGCGTACGGGGCCCCGAAAACCAAGCACCGCCTTCAGGCTTTCTAAGGGCGTAAATTTTTGAGTTCACTTCTCACTACCTATTACAGTTTTGAAGGCCATAAAATGCCAAGATGGCACAAAACCCCCACAAATGACCCCATTTTAGAAAGTAGACACCCCAAGCTATTTGCTGAGAGGCATGTTGAGTTCATGGAATATTTTATATTTTGCCACAAGTTGCGGGAAAATTACAAACTTTTTTTTTTTTTTTTTTTTTTTAACAAAGTTGTCACTAAATGATATATTGCTCATGCATGCCATGGGCATATGTGAAATGACACCCCAAAATAAATTCTGCTGCTTCTCCTGAGTACGGGGATACCACATATGTGGGACTTTTTGGGAGCCTAGCCGCGTACGGGGCCCCGAAAACCAAGCACCGCCTTCAGGCTTTCTAAGGGCGTAATTTTTTGATTTCACTCCTCACTACCTATTACAGTTTTGAAGGCCATAAAATGCCAAGATGGCACAAAACCCCCACAAATGACCCCATTTTAGAAAGTAGACACCCCAAGCTATTTGCTGAGAGGCATGTTGAGTCCATGGAATATTTTATATTTTGCCACAAGTTGCGGGAAAATTACAAACTTTTTTTTTTTTTTTTTTTTTTCACAAAGTTGTCACTAAATGATATATTGCTCACGCATGCCATGGGCATATGTGAAATGACACCCCAAAATAAATTCTGCTGCTTCTCCTGAGTATGGGGATACCACATATGTGGGACTTTTTGGGAGCCTAGCCGCGTACGGGGCCCCGAAAACCAAGCACCGCCTTCAGGCTTTCTAAGGGCGTTACAGTTTTGAAGGCCATAAAATGCCAAGATGGCACAAACCCCCCCCAAATGACCCCATTTTGGAAAGTAGACACCCCTAAATTTAGGGGTACACTAGTGAGACTAGGTAATAAATGGCGGGTGCCCTGAAACTATAAAAAAATAACTAACCAACCAGCGTCACCTGTAACAGTTATATGGTGATCACTGGTGAAAGGGTTAACTAGGGGGCAATCAGGGGGCTTTATGCGGTAGTATATGGGGGTCCCTGGCGCTATAAAAAGCTGCAGCGAACCTAAATACCTACCTGCCTAACTAGCGTCACCTGTGACACTAATACAGCGATCAGAAAAACGATCGCTTATTAGGCTGGGTTCACACTGGAGCGATGCGGGAACGCCACGAATGCGCGGCGGGTTCCCGCATCGCATGCCTCCCGGCGGCAGTTCACACTGCCCTATGCGAACTGCTGGGAGTGTCAGTGAAATGTTACTGACACCCCCAGATCAGTTCGCATATCGCAGTGCGATCTGCAAACTCGGATCGCATGGTGTGAACACCCATGCGATCCGATTCTGCTGCGGGCCAAAAAAAGGGTCCCGTGCGAATTTGCGGCGGGTGCGGCGAATGGCTGAACTCGAATCGCACAGAGATCGGATGTGATTTGCACTGCAGTGCGGTGCGAATCACATCCGTTCTCATAAACCGCTGCAATGTGAACCCAGCCTTAGTGACACTGGCGACGGGGGGTGATCACGGGGTTAAACCTTTATTGGGGGGGTTAGGGGGGTACCTTAGAACTAAAGGGGGCTAACCCTAACTGCCCTAACAGTTATTAGTCACAAATGACACCCGCCGGGTGATCAGGGGGTTAAACCTTTATTAGGTAATAAATGGCGGGTGCCCTGAAACTATAAAAAAATAACTAACCAACCAGCGTCACCTGTAACAGTTATATGGTGATCACTGGTGAAAGGGTTAACTAGGGGGCAATCAGGGGGCTTTATGCGGTAGTATATGGGGGTCCCTGGCGCTATAAAAAGCTGCGGCGAACCTAAATACCTACCTGCCTAACTAGCGTCACCTGTGACACTAATACGGCGATCAGAAAAATGATCGCTTATTAGGCTGGGTTCACACTGGAGCGATGCGGAAACGCCGCGAATCCGCGGCGGGTTCCCGCATCGCATGCCTCCCGGCGGCAGTTCACACTGCCCTATGCGAACTGCTGGGAGTGTCAGTGAAATGTTACTGACACCCCCAGATCAGTTCGCATATCGCAGTGCGATCTGCAAACTCGGATCGCATGGTGTGAACACCCATGCGATCCGATTCTGCTGCGGGCCAAAAAAAGGGTCCCGTGCGAATTTGCGGCGGGTGCGGCGGGTGTGGCGGGTGCGGCGGGTGCGGCGAATGGCTGAACTCGAATCGCACAGAGATCGGATGTGATTTGCACTGCAGTGCGGTGCGAATCACATTCGTTCTCATAAACCGCTGCAATGTGAACCCAGCCTTAGTGACACTGGCGACGGGGGGTGATCACGGGGTTAAACCTTTATTGGGGGGGTTAGGGGGGTACATTAGAACTAAAGGGGGCTAACTCTAACTGCCCTAACAGTTATTACAGTCACAAATGACACCAATGCAAAAAAAAAAAAAAAAAAAAAAAAAAATGACATTGGTGTCACTGTGACTGGGGGGCAGGGGTAATTGGGGGGGTGATCGGGGGGTAAAGGGGGGGTGTGAGTGTGCCTGGCATGTTCTACTGTGTGTGTGAGTGTTGGTGCAACTTACTGATCCGCTCTCCTCCGTGTCGGAACGGAAAATACCGACACGGAGGAGAGAATACATCACTTCCTCTCCTGTGTTTACATTACAGGAGAGGAAGTGATGTCACCGGGGATTTCTATTCGTCGGGAGCGATCGCGAGGGGGTGGCCATGAATGAATGGCCGTCCCCTCGTCCGGGATCGCTCCCGTACGAATTCCGACCGCCGCAGGCACCGGGCGGGGGCCCGATCGGGCCCCCGACCCGCGGGAGGCAAGGGACGTACATGTATGTCCTTATGCCTGCCCGTGCCATTGTACCGACGTACATCGGCGTGCGGCGGTCGGCAACTGGTTAAGTAGCAACGTTTGGCGCCATTCCACGAGCGTATGCAATTTTGAAGGGTGACATGTTGGGTATCTATTTACTTGGCGTAACTTCATCTTTCACATTATGCAAAAACATTGGGCTAACTTTACGGTTTTGTTTTTTTAAAGCACAAAACAGTTTTTTTTTCCCCAAAAAAACGGGTTAGACAATTACTACGCAAATACAGTGTGAGATACAAAGTTGCAACGACCACCACTGTATTCTCTAGGGTCTTTGCTAAAAAAAAAATATATCATGTTTTGGGGTTCTATGTCATTTTCTAGCAAATAAATGATGATTTTTACATGTAGGAGAGAAATGTCAGAATTGGCCCGGGTGCTCCAGAACGCCTGATGGTGCTCCCTGCATGTTGGGCCTCTGTATGTGACCATGCTGTGTAAAAGTCTCACATATGTGGTAGCTCCAAACTCGGGAGTAATAGCAGAATGTGTTTTGGGGCGTAATTTGTGGTATGCATATCCTGTGTGTGAGAAATAACCTGATAATATGACAATTTTGTGAAGAAAACAAAAAAAGGAAAATTTTCGGTCTGGTTTCGTTTATAGCACAAAAATAAAAAACCCAGCGGTGATTAAATACCACAAAAAGAAAGCTCTATTTGTGTGAAAAAAGGACCAAAATTTCATATGGGTACAGTGTTGCATGACCGAGTAATTGTCATTCAAAATGTGAGAGCAGCGAAAGCTCAAAATTGGTCTGGTTATTAAGGGGGTTTAGGTGCCCAGTGGTCAAGTGGTTAAACAAGGGCACTGGCCAATACATCCCATTGGGTTTACATTCAAAAGAGCGAACAAAAGTCCTGGATGGCTTAACGCCAATATAAAAAATATAGGATTGAGGAATCATCGTCAGCATTCAGACTTTTTAAAGAATGCAACAAGAAATGTAAGGGTGGAATTAGGGCAGCTAAGATAGAACAAGAAAGACACATAGCAGAGGAGAGCAAAAAAAAAAATCCCAAGAAATTCCTTAAACAGTAAAAAAGGTGGTTGTAAAGAGGGCCTGGCAGTGGTGGGCGGAGCATCATGACGTAGGAGGCGTCCGTGCAGCTGAGCCTCCCGCTGACTCCACATTCTCCCCCCCTGCTGCTTTTGCTCTGAGGCTGCGCTGGCTCACCATCCAGCCGGATCACCGCGAGGGTGATTGCGATGCAACGACGTTACATGCCGGCTTCAGCTTCAGCCTCAGCCCCAGCGCATACGAGCGGGCAGGTTGCCGCAGCCCCAGTGTCAGCATACAATAGATGACCGGCCGTATGTGACCTGCTCCCATCCTCCTTCAATACGCCGCCAGCACGCCATCTCGCTAATGTGCTCCCGCCAGCTGAGAAGGCTGAGCGGTTGAGCACTTGAACAGCTGAGCACAGACGGGAGAAAGAGGAAGAGAGGAGTCAGCTGATCCAGCGAGCCCGAGGTAGCGGTAAGCCAAGCAGTCTGACAGAGAGGATGATGCTGATGCTGATGCTGACGCTGACTAGAGGTATGCTTGGACACTAATCCAGATAGGGGGAAAAGTACTAAGGTAACTTGGAAGTGGTGTCCTCCTATCCCCTCCTTCTCCTGGAATAAGCAAGTTGAGTGGAGTGGGAACATAGTATGGTCAGTCTATGCTCTGTTACTATACTGGGTGATGGATGCCTATAACCGCTGTTGAAAAACCTACAGGTGTTGGAACATTACGGACAAATTATTGCTCACCCTGGTGCCCTCCTTAATTGATAAGAGACAGTAATATTTATAAGCAAAGGTACGGGGGGAGGGGTGACCATACCGAATAGCGGCTATTGGAGGAATTTCTGGTGCAAACGCAAAAGGTCAGGAAAGCTAATAAGGTCATAACCAGAGTACGTTTTGGAAGGAAACTTTGATACCGTTGAGCGCTAAGTGTGATCTCACTATGGCCATGGAATTAATACGGTTTTTGCTGTAGTTCTGGAGGCTGGAGGATTGATGCCAACTGACAACACTCACTGCCCAAAAAGCTTGCATAGCTTATATAATTCTTAATTATCAGCAATTAGTTCTACTGTAGAATAGACGGAACTAACGAGACCTTTCTGTCTGGTATACCCTGGTGTTAAGCAACAGCAATTGCGGATACATGAGTCTGGACAATCTCTGGCGGGTCAATATAAGAAGGGACTGTCTGTAATGGAATAATAGACTTTTTTCTTTGCTTTTTTATCTTTAAAAATATTAGTGAAACTTGTTAGCAGAGTATTGGGTACTGTCATTAGGTTTGAACGAAGACTGTGGTGGGAGCTCTGGGTGTAAGGGATTTAAGTGGTAGGGGAGGTGTACCATAATAGATCACGGTGGGGTAAGAGGGGTGTAAGACGGGAGGTCGCCCTGCCGGGTTCAAAGATTTGGTAACATTTTGGTAATATTCTGGTATACTGAGGATTGGCCTGTCTTGTCAAAATGAGAGGGAAAACGGGTAGAACAAATAAACCAACCACCCCAGCTGCAAGTCCAGTCAGTATCCAGAAGTATATGGCCGCAAATTCTACCATAAGAGAAGAAGAGGCCGGGAACCCCAGGGCTGAAAAACTACTCTGGTCCGGACCAAGTAGACAGAAAGGGGAAGAGAGTAGGCGGGTGAAGAACCGTGCCACAAAGTCAACGGAGTTAAAAAAAATGGTGCAAATTTACAAATCAGTGATATAAGACAGAAAGGACTTCAAGGAAGAGGGGGGGGGGGGGGGGGGAGTAAATATGGAGGAAGGAGAATTAGCTCAGGGAGGGCAGGTGGAAACCTCACACCTAGAACAAGCTCCACATATAAGAGAGATGCTTTTGGAGATGTTCTCGAGAATGGAAACTTCTCTAAAAGCAGATATTGCGACAATAAAGGCAGATATCGGCCAAGTTTTGGGGAGAGTGGAGGAGATGGAAAATAGAGTAGAGGCCCAGGAGCAAAGGATAGATGAAATACTAGAGCAGGTAACAGCTCTCCGGAATGGAAACAGAATAATCAGGTATAGGTTAGAAGACCAGGAGTAGAAGAAAGAACCTACGAATAAAAGGACTCCCCGAGACACATAGTGGTTCAGCTCTGAGAGAAATGGCCCAGCAAATATTTAACTCCCTGTTAGATAAGGAAACTTCAGACCCACTGAGAATAGATAGAATACACAAAATGACACTATCCTTAGGAATAAGATCAGAAGCCCCGTGTGATGTCATAGAGGCGATTCAGTTCGCATTGTGCGCTATACAAGTATTTCATTCATTCATAGTGAGATTTCATTACGTAGAAGAAAAAATGCAGGTAATGAGAAGAGTTAGAACTTTACCAGGAGTGGTCTACGGGGGAGCAGATTAGACGATTAAAACCGCTTACGGAATTGATGAGGGCAGCCAATATCCCATATCAATGGGGGTATCCAGCATGTCTCATAGGGAAGAAAGAGGGGTGTTCTGCGATTCTGCGCTTCCCGGAAGACCTTCAAGAATTCTGTGAGAGCTTCGGTATAAAACCCACTCCACAGATAGAATGGGAAAGAGAAGACAAAATGGGGGGAGTAGGGAAAAGAACCCAAAGGAGCGAGTGGCAGGAAGGCCGGGCCACCTGGAGAGAGAGAGAGAGGAAAGACCCCTGAAGAACACTTGAAGCTAATTTGATTTAGGAAGATCTGCTGGGGTCTGAGGTAGTTGAGGGGGGGTTGTGGGGTAGGAAGGGGGGAAAGGTGAGGGGAGGTCTCAGACGGATAAGGGCGTGAGCCCCAGGGATACTATGGGGGAGAGGCGACCACAAATATTGGTCAACCGGATCCGGAGTTAACGGGAAAGAGGGAGTACCTACCCAGTCTTATGAGATGTTCCGTTATAGGACAAGGGGGGAGGGGGAAGGGAGGAGGTTCAGAGGGAATTTTCGGCCCTTCTTGGGTTTTTTTTTATTCGTGTGCTCTCACTCGATCCTTCCATAGGTTTAGTAAGACCAGGTCCCACTGGGTCCACTGGACGCTCCAAAAAGAGAGGGAATTAAGCCCTAGTAGAGAGTTAGGGTAGTAATTAAATTAGTTACCTAGAATGTAAGAGGTTTAAATACAAAAAGGAAAAGATATAGGATAAATGACGAACTGCAATATATGGAAGCAAATATAGTGTGACTCCCCTTCCTCTTACTCTAGAGGGATAGCGATAGGTTTTGGTAGAACAACAAGGTTTAACTTAGAGGAGCGACTAGTGGACCCGGAGGGGAGGTACCTGTGTATAAAAGGTATGTTGTTTAATATAAAATGCACAATTGTAAATGTCTATGCTCCGAATGAGAATGCGGATAAATTCATAAAAGGAAGTGTTAAATAAAATAGAAGGTTTTAACCACTTTCAGACCGGACCAATTTGCTGGTCAAAGACCAGAACACTTTTTGCGATTCGGCACTGCGTCGCTTTAACTGACAATTGCGCGGTCGTGCGACGTGGCTCCCAAACAAAATTGACGTCCTTTTTTTCCCACAAATAGAGCTTTCTTTTGGTGGTATTTGATCACCCCTGCAGTTTTTATTTTTTGCGCTATAAACAAAAATAGAGCGACAATTTTGAAAAAAACGCATTATTTTTTACTTTTTGTTATAATAAATATCCCCCAAAAATATATAAAAAAACATTTTTTTCCCTCAGTTTAGGCCAATACGTATTCTTCTACATATTTTTGGTAAAAAAAAACGCAATAAGCGATTATTGATTGGTTTGCGCAAAAGTTATAGCGTTTACAAAATAGGGATAGTTTTATAGCATTTTTATTAATAATTTTTTATTATTTATTTTTTTACTAGTAATGGCGGCGATCAGCGATTTTTATTGTGACTGCGACATTGTGGGGGACCCATCGGACATTTTTGACACATTTTTGGGACCATTGTCATTTATACAGTAATCACTGCTATATAAATGCAGTGATTCCTGTGTAAATGGCACTGGCAGTGAAGGGGTTAACCAGTGGGTGGCAGTGTAGGGGTTAAGTGTTCCTAGGGGTGTGTTACTAACTGTGGGGGGGTTGGGCTTTCATTTAGTGAACACTGATCTCTGCTCCAATCACATGGAGCAGAGATCAGCGTCACTAGTTGCTAGGCAGAATGGAGAAATGCTGTTTACTCGGCATTTCCTCCATTCGGCGGCTACGTGAGACGATCGCGGGGATGCCCGCGGCGATCGAGTCCGCGGGGATTGCACGCGGCGATCGAGTCCGCGGGTCCCGCGACCGGACTCACGGGGGTCCCGACCAGCCGGCGGCACGCTCCCGATGGCAGGGCGGCATTGAATATTGGACGTACCTGCACGCCAATATGCCTGCCCGTGCCATTCTGTCGACGTTCATCGTCGTGCGCTGGTCGGGAAGTCGTTAAGGAGGGTAAATTGATATTAGCGGGTGACCTCAATTGGAGTATGGACCCTAAAATAGACACTACAGGGGGAGGGAATAGGATATCTGAATATAAGCAGAACATTTTAAGGGCTTTAGCTAGCTATCAGTTACAACAGTGATGGTGAACCTTGGCACTCCAGATGTTTTGGAACTACATTTCCCATGATGCTCATGCACTCTGCAGTGTAGGTGAGCATCATGGGAAATGTAGTTCCAAAACACCTGGGGTGCCAAGGTTCACCATCACTGAGCTACAAGATACCTGGAGGGTACTGTACCCTATACAAGTTTCTCCCCGGTCCACGGCTCCTTCTCTAGAATAGATTACATTTTTCTAGAACATTGGTTTTTGTCGGCACTTAAGAAAGCGGAAATAAAAACAAGAACGGTGTCAGATCATGCACCAGTAAAGATTCAGCTGGAGATAGGGGAGGTCCGTGGATAAATTGGAGGTTGAACGAATCATTGTTACAGGACGAGGAGTCAGCAAGTAGAATTGAGCAGGAGGTGGAACAATTCTTGAGATTGAATGATACCCCGGGAATCTCTAGCCCAATAATTATGGGAAACACAAAGCAGTAATAAGAGGGGTTTTAATAGGGATCGAAGCGGGGAAAAGGGGGGTAGGGAGAGAAGGAAAACCTTATTGCATGAGGAAATCCAGAGACTGGAGCAGAGCAGGAGATCAAGGGGGATCCAGGACAGTCAGGATCTAATAATGAAAAAGAGGGAGTTAGAAGATTGTTTAGAGCAGGATAGGAAGGCTGCTTATCATATTCTCGATAAGGAATGGTATCAATGGGGAAACAAATCAGGTAAATGGTTGGCCAGGAGGGTGAAGGAAAGGAAGAGCAGAACCTTTATCCCAAAAGTGAGAGATAGGGAGGGGGAAGTACAAAACATGCCGGAGGATATTGTGAAAACGTTCTATGCATATTATAGGGCCCTTTATAATATTGGATATCTGGATAGTGTGGAGAGCAGAGGCCGAGACAAAATAAAGGATTACCTGAAGGGGTTAGATCTTCACAGGGCTATGCAAGTAGAAATGGAAGCATTAGAAGATCCAATTTCAAATTAGGAAGTTGAAAGAGCAATTAAAAATACAGCTACGTGAGGATGCTACAAGAAATTCCAAAAACAGCTAGCCCCAAAATGATGCGACTATTTTAATGCAGTGGGGAAGGGAGAAAGATTTAGAGAAGAGACACTTCTGGCACATGTGGTCTTGATCCTGAAAGAAGCAAAGGACCCTATGGCAGTTGAAAGCTATAGGCCAATCTCTCTATTAAATTCAGATATTAAATTGTTCGCAAAAATTATTGCGGTGCGATTAGGGCCCTATGTGCCAGATTGGATATAGAATGATCAGGTGGGATTTATCCAAGGGAGAGGGGCTGGATAACGTATTGAAGACCACTATGCTAATTCAGGAAGCTATTAGGCAGGGTGACCCTACGGTACTCATGTCCATAGATGCTGAAAAAGCATTTGGCAGGGTCAGCTGGGGGTTCCTTTTTGAGACACTGGAATGTTGTGGATTAGGTGAGAGGATGAGGGTTGAATAGAAGCCCTGTATTGCCAACCTAAAGCCAGAATAAGAATCAACGGGACCCTGTCCTGCCCTCTTGAACTTTTCAAATGGGACAAGACAGGGTTGCCCGCTCTCCCAACTATTATTCATAATTACGTTAGAACCCCTCTTGGCGGCAATTAGGAAAAACCAAGATATTCAGGAAATACGGGCGGAGGGGAAGGAGTACAAGACCGTCAATTATATCCCCCTCCTGAATAAAATCAAACAGCATTTAGGTAGAATTCAATATAAAGCCCTTTCATGGATAGGGAGAATAAATTTAGCTAAGATAATATTCACATATACATGTCAAATGGTCTCAATATCATTACCACAAGCATATTTAAATAAATTAAAAACCATGATCATAAGATTTATTTGGAAAAAAAGACTAGAAGTAAGGATAAAGGAGGTTTGGCAGTACCGGACTTTAAAAAGTATTACGAGGCGATAGCGATATCACGAATTGGATCCATAATGAAAAGGGTAAGGACTGGGTGGAATTAGAAGCTAAGTTAAGTAAAAAGAAAATAGGAGAGTTAATATGGATACCAGCAAGATGTAGAGAATTAGGGCTTAACACAAGTATATTGACAAAAAGTTCACTTTGGGTTTGGGACACAATAAATAAGAGACACAATTGGGAGCATAACTTGCCATTAATTCCATTATTGGATACTAATTTTTTACACCAGGACAAGAGGAATACATATATTTTAATAGGTGGGCTAAGAAAGATAATATTAGATTACAGGATGTTATGGAAGGAAATAGACTATGCACATATGAGGAAATCATAGGGATGTGGGGACACAAGACATTAGATAAATGGAGATATTCACAATTATACTATTTCACTCAGTCTTTACTACAGCCACTGCGGGGTAAGGAGCAACTCAGACCCCTGGAGAAGTCATTAGTAAGTCGTCAATGCCTAGAAAAAAGGATCTCAAAAATATATAAAATTCTAATAGATGCAGTGGATCATAACTACCCTGGTTACTTAGAGAAGTGGGAAAGAGAAATAGGCCCCTTAAGTAATGACCATCAGAGAAATAGGATCATGAGACAAACCTATTCGGTAGCCAAAGACTCACAAACAAGAGAGATGTCATATAAACGTTTAGCAAGGTGGTATATAACCCCACAACAAGGAAATAAAATTAGTAGAGAGAACCCCTCAACGTGTTGGAGAGGCTGTTCGGCAGTGGGAACCTTTGCACATGTGATAATATCTGTATTTTGGGGGAAAATAATAGAAGCTAATCTTAAAATAACAGGAGAAAGGATCAGGAGGGACCCATGGGTGTGCCTATTTCATGCCTCTGAAAAAGGGAAGAGAGAGTACGGCTACTCTCTGACTCCTTGCTTACTGAACTCTGTTAAGACATTGATACCGCGAAGATGGAAAACACAGGAACCCCCCTCCATGAAGGAGTGGGTAGAAAGATTAGAAAAGATACAAAATATCAAAGAGACAATAATACAAGTCAGAGCAGTTAGGCTTCATGCACACGAGACGCAGATGCAAACGCTGCTGGACACATGTTGAAACCGGCGTTTAGAAACGCGCGTTTTGACGCGATTTTTACCGCGATTTAGCAGCGTTTGCGTCTAGAAGCGTTTAGTTAAGCTAACATCATAGACCCTCCCCAGCTCAAAAAAACAGTATTATTAACTATTTCAGCAATTTTGTGAGACCAGAGTGAGTAGCAGCAGCTGTGAGAGCTGCAGTGTACTTGTATTTAGCGTGTCACTTGCCACGGCACCTGCCACAAGTTGTGGATTGTCCACTTGCCACGTCATCTGCCACAAGTTGTGGATTGTCCAACTGCCACGTCACCTGCCACAAGTTGTGGATTGTCCACTTGCCATGTGACTTGCCACATCACCTGCCACGTCACTTGCCACGTCACCTGCCACAAGTTTTGGATTGTCCAATTGCCACGTCACTTGCCACAAGTTGGGGATTGTCCACTTGCCACATCACCTGCCACGTCACCTGCCACAAGTTGTGGATTGTCCACTTGCCACGTCACTTGCCACATCACCTGCCACGTCACTTGCCACGAGATGTGGATTGTCCACTTTCCACGTCATCTGCCATGCCACCTGCCACAAGCTGTGGATTGTCCACTTGCCACGTCACCAGCCACATCACCTGCCACAAGTTGTGGATTGTCCACTTGCCCCGTCACTTGCCACATCACCTGCCACGTCACTTGCCACATCACCTGCCACAAGTTATGGATTGTCTACTTGCCACGTCACTTGCCCCGTCACCTGCCACAAGTTGTGGATTGTCCACTTGCCACGTCACCTGCCACATCACCTGCCACAAGTTGTGGATTGTCCACTTGCCACGTCACTTGCCACGTCACCTGCCACAAGTTGGGGATTGTCCACATCACCTGCCACGTCACTTGCCACATCACCTGCCACAAGTTGTGGATTGTCCATTTGCCACGTCACTTGCCACATCACCTGCCACGTCACTTGCCACAAGATGTGGATTGTCCACTTTCCATGTCACCTGCCATGCCACCTGCCACAAGTTGTGGATTGTCCACTTGCCACGTCACCAGCCACATCACCTGCCACAAGTTGTGGATTTCCACTTGCCACGTGACTTGCCACATCACCTGCCACATCACTTGCCACGTCACCTGTCACAAGTTGTGGATTGTCCACTTGCCACATCACTTGCCACCTGCCATGTCACTTGCCACAAGCTGTGGATTGTCCACTTGCCACGTCACTTGCCATGTCACCTGCCACAAGTTTTGGATTGTCCACTTGCCACGTCACTTGCCATGTCAGCTGCCACGTCACTTGCCACAAGATGTGGATTGTCCACTTGTCACATCACCTGCCACATCACTTGCCACGTCACCTGCCACAATTTGTGGATTGTCCACTTGCCACATCACCTGCCACGTCACTTGCCACGAGATGTGGATTGTCCACTTTCCACGTCATCTGCCATGCCACCTGCCACAAGTTGTGGATTGTCCATTTGCCACGTCACTTGCCACATCACCTGCCACAAGTTGTGACGTAGCAAGTAGACAATCCACAACTTGTGGCAGGTGATGTGGCAAGTGACGTGGCAAGTAGACAATCCACTTGCCACATCACCTGCCACGTCACTTGCCACAAGATGTTGATTGTCCACTTTCCACGTCACCTGCCATGCCACCTGCCACAAGTTGTGGATTGTCCACTTGCCACGTCACCAGCCACATCACCTGCCACAAGTTGTGGATTGTCCACTTGCCACACCACTTTCCACGTCACCTGCCACAAGATGTGGATTGTCCACTTGCCACGTCACCAGCCACATCACCTGCCACAAGTTGTGGATTGTCCACTTGCCACATCACTTTCCACGTCACCTGCCACGTCACCTGCCACAAGTTGTGGATTGTCCACTTGCCACGTCCCCTGCCACGTCACCTGCCACAAGTGGATTGTCCACTTGCCACATCACCTGCCACAAGCTGTGGATTGTCCACTTGCTACGTCACCAGCCACATCACCTGCCACAAGTTGTGGATTGTCCACTTGCCACATCACCTGCCACGTCACTTGCCACATCACCTGCCACAAGTTGTGGATTGTCTACTTGCCACGTCACTTGCCACATCACCTGCCACGTCACTTGCCACAAGATGTGGATTGTCCACTTTCCACGTCACCTGCCATGCCACCTGCCACAAGTTGTGGATTGTCCACTTGCCACATCACCAGCCACATCACCAGCCACAAGTTGTGGATTGTCCACTTGCCACACCACTTTCCACGTCACCTGCCACAAGATGTGGATTGTCCACTTGCCACGTCACCAGCCACAAGTTGTGGATTGTCCACTTGCCACATCACTTTCCACGTCACCTGCCACAAGTTGTGGATTGTCCACTTGCCACGTCCCCTGCCACGTCACCTGCCACGAGTGGATTGTCCACTTGCCACATCACCTGCCACAAGTTGTGGATTGTCCACTTGCCACGTCACCTGACACAAGTTGTGGATTGTCCACTCGCCACGTCACTTGCCACATCCCCTGCCACAAGTGGATTGTCCACTTGCCATGTCACTTGCCACGTCCCCTGCCACAAGTGGATTGTCCACTTGCCACGTCACTTGCCACGTCACCTGCCACAAGTTATGGATTGTCCACTTGCCACGTCACATGCCAGTCACCTGCCACAAGTTGTTGATTTTCCACTTGCCACGTCACCTGCCAGGTCACTTGCCGCATCACCTGCCAGGTCACTTGCCACGTCACCTGCCACAAGTTGTGGATTGTCCACTTTCCACGTCACTTGCCACTTCACCTGCCACGTCACTTGCCACAAGTTGTGGATTGTCCACTTGCCACATCACTTGCCACCTGCCATGTCACTTGCCACAAGTTGTGGATTGTCCACTTGCCACGTCACTTGCCACCTGCCATGTCACTTGCCACAAGTTGTGGATTGTCCACTTGCAATTGCAATTGTTTAAAATATTTTTCTAATGGTTTTTCATCATTTGCAATCATTTTTGAGATTTTTAATGTAAAAAAAAAAGGTCACCTTTAAAAACGCATATAAACGCAAACGCGGCTAAACGCGGTAGCGGCGTTTTGCCGCGTTTTGCGTCTGAAACGTGGAAATTTTTGCTTCTGAACGCATTTTTTTGCTTCTGAAAAAACGAGATTAAACGCAACTGCATAAAAACGGAAAAAAACGAGACTGCGTGCATGGACACATAGGATAACATTGAATGAGTTCAGGGGCAGTTGAAAAAACTGTCCAACTGCATCTGAACGCGCGTTTAACTGCGTCTCGTGTGCATGAGGCCTTAGAGGGGAGGTACCAGAATAAGTGGCGACAATGGCTGCAATTTAGAAAATCTGAAAATTATTTGAAGTTGCTGTATTGTTAGTGAGAAATATTGGAAGGATCGAGCGAGAGAGGGGGGGGGGGGGAGTTGTATTAATGTATTAATTAGTGTTTAATATAGAAATTATGATGTATTGATGGTATGTCTTTTAAACGAGTTATATTTGAAAATTTGGTAAAGAATAAAAAATAAAATAAAAAATAAAGTAGGACAGACCATATTGGTCCCATAAAGAATGAGGAAGGACATCTGGTTACAAAGCATGGGGAGATGGCGATGGTATTGAATTTATTTTTCTCCTCAGTCTTCACAAGGGAAACGGGGCTTCAGTAACTAAAACTGCAGTGTTTATCCTTATGACACATCACAGGAAGCACCTCCATGGTTAACAGAGGACAGAAATGGGGGCGTGGCCTGGCAATGCACTAGAGCGAACGTGTGCTCCGTGAACTCCGGGGCCGACACTACTAAATTAGCCTAATTACACGGATCCTCTTGCAACCTTCTCGCCTGACGATGGGTCGGAGAACGGGCAAGTCCCTACCCAAGAAAGGTACCTCTACGGGGTCAATTAAACGGTTCCTTTCCGTGGAACCCGAGGATGCGGAGGGACAGGACGGCCTAGGCCGCTCACCACATTGCGCACCTCTGGGAGTGGACCCCGCCTCCCGCGATAGGCCAGAGCGGAGACCGCACTCGCCTGAGTCTTCTGCGGACTGGGACGATGAGGAGGACCTGCCTAGCTCGGCCGGAGCGGCGACTAAGGTGAGCGACCTGCCTACCAAATCTGACCTGCTGCTAAACTTAGAGCGGGTCATTAAGAAGGAGGTCTCCACGGTCCGATCGGACCTGTCTCGAGTACTACTGCGGGTGGAAGAATCCGAGCAGCGCTTGGATCGGCATGCGAACGCCATTAGGACTTTGCAGGCGACTACCCGTCAGCTTGCCTTTGGTCACCGAACGACCCTTTACAAACTCGAGGACCAGGAGAACCGCAACAGACGTAATAACGTTCGGATTAGGGGCCTACCTGAAGCAACTGGGGATGATGACCTCTTACCGTCCGTCAGAGGCATTTTCAACAGCCTCCTCGGCCGAGCGGCGGATGCTCCCTTAAAGATAGACCGGGTGCATAGAGCTCTCCGGCCCCGCAACCTCACCGCTGACACTCCACGAGACGTTATTTGCAGGGTCCACCATTACCCAGAGAAGGAGCTGATCATGCAAAAGGCCAGGGGCTCCACACCATTCGATTTTGATGGGGCGATGCTATCCTTTTTTCCCGATCTGGCAAGGGAGACTTTAGATAGACGCAGGGCCCTGCGTCCCCTTACGGAGCTGCTCTGGGCGGCGTCCATTAAATATAAATGGGGCTTTCCAGCGGCCCTGATTGCTTCTAAGGATGGCAGAACCGCGATACTTCGCTTCCCAGAAGATTTGGCCAGATTCTGCAAAGACCTGAATATCAGTGTCCCGGATCTACCTGGCTGGCAAGATGGCATCCCACCTTTACCAAGCGGGGCCGACCACGGATGGCAGAAAGCGGGCCGCGCCCGACGCACCTCCGACCAGGATCACCGCCCTTGAATCGACAAAGTGCCTTGTAGTTTGCTTCCCCTCCTGCACCGAATTCTTGGCTGCAGTCGCAGGGATTATTCCCCTGCTGAGAGTGAGATATCTTCCCTGCCCTGGATGTAAGTTGACATGGGCCGATTATGGCGGCTGCTGGACCTTGCTATTCTGCAGGTAGGATGTTGATTGCAGTGTCTACTGCTCCTTTATGCTTCCCATGGGGCCCCTACCCAAGGTTGGACACTGCTATGTTTTTGCTCTGGGTCCTCTGATTTTGTTTTGCATATGTTTTGTTTAATGCTGTTTTTTCCCTTAAGGGGTCATTGACCTCAACACATGGAAATTCCTAAACACCAAGGATCCAAAGATTCCAACTTTTTACGCACTACCGAAAATTCACAAGTCTCAAACAAATTCCCCAGGACATCCTATCATTTCAGGATGTTCCTGTTTAACTGAAAATGCGAGCGCATTAGTTGATAGCTATTTAAGTCCACATGTCATCTCTTTATCTTCATATGTAAAAGATACCATCGATTTGTTAAGAATGATTGAGGGATTGTCTCTCCCTCCCAACTCATGGTTGGTTGCCCTGGACATCGAAAGCCTCTACAACACAATTCCCCATGACAAGGGAGTTGAAGTTGTACGTAGGTTTCTTTCTGAAAGAGGTTCCTCTTTCCTACAATACAGCTCTTTTGTTGTGGACCTTCTTGAATATATTCTTAAGCATAATGTCTTTGTTTTTGACTCCACCCACTACCTCCAGGTACAGGGGGTTGCGATGGGGACTAAATGTGCCCCATCGTATGCAAACCTGTACCTGGGGGGGTGGGAAAAGGAAACTTTCTCTAGAGAAGATTTGTCACCGTTTTTGGATAAAATTGTTTCATGGTTTCGTTATATCGACGATGTTCTTTTTTTCTGGTCAGGCACGGAAACAGAATTAAAAACTTTTTTTCAATTGATTTCTATTAATAATTTTAATTTGAAATTTACCATGCAACATAGTCAGTCAATAGTTAACTTTTTAGACATAACTATTTCTTTGGACAGTGAAGGTAGACTCAACTCTTTCTTATTTAGGAAACCGTCTGCTGGTAACACGGTTTTACACGCTACTAGCTTTCACCCAATTTCTTTGATTAATAGTATTCCTTATAGCCAATATTTGCGTTTAAAGCGCAATTGTAGCAAAAACTCAGATTTTCATACAGCAGCTGATGACCTTTACCAAAGATTGAGAAAAAGAGGATACAGCCATAAATGTTTGAAACGAGCCTATAACCGTGTAAAACCTAAAACTAGAACTTCATTTATTTTCTCTACCCGACGTTCCAGTACAAATGATTCTGTTAGAATTATTACTCGCTATTCCAATCAGCATCGTAAGTTTAAGGAAATTCTACACAATTTTTGGCCACTCCTTCTAGCTGACCCTACCACCAAGAAATATATTAAAAATCTTCCCGAAGTTACCTTTAAAAGAGTTCCCTCTCTCAAAGATAAACTAGTGCATAGTCACTTTGAACAACCAAAGTTGGATACTAGAAAAGTAATCAATGGCACTTTTCCATGTGGCCATTGTGACGTTTGTTGTTATGTTAACTCACATACCAAACTTAAACTGCCAAATGGCAAATGGCACTCCATTAAACATCGAGTCACATGTCAAACACAGGGCGTTATATATCTTGCCCGTTGCCTTTGTGGCGGATTTTATGTAGGTAAAACAAAGCGACAATTTTGTATTCGAATCAAGGACCACATCAAACCCATTATTAAAAAGAAAATGGAGACGGCCATCAGTCGGCACGTTGGCCTCTTTCATGCTTTCAATCCCAAATTTATCACCTTTTCCGCACTTGAACACATCCCCCTTGATGTGAGAGGGGGCAGTGTGGATAATATCTTACTTCAACATGAAGCTGAATGGATTTTTAATTTAAGGGCTACAACTTCACCTGGCTTTAATGAAAACTTAAGCTTTAAACCCTTTTTGTGATATATTTTTTTTCTGGCCCTTCAGTCCTGCTGACCGCCCCTCTGAGAGGGAACCTGTTTGGGTTCCCATTTCCCCCTCCCCCCCCCCCTTTTTTTTTTTTCTCTTTTTTTTTTTTTTCATTGTTGTATTTGAAATTTGTTTGTATTGATTTGTTTGTTAATAACGAGTATAAGTATACATTATGTATATGTTTATGATATTATTATGTTTATGATATTATTATGTTTATGATATTATTATGTGCAGCTTTCAGAGAAATAATTTATGCCCTCCCCCTTTTTTTTTAAGATTCCCCACCCGAATGGTCCACCTCCTCGGTTTCCCCATCAGTGTTGTTCGCACGGACGCCCGGGGGCATAGGCGCCTTGTGTGCCACTGCCCCTCTCTAGCGCTGCGACGCTCCCCCTACATCGGTCGGAAGGATTGGCCATTTTTTTGCCATCCTTTTCCGACCCTCTTTTTCCATCGTTTTTGCCTCCACGCCTGACTGGGCGGTCGGATTGGTGGCCACGTTCATCTATGCCGTCGCCTTTTACGAAGGCATCGTTCGTTCCCCTCTTTCCCCCGCCCACATGCTTGAGGCATTATGGGACCTGTAGGCTTACTCAGTCTCGTCCCATTGGTGAGCATGCGCAATAGCGCTCCTTTTGTCCGCATCAGGCCGACTACGTCAGACGCCGGCTTGATGGCGGGGCATATAAAAAGCCTTCGTAATACCGTCATTCCTTTGCGGGTCGCAGCCAAGGGTGACGCTTGATCCTCCAGACTCTGTACTTCTTGGTAAGCTTACTGCTATATCTTTCTATATTTACTTTAATCGATCGTTCTTTTCATTTGCAAACGTTCACTTTTCCGTCTGATTGTTTTTCAACCCTTTAGACCTGGGCTATTGTCCATGTTTCTTTTTGTATGTCTGCATTGACTCCCTGGCTTGGAATTCTATGCTTTGGGATGCTAATGTGTAATTCTTAGTGTATGTCTATATGCTTGAGTGTTTGTGTTTTTATAACACTCAGTTTTTGATGTACACACCACCCTTTTGAGATATACTTTCTTACCTATCCTAACCTTTCTAATCTTCGTTTTGTTTTTTCTTTGATTGGCCACCCAGCTGGTACTTCTGTGCAGGTGTGTCTCCCTGAGTGCTCCAAAAGATTTTTTTCAAAATACGAGCGTCCCCATTTCTTACAACTATCCAACCTATGTAAGTAATATATTTCAAATTAAAATATATCTGTGTACTACCTTTCTCAATTTCTATACTTTAGAGGGTCTTTCACCCCTAAAAGGCTGTTTTTTTTTAGCAACCTTAAAATTAAGTCGTGTATTAAAGAACTTTAAATTATCCCAAAATTTCAAATTTCGCTTTTTACTACATACCTTTTTGTTATCAGTTTCCTTGGGTTGGCTTTTTAGCCCCCTGCGATTCAGCACTGCTGCAGTTAACCCCCGAGGTGGACAATTCCCCTACTTTACCATCAACGTAGTGGTTGAAGGTGGGTTTGATGTGTGTCTGTGTTGTTTTGGTGTTTTTTTTTTCTCTCTGCACTTATGAATTTTGTGATATATTCTATTACTATTTTTGTACTTTTGGTTTAGATTTTGTTCAAACATTCACACATCCCCTGAAGAAGCAATCCAATGCGAAACATGTCGGGACTATGTGTGCTTGACGAGAACAACCACTGTATTGCATTATTCTGTATCTTTTAAGCATATATTGCTACTGATTTTAACTTCAAACTTAATAAATTTTTGTACTACAAATTTTGTACTTTAATTAATTGCACTTTGTTAACTTGCACCGTGAAAATCCCTAATTTCCCTTCCTGTCCTTTGATTTATGTTTCTGTTTTTTCCCTTGTTTTAGTTTTGGTCGGGTTGCGGTTTCCCCTTGCATACTATGCCGCCCCAGATCTGTACCCTATCATACATGTGTACTACTGTTATCCATAGTAGGATGCTATGAGTTATCTGCTGTAGTGTCGGCGCCGGGCCACTGGGCTGCGCTTCAGACCCCCATGGAGAGGTTTGCGCCCAGTTGCATGAGCCCCACCTCCCCCTTTTTGAGCTGGGGCTGTTTGGCGCAGAGCCCCAGTGTCCTTGCCCCTTATGGGGTGGGGGGTGCAGGGGCGCTGTGTCGAGCGCGCAGCCCGCTCTTGCATGGCATATTTATGCGTGCAACACTAGCTGTTATCAGACAGTATTTTTTCTGGTACATTTGTGCTCTGTTTTTCCCACTGTTACGTGGTCTTTTTTCCTTCGGTCCCTTTTCCCTCTTTTTCTTCTCTATCCCTCCTCCCTTGGCTCCTCCCGATACCCTCCTCTACCCTCCCCCCCCCATTTAGTTATGGTCTGCCTCTGCATTGTACTGGTTGTATTATGGTGATCGCGGTTCCTCTTCTAGAGACCTCATGGCCACGGTGAACCTTGTATCTTTTAACATAGGGGCCTCCAGGCTCCGGGGAAGAGAAACAATTTATATAGAGAGCTGGATTGCCTGCGGGGGGACGTGGCCTTCCTCCAGGAGACCCACCTCACACATACGACTTTGGTCAGACTACACTCCCCAAAGTACCCCACGTGGTACTACAGCCTTTCAGATGTTTCCAAAGCAAAGGGTGTGGCCATTGGGCTCCGTGGGGGAACCGCGTTTACACTGGAATCTATGTTGAGCGATCCTGCGGGACGCTTCTTGTTTCTCCGGGGCACCCTGGGCAGCATGCCATGTACTCTTGCTACCTTATATTCCCCTAACAGGGATCAAGCGAGTTTTCTTGCCTCCACACTCAACTTGCGGAGTTTTGCCCGTGGCTGTATCCTCCTAGCGGGCGACTTTAATGTTCCGCTGGAACCTGCTCTGGACACCTCTAGGGGTGGCTCTTCTTTATCCAGCAGAAAATTAAAGTTCATACGCTCACGACTCCATGACTTGCAGTTGATGGATGTCTGGAGAATTACTCACCCACGGGAAAGAGATTTTACTTACTATTCTTCGGTACACCAAACGTACTCCAGAATTGATTTGTGTTTCATTGATCAACATCTACCGCTAATAGTGAAGTCAAGCATTGAATCCTCTCCCTTATCAGATCACGCGCCTCTCTCGCTAACTTACAGAGTAGAGTCCCTACCCCTGAAATCCACTAATTGGAAGTTGAATGAAGATCTGATATCCAAGGAGTTAGATAAGAAGGTGATAGGCGAAGATTTAGAATTTTACTTTAGGACTAATGTGAGCCCTGATGTTTCCCCTGGAGTGTTATGGGAGGCCCACAAGGTGTTTATTAGGGGTAAGCTCATGGAATTGGGATCTAGGAAAAAGAAGGAGCGTACACTACAACAAACTACCTTACTACGTGAAATTGAAGGCTTAGAACGCCAACATAAACTAAATCAGACCCCGGCCCTTTTCCAAACCCTGACTGAAAAACGAGACACACTGAAGTTCCTTCTACATTTGGACCAAAAGCGACGCTCTCGGTTAGTAGCTCAACGTTTTTACGAGTGGGATGATAAACCCAGTAGGTTATTGGCCAATTCGGTGCGACAGCGTAAGAACGCTGCGTTTATTGCTAAGGTTAAAACCCCCACGGGAGACCTGGTGTTTGACACCCCCGACATAACCAAGACGTTTAGGGACTTCTATCAATGCCTGTATCAGGTGCACCAGGATATCAGTGATGGGGAAACAAGGGGGCGCCTTATCCGGGAATACTTGGCCCGTGCCGACCTTCCTACGCTCCCTGCGGAAGTCCTGGCTTCCTTAGAGGGTGAGTTTACATCGGCGGAGCTCCTGGGTGCCATGAAGGGCATGGCCTGTGGCAAGGCCCAGGGGCCTGATGGCCTCACGGTGACTTATTATCGATCGTACGATGACATACAGATCCCTCAATTTACCAACTATGCTAACGTGACCGGCGGAGCTCTGCATCCGGAAACCACCCATGCCCACATTACTGTTATCCCCAAGGCGGGCAAAGACCCCAGTGATTGCGCGAGTTACCGCCCTATTTCGCTGTTGAACATTGACGCAAAAAATTTATGCTAAAGCTATTGCAAACCGACTGCTCCCCCTGATACCGCAATGGATCTCGAAAGACCAGACGGGATTCATTCCGGGTAGGGAAGCGCGGGATAACTCACTGCGCACACTCTCCCTGATGGCGTATGTACGGCGGACTTCCCAGCCCACCCTGTTACTTTCCACAGATGCTGAGAAGGCGTTTGACAGGGTGGACTGGGAATATCTTATGGCAACGCTGACGAACCTAGGAATTGGCCCCTCTTTGCGCTCCCAAATATCGACCTTATACCAACGACCCACTGCCCAAATACGAATTAATGGCACCCTTAGTGACCCCTTCTCCTTTTACAATGGTACCCGCCAGGGATGCCCACTCTCGCCAATTTTGTTTGCGATCTCCCTAGAACCCTTTCTCTCCCTCATTAGGCGCAACCCGAGTATACATGGTATATCAATAGGCAAAACAGAACACAAATACGCAGCATACGCTGATATACTATTTTATATTCAACAACCGCTGATCACCCTCCCTAATCTTATGTCTGAATTCTCGGCTTATGGCTTAGTTTCGAATTTTAAAATTAATATGTCCAAATCGGAACTATTAAATATTTCTGTCCCCGCTCGACAGGTGTCTCACCTGAAACGGAACTACCCCTTTACCTGGCAGACGAGATCTATGAAATATTTAGGTATTCACCTCACGCCCTCCCTGTCGTCCCTATTCCGTACTAACTTCATACCTCTACTTAACACGCTTAGGTCAGATATCCAGAAATGGTCCCAGCTGCGACACTCTTGGCTGGGTAGAATCGGGTTGGTCAAGATGAATTTGCTGCCCAGGGTGCTCTTTATGTTTCAGATGATCCCGTTCGGGATACCAGTGTTTTTTTTTACGATTTTGACCTCTATGGTGTATAGATATATATGGAATTTGAAAAAACCCAGACTCCCTAGGTCTCTCCTCACCCATCTTAAATGCGATGGAGGACTAGCAGTGCCGGATTTTAAGCTTTATTACCACCCCATTGTGTTGACTAGGCTCTCTGATTGGAAATACTGCAAGGAGACCAAGTTATGGGTTAATCTAGAGACAGACCTCTGTGGCACTGAACTTTCCACGCTGATGTGGATCCCGAGGAAATTCCGGACTCTCTTGCCTACTACATCGCTGCTAACGCAATCGACCTTGATGGTATGGGACTCTCTGTGCAAGACACATGGATGGGCGTATAATTCCCCTCTGATGCCCTTGACAGGACACGATTACTTCCCGCCAGGCAATATGGATCCTCAAACTCACTCATGGCATCTGGGCAATAAACTCTACCTGCATCAAATTGCCGGCCCCTCCGGCATTTTACCACTCTCTACCATCATGGGCGCATCTTCCATATCTTATATGGACCGCTGGAAACATCATCAATTAATGGCCTTTTTTCATTCACTCCCAAAACCCTTACGCTCCTTGGCTGAGCTTACACCTCTGGAAACCGCATTTTCTGATACTCACCCAACCGAGAAACCAATCTCATACTTTTATCACGCACTGCTGTCCCTTACTTCTACCAGAACCCCTACATTCCTACGCAACTGGGAACAGGATCTACAAATGGAACTCTCGCCGACCCAAAAATCGCATATTCTTGCCTTGGCACATACATCCCTCGGATCTTCTAAAACATCGGAAATGGCATATAAGCTTTTAACCAGATGGCATTACACGCCTGTGGTATTACATAGGTTTTTCCCCCTGACATCACCACTGTGTTGGCGGGAATGCGGTGAGAGAGCTACCCACGCTCATATTTGGTGGTATTGCCCGAGGATCCGTCCATTCTGGCTAACGGTTTTATATTGGATCAAAGAGATCCAGGGATGGGAGGTCCCTAATGATCCTTGGTATGTTTTGTTCCACTGTACGGGGAAGCCAACAGGCCCTTATAAAAGATCAATTACACCCCACCACCTTAATGCCGCAAAAACCCTCATCCCACAATTTTGGAAACTGAGGAAGATCCCTACGCTCCGACGTTGGTTACTCAACGTGGATGACACTTATTACATGGAGGACCTGACCCTCTCCCTCCGTGGCAAACCCGAGCTAGCAAAAAAATTTTGGGCCTGTTGGGTTGCCTTTAAATATTCTTCCAGCTATGCAGATATAATGTCTCAACCACTATGATTGTAATCTTAGCACTTAAGGTTCTTACTGTAATTTTGGAGCTGGTATCAGAGGCGGACCTGACTCCCCTTCCCACCCCCCCACCCCACCCCTACATTCCCCACCCTTTTCTATGTTCTTTACTTCCTGCCCTTTTTTTTTCTTTTTTCTTTCTCCATCTCTGTCTATTGTGCTTCCTTTCTTAAAACTGGAAGAGAGGGATGTACTCTCATTGCCGCAGAGGTTTGACGGTTCCAGCAGCGGTAATTCGTAGTGATCACTTAGCCATGTGACTTTGGAATCTTGCCGGTGGTTCATGTTACTATACTACTTCTGCTGTTTTGACCGTTATGGGCGGTACCTTGCCTTGAACCATAGTTGCTGATAATGTAATACGACTGTCCCATGTGCTGGTTCACGTATTGTCTTATTTTATTGTGCATGCTTCTTTTCTTCAATAAACATTAATAAAAAAAAAACAAAAAAAAACTGAGGACAGAAATAAAATTAGGCTTGGGAAACTTAACATTAATAAATCACCGGGACCAGATGGTTTGCATCCAAGGGAACTCAAGTAACTGCCAGAACAGTGTTCACAATTTTTCTTGACAGTTTACTGACTGGAATGGTACCAGCTGATTGGAGAAAAGCCAATGTAGCTCCAATATTTAAAAAAGGCCAAAAATACATCCCTGGGAATTACAGACCAGTTAGCCTAACAGCAATAGTATGCAAGCTCTTGGAGGGGATGAAAAGGGAAGATAATGATATACAAGATTTTATTAATAAAAACTGTATCATTAGCAGTAATCAGCATGGATTCATGAAGACTTGTTCTTGCCAAACCAATCTAACATTCTATGAGGAGGTGACCTGCCATCTAGATAAAGGAAGGCCCGTAGACGCAGCTCACTGTTCCTTGCTTTGTACAGTAAACGCTTATGGGGAACTGTACTAGGATTTTGCAAAAGCATTTGACACAGTTCCCCATAAATTTTACTGTACAAAGTAAGGTCCATTGGCATGGACCACAGGGTGAGTACATGAATTGAAAACTGGCTAAAAGGGCGAGTTCAGAGGGTAGTGATGAATGGAGTACTCGGAATGGTCAGGGGTGGAAAGAGGCGTCCCCCAGGGTTCTGTGCTGGGACCAATCCTATTTAAATTGTTCATAAACGACCTGGAGGATGGCGTAAACAGTTCAATCTCTGTATTTGTGGATGGTACTAAGCTAAGCCGTGCAATAAGTTCTCTGCAAGATGTGGAAACCTTGCAAAACGATCTGAATAAATTAATGGGGTGGGCAACTACATGGCAAATGAGGTTCAATGTAGAAAAATGTAAAATAATGCATTTGGGTGGCAAAAATATGAATGCAATCTATATAATTGGGGGGGGAACCTCTGGGGGAATCTAGGATGGAAAAGGACCTGGGGTTCCTAGTAGATGATCGGCTCAGCAAGCTGCTAACAAAGCAAACAGAATATTGCATGCATTAAAAATGGGATTAATTCTAGAGACAGAACGATAATTCTCGCGCTCTACAAGACTCTCGTCCGTCCGCACTTAGAGTATGCTGTCCAGTTCTGGGCACCAGTCCTCAGAAAGGATGAAATGGAGCGAGTACAAAGATACAACAAAGCTAATAAAGGGTCTGGAGGATATTCGTTATAAGAAAGGTTGCGAGCACTGAACTTATTCTCTCTGGAGAAGAGACGCATAAGAAGGGATACGATTTCAATATACAAATACCATGCTGTTGACCCCACAATAGGGATAAAACTTTTTCGCAGAAGGAAGTTTAATAAGACTCATGGGCATTCATTTAAATTAGAAGAAAAAAGACCTTTAACCTTAAACTAAGAATGTACGGGAACATGAATAGCTAATAAAGTGCTAGCCTGTGCCATGACAACGTTATTTATGTTCCCTCAGCCAATAGAAGCATAGAGATGTTATTCTTATGGGATATGTGAGGGCGGAACACAGGCTTTTGGCAGACATTTTTCTTCAGCTTTCGTGCTGTAAGCATGTCTCTCTGTTGTGGGCCACATCAGAAATACATTTTCCTGCTTCTCAGAACACCTGAAGTTTTTTTTACTGATCACAAGGGAAATTCCTAACATTTTTGGTCCTTCGAGCCGGAAGCAACACGCTGGTTTTCAGATCAGACGGCCCGACAAACCTTCGGTGAGTATTGGACTTTGAAGCTTACCGAACGCTTACAAGTCCCCCAATCAATGTTATTTGGTGAAAAAGGGGCGGGGCCAAAAGATCTGGATTCCACTGTTTCCGAACCTTGTGTGATCCAGTCCAGGTGTTTGAGAGGTAGGATCATTTAAATTATTCTTAATTCTTTCTGAGTCTTTTCTTCTCTTTCTCTTTGCTTAATGTGTTGTAATTGCCGACATTGGTATTGATCGTATAATATCTAGATGATCCAGTGCTCGTAGACAGAGACACTTGGGGACGTTGTCTAAGGTAAAAAATTACGTCGCCCGCTGTCCGGACAGATAACAAAAAGATTTGAGGTATACCGAATGTCAGAGGTTGAATGCCTGACTATTTCAGCGCTGTTTAGTTAAGTGATCTACAAAGATCGCAAGGCTATCTTTTTTCTGTGTGTTTACTTATCTTTGTTCATGTTTAACCCTTTTTGATTCTCTTGATAGTGTGGGGAGTGCTGATGTTTTTTCTCTTGTATTGACATGTTTTTTGTGCTGGTATTTCTCAGAAGATAAGAGGCCAAGCACTGCTCTCTCTCCCCCTCCCCCTCCCCTCATGGAAGGATTGCTTCTGCAAGAAGTTGTAAATGTTAACCCTTGATTAGCTATGACAATACAGAAGGGTTATATTGTAAATATTGAAACTTAGCATAAAAGAAAAAGAAGGTAGATGGCATTTTGGAGTAAATAGAATGTTGTAGAATTATCAGGTGGCTTGATGAATGTGAAAAAAAAAAAAAAAAAAAAAAAAAGGCTGAGAATGTTTTCATTGCTATGAAGGTTAAGAAGCTGTTTCTCAGAAACAAGAAAATGCAGATTGCCTGACAGAGGTTAATTTGTGCATCTGTGAAAATATTAGGACTTTTGGTGGGAAGAGAGTCTGAAAAATAGTTTTAAAGTAAATATTTATATTGGATTGGAGTTGATGATGCAATGCTGTTTATATTTGGGTACATTTATAAAGTCAAAAGGCAAAGTTCAAAAAAGGTATGGGTTGGAAATGGCGGAGTATTGGCTTCAGCATGCTAGAATTAGGGTAGAAGGAACAAAGGAAAAATGCCAAGACCAATTGCCCCTAGTGGACAAAGAGGATGATCTCATCTGCTACACCCAGAGACCACCTCCCTATAATGGTCCTCCCCCTCAGGTGCAAGTAACTGCCCAGAGTAACACCTTCCCTGTGACATCCACCCCTGTCAAAGGAACCGCCTCTGAACAAAACCCCAACTCCACTTCCTCAATCTCTCCAGACAGTAGTTCAGTCCTGGAGATGAACAGATCGATCCTTGAAACATTAACTGATGCCATAACTCATGTACTAGGTGCCCCAGCAGGAGCCAAGAGACTAAGTAAACCTCCTATTAGGTATGGTGTGGACGACGGTGAGGAATACCCCTGCGCCCCAGAAAATGCACAGGGACGGGGGGGATCCATTGCCTCCAGAAAGCCCAGACTTAGGGAACAGGTTGACTGCCTTAATGAACAGATGCCGGCTTAGATGGGTACAACGGACTGATTGGCAAAAAAATAAATATGACAGTACAAGAAGACAAAGAAAGTGTCAGTGACTACCTAAATAAATTACGAGAGATTTTTAGAGTGTTCTCCGGGCTCCCCGAAGCTGAGGATGTGAATAGTGCATATTAACAGCTAAAGATTGCTTTTTTAAATGGATTGAAACAGGATCATAAGGATTACATTGTTAAAAACATGGTTACTTACCGAACTGCATCAGTTTTAGATGTTTTACAATATGCTAAGCATTCTGAGAAGTATTTGAAAGCAAAAGCAAAAAAGAATGTGAAAGTAAAGGTTTTTATGCAAGGTGATGAAGGAGAGGAGGATGCAGAAGAGTACACTGCTGAGGCAGAACCAGAGGGGTCTCATAGAGGAAGGATTACTCTACAGAAATAGACAGTGCAACGAGAGTACTTCCACCCTGTGTACAAGCACTGGTAGCATCAGCGGTGTAGTGGTTAGCACTCTCGCCTAGCAGTGAAGGGGGTCACTGGTTCGAATCCCAATCATGACGCTGCCTGCCTGGAGTTTGCATCTACTCCCTGTACCTGTGTGGATTTCCTCCGGGTGCTCTGGTTTCCTCCCGCACTCCGGGGACATGCAGGTAGGTTGATTGGCTTCTGTCCCGGTTTGGCCCTGGTATATGAATGGGGACGTTGGATCCTTGGGGGTGGAGAACGATGTGGGTGTACAGGGGTGGGGGCTAGACACTCACTCAGGCTGAACCGGATGGACTGGTGTCTTTATTCAACTTTACTAACTGAAAAGGTACCACATGCAGTGTTTGTTATCCTGTTACAGCAAAAGATATCACATTTGAGCCCAGCACGACACCTTTCCTGTATGACAATACTCTTGACACAACCTCACTTAACAATACAGAGGTGTACTACATTAAACCCATCCACGCTACTACCACTTCCTACTGACGGGTATAAACATGACTGCACTGTTGCCATCGCTGAAAAGGTACTGCCACGAAGTGATCTGAAAGATGTACCATTATCTAACCCTGACATGATACTTTTTGTTGATGGTTCTAGTAAGAAAAATCCAGATGGCACAAATGCAACAGGATATGCAGTAGTGACACAGGATGAGATTTTGGAAGCGGGGCCACTACCAAAACATTATTCAGCACAAGTTGCAGAACTTGTAGCACTGACAAGAGCATGTATACTGTCAGAAGGAAAATCTGTAACCATATACACTGACAGTCAATATGCCTTTTCAACAGTGCATGTTTTTGCACAACAATGGAAAAACAGGGGGATGGTCACCTCCAGTGGTAAACCAATTTCACATACGGACTTCATTTTAGAACTCCTAGATGCAATACAGTTACCAAAAAATCTTGCAATCTGTAAATGTCAAGCACACACAAAATATACGGACCCCATCTCAAAGGGAAATAAAAGGGCAGATGAAGCTGCACATAAAATAATGACGAGAAATCATAGTGATAGATCATACAGTCCTTACTGATATGCAGCAAAATGCCCCCCTGGGGAAAAACAATATTGGAAAACAAAGGGTTGCACAATAATTGATGATATTTACACATCACCTGAAGGGAAACCGGTATTACCAAAATCTTTATTTAGGTATGCAGCAGTATTGACACATGGAGTAACGCATGTGTCAAACAGGGGGGGTGACTGAGATGTTAAATAAAGTATGTACAGCCTATGGATTCACAAATTACTAAAAAAACTTTTTGCACTCAATGTCTTATATGTGCAAGACACAATGCTCAGGGAGGTATAAGATCACAGAAAGGGAAGTTCCCTACACCACAATATCCATTCCAACACATTTGCATGGATTTTATTGAATTAGACAAATGTGAAAGGAAGAAATATTGTTTGGTACCCAGGCACCCTGACCAAATAGGTGGAGATATTCCCGACAGGAAGTGCAGATGCACAGACTGTAGCCAAAGCATTACTAAGAGATATTATTCCTAGATTTGGAATTCCTGAAAGGATTTACAGTGATAATGGACCCCATTTTGTAATTAAAAAATATACAACATTTGATAGAAGTGATGAGAATTAAAGGGAAATACCATTGTGCCTATCATCCCCAATCAGCTGGATTGGTAGAAAGACATAATAGCATTCTAAAAAGCAAACTGAGAAAAGTTATGGAAGAAATAGGTAAAAATAATTGGATGTATTGCCTACTAGTAGCTGTGACCAGTATGTATATCACACCCCCAAAAGAAGATGAAAAAGGTGCATGTTGGAGATTGGGGTCTCAATAAAAAGTAATAAGAAAAAAGCAGTGGTAACTCCCCAATGTGGGATGGTCCTTTCAAAGTCCTTTTAACTACCCCTACTGTGATAAGGATTGCAGAGAGGTCTACCTGGATTCACCAGTCCCATTGTAAAAACTTTTCACAGGCAGAGTAGGGCCAGTTGGCTACAAGAGGTCCAGAAAGTCCGGCTACAAAGGGAGGTCTCACACAAGGTGGGACTTGTCTCAAACCGGTGAAGTCTCCCTCCCCTTCCAACTCCCCTATCCTATCCGCTGGAACTCTGTAGCTGGTTAGGATGAAAGGGACAGTAATTATCCTTGGGTTACTGGTGACTCTAGGAGAGGCATCCATAAGAGGGGGTAGGCGCTACGGAAGAGTAGAGGAACCTTTGAATTAGGGAAGAACAGGAAAAGCATTAAATCCAAAACTTTATAGAGGGAATAACTAGCACTATACTGGTAGACTTCTGTCAGATTGCAGATTGTGGGGATACAACTGGGGCTAGAGGACTTCTATGGGCAGATAAATATATCTGCTGGCTCTGGAATAAGGCAGGATGTTAAGCATGGGATCAGGCCCTGTGGACTACAGCGCATCAAGATTGGGGGTATAATCAACCAAGGGCTAAAAAGAGTGGTATAAAGGAGAGACTCCTAATCACAAAAGCGGCCAACTCCCCCTGCACAAATAGTAAGAACTGTAACCAACTATTAATAACATTAAAGGAGCCGAGGAAGGAAGATCAGCGGTTGTATTCAATGGGAGCATGGGTGTCAGGAACTGACCCCTCAGGAACATTTTTCCTTGAGGTATTACCACCTAATAAAATTAAACAACAGGAAAAAGTAGACTCAGAAGGGAAAGAAGAAGGCCATACTAAAATAGAAGTTCTGAGTAAAACTATAAGATTCACTAACCTAACAATAGAAGATGCCATAGCTTTGGAGACGGGCTACCAAGGAAAAAAAAAAATGAATGGTTAGAATGGTTGAGGTACACGGTTAGAACTCTGAAAAAGGAAAACTGTTTAGTTTGTGCCGGAGCCAGACCACATTTAGCAACAGTTCCTTTTCCTCTAGATCACAATACAGATCCAGAAGGTTTAAAATGCATGTTGCAATTGTATAATAAGAGCTATAAACCTGAAGCAAATTCTACTTGTCACACATTGAGTTTGTTGTTTCCCCCAGTACAGAGACCTCAGATACCTCCAGCGGTTACCGCTTATTCGGGCAACTTTACTTGTTTTGCACTCCCAGGGAACCGTAGCGCGGTGGATCTTGGGTCACTACCTGATGACTACTGTGTGGAGAGGATTAACACGGACAATGGTGACTGGGTTGAACATGACATTCAGAGAGCTGATGTCTAGTGGATGTGTGGGGATAAGAAACTGCGAGCTAGACTACCAGCCAATGCCCAAGGGGATTGCGCTATGGTCCAGCTGGCTATGCCCCTGAGAATCCTGTCAGAATACCCGTGGACTAAGAGTCACCGACAGTATCGTAGGGACACCTCTCCCTTGGGGTCATTTGACTCTCAGATCTACATAGATGAGATTGGGGTTCCTCGCGGGGTGTCGGACGAGTTTAAAGCCAGGAATTAGGTGACAGCTGGGTTTGAGTCTCTTCTCTGGTGGGTGACTATAGATAAAAATGTTGACTGGATTAATTATATATATATATATATTATAACCAACAACGATTTGTAAACTATACTAGGGATGCTGTGAAGGGCCTAGCAGAACAGTTGGCCCCCACATCTCTAATGACCTGGCAGAACCGAATGGTTTTAGATATGGTCTTAGCTGAAAGAGGAGGGTATGCAAAATGTTTGGTAGCATGTGTTGTACCTTTATCCCCAACAATACAGCTCCTGGAGGGACCGTGACCAGAGCCTTGGAAGAACTGACTGCGCTATCGAATGAATTGGCGGAAAACTCAGGTATTAATGATCCATTCACAACTTGGCTTGAAGGATGGTTTGGTAAATGGACTGGATTTATCACATCATGTTTGATCTCAATCGCTGTGGCTTTGGCCGTTTTGGTCACTTGCGGATGCTGCTGCATTCCCTGTATTCGAGGACTTTCACAAAAACTCATTGCAGTCTCAAGAACAATGTATCAAACCCTCTCTACCTCTGAGGAGACCTATGTGGACATTGAAGCTCAACTTAATGACATACAGTCCAAAAGTGTATAACACAGGGACTATCATCAAAATGTGTTGAGATAAAATAATCACACAAAGAGGAGGGAATGTTAGAAAAGTTTTAAATGTTTATTGTGTGACTATTAGAAAAACAATAGTCCTGAGACTGATTTATTAAAAAGCTTACTTCTGAGCACATTATTGTATTGTTTTGTCTTAATTAACTCCATAGTAGGTAGGATGATTAGATTTAACTAAATATGATAGCCTAAGAATGTACGGGAACATGAATAGCTAATAAAGTGCTAGTCTGTGCCATGACAACGTTATTTATGTTCCCTCAGCCAATAGAAGCATAGAGATGTTATTCTTATGGGATATGTGAGGGCGGAACACAGGCTTTTGGCAGACATTTTTCTTCAGCTTTCGTGCTGTAAGCATGTCTCTCTGTTGTGCCACATCAGAAATAGATTTTCCTGCTTCTCAGAACACCTGAAGTTTTTTTTACTGATCACAAGGGAAATTCCTAACAGGGTCCTTTACTGTAAGAGCCGCAAGGATGTGGAATTCTCTTCCACGGGTGGTGAAGTCTCAGTGGGGGGCATCAATAGTTTCAAGAAACTATTAGATAAGCACCTGAACGACCGCAACATACAGGGATATATAAGGTAATACTGACATATAATCACACACATAGGTTGGACTTGATGGACTTGTCTCTTTTCGACCTCACCTATGTAACCCATGCCTCTCAGCAAATACCTTGGGGTGTCTAGTTTTCGAAAAGTGGTCATTTGGGGGTTTTGTGCTATCTTGGCATTTCTTGGCCTCGGTAACCATGATAGGTAGTGAGGAAGTGAAATGAGCAATGTACGCCCTTAGAAAGCCTGAAGGCGGTGATTGGTTTTCGGGGTCATGTACATGACTAGACTGCCAAAAAGTTTCACACATGTGGTATTGTGGGGGGCAATTCCACAAATAGCCATGGCATGTGTGAGCAATATATAATTTCAGTGACAACTATGTGTACAATTTTAAATTTTTTTGTCATTTTTCAATCACTTGTGGCAAAAAAAATATTTAATAGTCAATGGGCTCAACATGCCTTTCAGCAAATATCTTCGGGTAGCGACTTTTTAAAAAGGGGTAATTTTGGTGAGTTTGTACTGCCCTGCCATTTTAGCACCTCAAGAAATGAGATGAGCAGAGTAAAAGCTGCGTAAATTCCAATAAATATACCATAGTTTGCAGACACTAAAACCAATAAATATATGCTTATTGAATTTTTTTTTTACCAAAGACATTTGGCTGAATACATTTTGGCCTAAATGTATGAAAAAAATTGAGTTTTTGTTATAAAAAATATCAATAAAGTGGAAAAATAGGATTTTTGTACTCGCCGTAAAATCCTGTAATTCACCGACCAACACAGCTCCTCTCTGTAACTAAATGGTTTGTTAGCCTGCCACTAGGAGAATTAGGCAAAATTGTAACAATACACAGAATTGTCAGTACCGCCCAGGGGGCGGACCCTGTGCCAACAACCCTCCCTGCTGCCCCAGCAGCCTCAGTATGTCAACAAGCAGTATAACGTAGAGAAAAGGAGGGGTGGGTGCTGTGTCGGTCAGTGAATTACAGAGAAAAGGATTTTACGGCGAGTACAAAAATCCTATTTTCTCTTATATTCACCGACCGACACAGCTCCTCTCTGTATCTAAATGGGACATCCCCAAGCAGTGCCAAACGAGGGTTGGGAAAAAACAGCATTAAAACTTCATCCACCATGGCAAGTGGGAACTAGTGAAACTAAACCCACAAAAAAACAGCAGTGTACGGAAAAACAAACCGCCATATAACCGGGTATTCTCAACAAGAGAGATCCCCAACACCGCAACCTTTTTGCGGAAGTAATGCAACAGTGCATTAACAAACAGTACTGTGTTTTTATCGAAAAAAACAGGACAAAATCTCAATTGCAAATATACAGCCGCCTGCAAAACTTTGCGGCCAAAACAGGCTTCAGCAGATGCACTGACGTCTACCTTGTAGAACTTGGTAAACGTATGGACAGACGACCAGGTCACCAACTTACACACCTGAGCGACCGACGCTTGGTTTCAGAAGGCTCAAGACGTTCCGATTGCCCTTGTAGAGTGGGCTGTGACCGGAAAGGGAGGCACCTGCCACTTCAAGGCGTAGGCTTGTACTACTGTCTGATCCACCTGGAAATGGTGGCAGACAATACCCTCCTTTGGACCAGCCACCGAAACAAATAGCGAGTCTGACTTTCGAAAGGGAGCTGTAGCAGACAAATACACTTTTAGAGCCCTAACCACGTCGAGAGCGTGAAGGGCCACCTCTTTCTGGTGCTTCGGCTTAAGACACAACGATGGTAATACAATGTCCTCATTGATATGAAAACTCGAGACCACCTTCAGTAGAAAGGACGGTTGTGGACGCAACCCCAGCTTATCCCTGTGGATGACCAGATAAGGCGACTTGCAGGACAAGGCTGCCAATTCCGAAACCCTCCTGGCCGATGTGATGGCCACTAGAAAGACCACTTTCTGTGAAAGGGTCAACAAGGGAATCTCCCTGATATTCTCAAATGGCGGCCTTTGAAGCGCCAACACCAGGTTTAAATCCCACGGAGGTAACGGTGGACGCACCGGAGGGACTACATGTCATACCCCCTGAACAAAGGTATTCACTAATGAATGAGACGCCAGGGGTCGCTGAAAAAAGACAGCCAGAGCGGAAATTTGCCCCTTAATGGTGCTCAACGCCAACTTCTGGTCTACACCTTTCTGAAGAAACAGCAGGATCCTGGATATAGAAAAAGAATGCGGATACCACCCTTTCTCCTCACAGAGATATAGGCCTTCCAGGTACGATGGTTTATCTTCCGAGAAGATTTCCGCGCCCTCAACATAGTTGGAATTACTGAGTCCGACAGACACCGGTTCCTCAGCACCTGGCTCTCAATAGCCATGTCGTTAAAGCAAGCAATGGTAAAGCAGGGTGAAAGATTGGACCTTGAGACAGGAGGTTCTCCCGCAGCGGCAGTTGCCAGGGAGCATCTGCCACCAGACGCACCAGGTCTGTGTACCAGGGCCGCCGAGGCCAATCTGGGGCCACCAGGATTACAGGAATCCCCTCGGCTTCCACTCTGCGCAGCAGGCGTGGTAACAGTGTAAGCAGAGGAAAAGAGTAGATCAGCTGGTACTGATCCCTCGGAGCCACCAGCGCGTCTGATACATCTGCCCACGGATCTCTTGCCTGGACACGAATCTCGGCACCTTCCGATTGACGGGAGGCCAATAGATGCCCCATTTCAGTCACAGCAGCCTGAATATCTCCGGATGCAATGCCCATTCTCCTGGGTCCAGCATCTGTCGACTCAGATAGTCCGCCTGTCAATTTTACACCCCCGGGATGTAAATGGCCGACAGGACCGGAACGTGTCGCTCTGCCCACCGAAGTATGTGAGCGACCTAACGAGCAGGGGCTGAGCTTCTTGTTCCCCCTTGGTGAGTTATGTATGCCACAGCCGTGTCGTTGTCTGACAGTATCCTGATCGGACGCCCTTGAAGACACATCAACCATGTGTGGAGGCACAGCCTGATCGCTCTCAATTCGAGCAGATTGATCGGCAACTCTGATTCTTCCGTCGACCAGAGGCCCTGCACCGACTGAATCCCCATCACTCCACCCCAGCCGGATAGACTGGTGTCCGTAGTGATCACCGTCCATTTCAGAGGAAGGAACGATTTTCCGGACTGAATCACCGGGGACCTAAACCACCAAATCAGTGAGTCCCTGACTGGCTGACTCCCCTGGATCTGCTGATCCAGGGACAACTGAGATTTGTCCCATTTTGACAAGATCTCCTTCTGCAGAACTTTGGTGTGGAACTGGGCATAAGGTACTGCCTTCAAAAGGAGGCTACCATGAGTCCCAGTACTCGCATGCAAAACCGGAGCGACGACCACTTTGCGGTTCATCAGTAGTAGATCTGGGAGTCTGCAATTTGTCTGCAGGGAGAAAAACTCTCGCTTCCCTGGAGTCCAACAGCGAACCTAGGTATGCATCCTGGATGGAATGCAGCGATTACTGAGCGAACTGATTCCATTCTGAACCTCAGCACTTTTACAAAGTGATTGAGGGCTTTTAAGTCCAAGATCGGACGTTCCCCTTCCTTCTTGGGAACCACAAACAGATTTCAGAAGAACCCATGGAAGCGTTCCGATTCCGGAACTGGTACAATCACCCTCTGATTAAGCAAGTACCTCACCGCCCCTAACAGGGCCTCCCTGCGAACCGGGGATGCGGGTATGCTGGAGGAGAAGAATCTGTTCGGCGGCCAAGAGAGAAACTATCTTGTAGCCTGTGGAAATCAGATCGCAGACCCATTGGTCGGATAACCGGGAGGTCCACCGGGCTGCAAACTCCCGAAGGCGACCCCCTACCCGAGATGTGGGTGGTGGCAAACCTTCATGCGGTAGCATTTTTGTTTGCAGGCTTGCGGATCCAGTGACACTTTTGACTGTCCGTGGGCGTGCGGTCGGGCTGAAGACGTTTTGTCAAAGCACCGGGCGGACGAAAAAGCCAAATGTGAGCGGAAAAAGAGGGCCCTTGCCTGCGGCGTGGCTCCTTAGCCTTCCTGGCTTATGGGAGTAGTGTACTCTTACCACCCGTGGCATTTTTAATAATGTCATCCAAAGACCCGGTCGCCAAGGAAGGGAAGATCCATCAGGGCTTTCTTGGATGCCTGGTCAGCAGACCAGCATTTTAGCCAAATCAGGCACCTCAGCACTACAGCTGACACTGAAGCCCTGGATAAGAGGGAGAGTATCCAGGGCCACGTCACAAACGTACTTAAGGCCTTGCACTAGTTGAGCTGCTAGTTCCACGAAGACAGGGGAGGCCTGTTGCTCTCCCAATTCGCGTTGCAAAAGTTTTGCCCACTCAGTCAGTGTCTGCGACACCAGTGCGGATGCCAGTACAGGTCGCACGGCTGACCCCACAACCGTAAACAAGGAACGAGCCACCGCCTTGGCCTTCCTGTCCGTGGGATCCTTGAATGCAGGAGTCCCCTCAACCGGGATCGTGGTTACTTTATTTAACCTAGATACTGGGGGGTCCACGACCGGAGGAGCCGACCATTTCTTGAGAAGACCATTTCTTGAGTCCCCAAAAACACTGCCATGTTTTTGGGGACCGAAAAGGTCCTTTGCGGCCGTCCTCATTCCCTGTAGATGAACTTGTCAAAATAAGTCAAATATGGGAAGTGAAAGTGCTGGCTTGAGGGACCCAAAAGGGACCAATACATCAGCAGAGGGATGCGCTGGCTCCTGGATCTTCAGGGTATCACGCACAGCTGTGATAAGTGCTCCAACCAGCACCTTGTCGCACCCGGACGGGGAATCATCCACACTGCTTGAATGGTCTTGGTCAGCCTCGTCAGAGCAGGGGTCACCAGCCGCAGCAGGGCCCGAGTCTGCATCAGCTCTCCCCAGAGGACGGGGGGAGGGGGGGCAGGGGCCTTTTACGCACACCTTTCCTTCCACTCACCGCCTCTATTTTAGCAACAAAAGAGTTAAGGACCGCCGTCAGGGTGTCCATGGGCACAGCGCTATCCGCTGGTGACCCGGTTGCAATAGCCTGGATTTCGGGGAAAGAAACACCAGTTTCTGAAGCCATGCTGACCCTACCCTGTCTGCCACCTGAAATATGACTTAGGACAGTGAAGGTCCCACCCTCCTGCTGTGGGTGGGGGGGTTCCTAGCGCCAGACTCACCACCCTGGGGCATTCTGTGATAGTTACTAACCGTGCCTGTAGTCCCCAGGAGGTTACCCAAGTGCATAGTGAAGAAACTGTGTCGGCAGCAGCTGTAGAAAAGAGCAGTGAAATGATCTGCAGAGCTTGCACCAGCATTCAGGAAATGGCCATCCAGCGTCCTTTATACACAGGGAACACAGGAAACAGCATGTTGTTATGCTGTCACAAGAGAGCTGCGGTGAAAAGAGCGCTCGGGCTTAAAAAAAATGGCCGCCAATGCTACTAATAGGAAAATCTCATAGAAAATGGCCGCTGAGGCTCACAAGGGGAACCTGCTCTGCCCTCATCCAAAATGGCCAGACAGCGCCATGCGGTCACAAGAGAGAATAGAACAGCGCTGCCTCCAACCAGCAAAAATACCTCCACAGACACCTTTTTGGGACCCCCACACCGGGACCAGGACCATCGCTAGCCGCACAGACCCCCTACAACCCAGCGATCCCTATACACACACCGCCAGCAGCACATGCAGCCGCCCTCCCCCACACGCGGGGGGAGGGAAGATAGGGATGTGGGAGAGAAGAGAAGGAGGTGAGGTGGCACCCAAATTGACCTCCCAGGGAATGCCCAGCTGCTCAATCCCCCGAAGCAGGGAGAGCCGTACTTACCAGTCCTGAAGAGCTGGGAGACATTCCATCACAGACCCACTCCTGCACAGTTACAGGGTGGCTGCTGGCCTCGGTATACTGTGATCCAGACATCAGTAGCCCGGTCATATGTATACCCCGGAGCATTGAAGCTCACCGACCACCTCTGGAGCTGAGGTATGTTGTGGCCTGCCGAGCCTTAGCTGTGACCTGCACACGCTCGATGGCCAGACTGGGGAGACTACAAGGATAAGTGAACCAGCCTGTCACCCAGCTGGCTGTTGATAGAAGATCACAGGATCTTTCATCTTGCGCAAAAGTATAAATCCTACATCAAAAAAATGGACCAAAGGGCCCACAGGGTTCCTAGGTCATTCTCCTTCACTAGGCAAAATAAAACTGAGGCTGCTGGGGCAGCAGGGAGGGTTATTAGCACAGGGTCCGCCCCCTGGGCGGTACTGACAATTCTGTGTATTGTGTTACAATTTTGCCTAATTCTCCTAGTGGCAGGCTAACAAACCATTTAGTTACAGAGAGGAGCTGTATTGGTTGGGGAATATAAGAGAAATATAATTTTTTTCAAAATGTTCGGTCTCTTCATTTATATCGCAAAAAACACAGAAGAAAGCGCAATTTGTGGGGAAAAGTATGCAAATTTCGTTTGGATACAGCGTTGCATAAGATTCAAACAAGGAAGACGCCGCTCCAGGTGAGCAATCGCTACAGTCCGGATGCGCTCGGTCCCAGCCACGGCTCGCCACCAACGATCAATAGGAAGAAAAGAACAGCTGCACACCACAGGAATGTTCCAACAATTATATTCCAAAAAAAGCAAATGACAGCCAACAAAGAAAGTGTCCGAACCCAGGTGGTGGTGCGTGCATTTCACACTGACCTCAGTGCTTCTTCAAACCTGAAACACTACAGTTGTGGAATATTGCAATCAGCTGTGCCAAATGTCTGACAAGGCAATCCTAATACACCTGCATAACCATACCTCTATGTTATCATATGACAACATAGCATAGCATGTAAACTTCATACAAAAAAAATATATATTATAAAAAAAAATAGGATTTTTTGTTCTCACCGTAAAATCCTTGTCTCTGTAATTCACCGACCGACACAGCTCCTCTCTAACAAAATGGGTTGTTATCCCTATCACTGGAGATTACTAGGCAACGTTGTAATACAACACTTCAGAACTTTAGTTCTGTCCAGGGGGGCGGTCCCTTAGGCTACAACCTCCCACACTCTGCCCTAGCAGCCTCAGTACGTCAACAAGCAGTATAACGTAAAGAGAAAAAAGGAGCGGCGGGTGCTGTGCCGGTCGGTGAATTACAGAGAAAAGGATTTTGCGGTGAGTACAAAAAAATCCTATTTTCTCTTATATTCACCGCCCGACACAGCTCCTCTCTGTAACTAAATGGGACGTCCCCAAGCAGTGCCAAACGAGGGGTGGGAAAAACAGCATAAAAACTTCATCCACCATGGCAGGTGGGAACTAGTGAAACTAAACCCACACAAAAATACAGCAGTACGTGTAAAATCACCAAAAAACAACAGGGTATCCTCAACAGGAGTGATCCCCATTCCGCCGCCAACTACGGAAGTAATGCAACAGTGCATTAACATAACAGTACTGCGTTTTTTCAAAAAAATGAAAAAAATAAAAATCGGTTGCATATTCAATTGCAAGTACACGGCCGGCTACAAAACTTTGCGGCCAAAACATATGGATAGACGACCATGTTGCCGCCTTACACACCTGAGCGACCGACGCTTGGTGTCGGCAGGCCCAAGACGTTCCGATTGCCCTTGTGGAGTGGGCCGTGACCGGAAAGGGGGGCACCTGCCCCTTTAAGGCATAAGCTTGTACTACAATCTGTCTGAGCCACCTGGAAATGGTGGCCGACGAGACCGCCATGCCTTTCTTTGGACCAGCCACCGAAACAAACAGCGAGTCTGACTTCCGAAAGGGAGCCGTGGCAGACAAATACACCTTCAGAGCCCTAACCACATCTAGAGCGTGAAGGGCCACCTCCTTAGGGTGCTTCGGCTTAGGACATGGTAATACAATGTCCTCATTGATATGAAAAGCCGAGATCACTTTCGGTAGAAAGGACAGTTGCGGATGCAACACCACCTTATCCCTGTGGATAACCAGATAGGGTGACTTGCAGGACAAGGCCGCCAGTTCCGAAACCCTCTTGGACGATGTGATTGCCACTAGGAAGACCACTTTCTGGGAGAGAGTCAACAAGGGAATCTCCCTGATATTTTCAAACGGCGGTTTTTGAAGCGCCGACAACACCAGGTTCAAATCCCATGGAGGTAACGGTGGACACACCGGAGGGACTACGTGTCGTACCCCCTGAACTAAGGTATTCACTAAGGAGTGCGATGCCAGGGGTCGTTGAAAAAAAAGACAGCTAAGGCTGAGATTTGTACTTAATGCCAATTTCTGGTCAACTCCTTGCTGGAGAAACAGCAGGATCCTGGATATGAAAAAGGAGCGCGGATGCCATCCTTTCTCCTCACACATGGAGATGTAAGCCTTCCAGGTACGATAGTATATCTTCCGAGAAGATTTCTGTGCTCTCAACATAGTTGGAATCACCGAGTCCGACAGACCCCGGTTCCTCAACACCTGGCTCTCAATAGCCATGCCGTTAAAGCCAGCGATGGTAAAGCAAGATGGAGAATTGGACCTTGAGATAGGAGGTCCTCTCGCAACGCCAGTCCACAGGGAGCGTCTGCGACCAGACGCACCAGGTCTGCGTACCAAGGATGCCAAGGCCAATCCGGGGCAACCAGGATTACAGGAATCCCCTCGGCTTCCACTCTGCGAAGCAGTCATGGCAACAGTTTCAGTGTAGGAAAGGCGTTGATCAGCCGGTACTGAACCCACGGGGCCACCAGCGCGTTTGACGCATCTGCCCACGGATCTCTTGTCCTGGACACGAATCTTGGCACCCTCCGATTGAGATGGGAGGCCAGTAGATCCACATCTAGTGTGCCCCACTTCAGGCACAGCAGCCTGAATGTCTCCGGATGCAATGCCCATTCTCCTGGGTCCAGCATCTGGCAGCTTAGATAGTCCGCCTGCCAGTTCCCCACTCCCGGGATGTAAATGGCCGACAAGGCCGGTACGTGTCGCTCTGCTTACCGAAGTATGTGAGCGACCTCCAATGCAGCGACTGAGCTTCTTGTTCCCCCTTGGTGATTTACGTATGCCACAACTGCGGCGTTGTCCGACTGTATCCTGATCGGACGCCCTTGAAGACACATTGACCATGTGTGGAGGCACAGCCTGATTGCTCTCAATTCGAGCAGATTGATCGGCAGCTCGGATTCTTCCGTCGACCAGAAGCCCTGAGCCGACTAAACCCCTATCACTCCACCCCAGCTGGATAGACTGGCATCCGTAGTGATCACTCTCCATTTCAGAGGAAGGAACGATTTTCCTGACTGAATCACCGGGGACCTAAACCACAAGATCAGTGAGTCCCTGACTGGATGGCCTCACCTGGATCTGCACTCCAAAGACATGCAGGTAGGTTAATTGGCTTCTGACCAAAATTGGCCTTAGTATATGAATGGGGACCTTAGATTGTGGGCTCCTTGAGGGTAGGGACCAATGTGAGTGTGCAATGTACAGGGATAGGGGTAGACACTCACTCAGGTTGAACTGGATGGACTGGTGTCTTTATTCAACCTTACTAACTATGAAACTATGCTGATCCAGGGACAACTGAGATTTGTCCCATTTTGATAAGATCTCCTTCTGCAGAACTCTGGTGTGAAACTGGGCATAAGGTACTGCCTTCAAAGGAGGCTACCATGAGTCCCAGTACTCGTATGCAAAACCGGAGCGATGACCACTTTGCGGTTCATCAGTAGTAGATCTGAGAGTCTGCAATTTGTCTGCAGGGAGAAAAACTCTCGCTTCCCTGGAGTCCAACAGCGAACCTAGGTACTCCAGACGCTGGCTCGGCACAATCACCGACTTCTTTAGGTTCAAAAGCCACCCAAATTCCTGCAGGGTCTGTATGGTGATCGCTATATCCTCCTAATTCTGAGGTGGAAGATGCTCTCAAGAGATCGCCTAGGTAGCCCACGATTGTGATCCCACGTTGTCGCAGCAACGCCAATACTGGGGCCAGTATCTTGGTAAAGACCCGGGGGGCTGATGCCAGACCAAAGGGAAGAGCCACAAATTGGTAATGGTCGTCCACGACTGCAAAACACAGAAACTTTTGATGCCAAAGGCATATGGGTATGTGCAGGTACGCATCCTGGATGTCTAAGGACGCCAGGGAGTCCCCTTGATGGAGCGCAGCGACTACAGAGCGAACTGATTCCATTCTGAACCTCTGCACTTTCACGAAGTGATTGAGGGCTTTTAAGTCCAAGATTGGACGTACCTCTTCCTTCTTGGGAACCACAAACAAATTCGAGTAGAATCCCTGGAAGCATTCCGAGTCCGGAACAGGTACAACCACCTCGCGATTCAGCAGGTCCCTTACTGCCCCCATGAGGGCCTCCCGGCGAGCTGGAGATACGGGTATGCTGGAGGGGAAGAATCTGTTTGGTGGCCAAGAGAGAAACTATCTTGTAGCCTGTGGAAATCAGATCACAGACCCATTGGTCAGATAACCGGGAGGACCACTGGGCTGAAAACTCCCGAAGGCGACCCCCCACCCGAGACAAGGGTGGGGGCAAACCTTCATGCGGTAGCACTTTTACTCGCAGGCTTGTTAGGCTTGCGATTTCAGGGACGTTTCTGACCGTCCGTGGGCGTCCTGTCGGGCTGGGGACATTTAGTCGAAGCTCCGGGTGGACGAAAAAGCCGTTTGTGAGTGGAAAAAGAGGGCCCTTGTCTACGGCGTGGCTCCTCAGCTTTCCTGGCCTGTGGGAGTAGTGTACTCTTACCACCAGTGGCATTTTTAATAATGTCGTCCAACGAGGCTCCAAAGAGCCAATCGCCAAGGAAAGATCCGTCAGGGCTTTTTTGGATGCCTGGTCAGCAGACCAGCATTTTAGCCAGATTAGGTGCCTCAGCACCACAGCTGGATAACAGAGGGAGAATATCCAGGGGCGCGTCACAGACGTACTTAAGGCCTTGCACTAGTTGGTCTGCTAGTTCCACGCAGATAGGGGAAGCCTCTCCCAATTCGCAGTGCAAACATTTTGCCCACTCAGTGTCTGCGACACAAGTGCGGGTGCCAGTACAGGTCGCACGGCTGACCCCACGACCGTAAACAAGGAACGAGCCACCGTCTTGGCCTTCCTGTCCGTGGGATCCTTGAATGCAGGAGTCCCCTCAACTGGGATTGTGGTTATTTTATTTAACCTGGACCCTGGCGGGTCCATGACTGGAGGAGCCGACCACTTTTTGAGAAGGCTTTCCTCAAAGGGGTAACGCACCGCCATGTTTTTGGGGACGAAAAGGGCCATTGCGGGCGATCCCATTCCTTGTAAATGAACTTGTCAAAATAAGTCAGATACGGGAACACCTTAGGTGAACGTGCTGGCTTGCGGGACCCAAAAGGAAACGGTACATCAGCAGAGGGATCCGCTGGCTCCTGAATCTTCAGGGTATCACGCACAGCTGTGATAAGTGCTCCAACAAGCGCTTTGTCAAGCACGGATCCAGACGGGGACTCATCCTCACTGTCCGAACGGTCCTGGTCAGCGTCACCTGACAAGACAGAGCAGGGGTCACCGGCCTAAGCAGGACCCGAGTCTGCGTCAGAGCTCTCCCCAGAGGACGGGGGGGACAGGGGACGCTTTTTAGCCCCTTTCTTCCCACGCACCGCCTCCATCTTGGCAATGAACAAATTGAGGACCGCCGTCAGGGTGTCCATGGGAACTGCGCAGTCCGCAGGTAACCCGCTTGCAATTGCCTGGATTTTGGGGGAAGAAACACCAGTTTCTGAAGCCATGCTGACCCAACCCTGTCTGCCACCCGAAGGGGGCTTAGGACAGTGACAGTCCCACCCTCCTTGTTGTCGCTGACTGAGGGGTTCTAACCCGCTGGAATCACCGCCCTAAGGAGTTCCACGCTGCATACAGCAGTGCCTGTAGCCCCCTAGTGCTCCCAGATGCAGAGGGACCAAAGCTGTGTCGGTGGCAGCCGACAGAACGATCGGTGAATGATCACTGAGCGATCTGAAAAACGTGTCCAGATTAAATAGAAGGCCTGCCAGCGCTCTGTGATGACAAAATAGGAAGCTGAAGGCACAGGAAACTGCTGCTAGAGTACAAAAAACGTGGCCTGGCTTCAAGAAAATGGCCGCCAGTGCTCTGAATAGGGAATCACCGGGAAAATGGTCGCTTGAAGCCCAGAAGCATGCTGTCCCTTGCCCACACTGAAAATGTCCGCCAGCCAGCGCCATGAGAGGCAGAAAGAAACATGTGGCAGACAACGCTGCACCGACAAAGGGACAACCCTTACAGACACCTCCCGGGATTAAGCACTCAGGACTCAGGCACCACAGTACAGCCAGAACCCAGGTGAGGACCCAGGGGCACACACACACACACACTGCTCAGCATTCATGCACAGCCCCCCCCCCCCGTGAGGGGGGGAAGGAGGGGAATTAGGGACAGGGGAAAGAAGAGATGGGGATGAGGGGGCCCCCAAATCGACCTCCCAGGGAATGCCCAGCTGCTCAACCCTGCCGAGACAGGGAGAGCCGTACTTACCATCCCTGAAGTGCTGGGAGACATTCCATTGTAGCCAACTCCTGATCAGTACAGGGAAGGATACTGGCCTTGGCATAATGTGACGCAGACATCAGTAGCCCGGTCATATGTACGCCCCGGAGCATAAAAGCTCACCGACCACCTCTGGAGCTGAGGTATGTCATGGCCTGCCAAGCCGTAGCTGCGACCTACACACGCTCGATGGCCGGTCTGGGGAGACTACAAGGATAAGTGAACCAGCCTGTCACCCAGCCGGCTGTTGATAGAAGATCACAGGATCATTCATCTTGCGCAAAAAGCCAAGCTTCTGCATCAAAAAAACACGGACCTATGGGCCCGCAGGGTTCCTGGGTCTATCTCCTCACTAGACAAATAAAACTGAGGCTGCTAGGGCAGAGTGTGGGGGATTGTAGCCTAAGGGACCGCCCCCCTGGGTGGAACTAAAGTTCTGAAGTGTTGTATTACAACTTTGCCTAGTAATCTCCAGTGATAGGGCTAACAACAAATTTTGTTACAGAGAGGAGCTGTGTCGGTCGGTGAATATAAGAGAAAATAACACCAAAGATTGTTATAATAGTCATACAATATACTGCATTTCCCCGACAATAAGCCCAGGTCTTATATTAATTTTGGCAACCAAAAACATACAAGGGCTTATTTTTGGGGTAGGGCTTGCCATGCAGTATGAACATTGTAAAAGTGGTTTTGAAATCCTGGAATCCTCTCTATTACAGGATTGTGTGGTGTAAAAGGTGTGTGTTGCTGTGGCATAGTCTGTGCAAATACCTTCTTATATCGGCGCTTCCATGGCCTGCCCCGAGGTGTTGCAAAGCAATGAAGATCAGCTGAGCACCTGCAGAGGGGGGGGAGCCAAGATCCCCGCTGACACGGGGCACTTCCATGGCCAACTCCAAGCCTTTTTTCCGCTCTGAACACTGCAGGGAGGGGGGCTGAGATCCCCCGCCAACAGCCGTGAGATAAGGAGAGATCAGCTGGGCGCCTGCAGAGGGAGGGGGGCTGATATCACCTGCTGACACCTGGCGCTTCCATGGCCAGCCCCAAGATGTCTTCCCCGCTCTGAACACTGCAGGGAGGGGGCCGAGATCCACCGCCAACAGCCAGGAGAAGAGACCAGCTGAGTGCCAAGCGGCGCAGCAGCAAAGGTTTTCACCGCAAACAGACCACAGCAACATACACAGTCTAGACCACACAACACTAGGACTTATTTTCGGGGCAGGCTTTTATTGCAGCCCTCCCCAAAAAATAGGATATTTTGTACTCACCATAAAATCCTTTTCTCTGTAGTTCACCGACTGACACAGCTCCTTTCTTATGCCATCGGGTTGCTACGCCACCTTCAGGAGAGGACTAGGAAGAAATGTTAAAATGTTATAATAAAACTAGAACTTTCTAGTTCCACCCAAGGGGTGGTCCCTTAGGTAACAACCCCTCAGCCTGCTACTGCAGCCTTGGTACGTCAACAAGCAGTATAACGTAAACAAAAATAGGAGGGGAGGGTGCTGTGTGAGTCGGTGAACTACAGAGAAAGGGTTTTACGGTAAGTACATAAAATCCTATTTTCTCTTACGTTCACCGACACAGCTCCTTTCTTAGACCATCGGGACGTCCCCAAGCAGTACCAAAACGAGGGGTGGGCAAACAGCAAAAAAACTTCACCCACAATGGCACGTGGGAACTAGTATAAAAACTTTACCCACAAAAATAACAGTCTGTGGGAATAACGAAGAACTTTACCCACAAAAAAAACAGAGTGCTCCTCAATCTGGGAGTAACTACCTCCAAACCGCCTCAGAACTTGCGGTAACAAACGCAACAGTGCATTTACTTAAAGGTACTGTGTTTTTACCAAAAAACTGAAAAAAAAAATTTAAGTGCAATTGCAATTACACGCCCGCCTGCAAAACGATGCACCGACATCTACCTTGTAGAATTTCATAAAGGTGTGAACAGACGACCAAGTTGCCGCTTTACACACTTGAGAGACAGGCGCTTGATGTCGGAAGGCCCAAGACATTCCAATTTCCCTAGTGGAGTGGGTCGTGACCGGAAAGGGGGGCACCTGCCCCTTCAAGGCATAGGCCTGTACTACAATTTGTCTGATCCTCCTGGAAATGGTAGCCATGCCTTTTTTTGGACCAGGCACTGAAAAAAACAAGGCGTCTGATTAACGAAAGGGAGCCGTAGCAGACAAACACACCCTCAGAGCCCGAACCACGTCCACCTCTTTGGAATGTGTCGGTTTAGGACACAGAGACGGTAACACAATGTCTTCATTGATGTGGAACGCTGAAACCATCTTTGGGAGAAAAGAAGGTTGGGGGTGCAACACCCCCTTATCCTTGTGTTTAACCAGATAGGGCGACTTGCAAGACAAGGCCTCCAGTTCCGAAACCCTCCTGGTCGAAGTAATGGCCACTAGAAAGACCACTTTCTGAGAGAGTCAACAGAGGGATCTCTCTGATATTTTCAAATTGCAGTTTCTGAAGCGCCGATAACACCAGGTTCAGATCCCATGGGGGGGTAACAGTGGACGCACTGGAGGAACTACATGTCGGATCTCTTGAACAAAGTTGCTCACCAGAGAGTGAGACGCCAGGGGTCGCTGAAAAAAAGACAGCCAAAGCTTAAAATGCATCCCTTAACAGTGCTTAACGCCAATTTCTGGTCTACTCCTTGCTGTAGAAACAGCAGGATCCTGGATATAAAAAAGGAGCGTGGACGCCACCCTTTCTCCTCACACATGGAGATGTAGGCCTTCCAGGTACGATGATATATCTTCCTAGAAGATTTCCGTGCTCTCAGCATAGTTGGAATCACCGAGTCCGCAAGACTCCAGTTCCTCAACACCTGGCTCTCAATAGCCATGCCGTTAAAACCAGCGATGGTAAAGCATGATGGAGAATCGGACCTTGAGACAGCAGGTCCTCTCGTAACGGTAGTCCCCATGGGGCGTCCGCCACCAGGTGCACTAGGTCTGCGTACCAGGGACGCTGGGGCCAATCAGTATTACTGGGATCCCCTCTGCCTCCACTCTGCGGAGCAGACATGGTAAGTTTCAGTGGAGGAAAGCCATAGATCAGCCGGTACTGATTCCACGGAGCCACCAGCGCATTTGCCCAAGGATCTCTTGTCCTGGACACGAATCTTGGCACCTTCCGATTGAGACGGGAAGCCAGAAGATCCACGTCTGGTGTGCCCCATCGCAGGCACAGTAGCCTGAACACCTCTGGATGCAACACCCATTCTCCTGGGTCCAGCATCTGGCGACTTAGGTAATCCGCCTGCCAGTTCTCCACTCATGGGATGTAAATGGCTGGTACATGTCGCTCTGCCTACTGAAGGATGTGAGTGACCTCCCGTGCAGCGGCCGAGTGTCTTGTTCCTCCTTGGTGATTGACATATGCCACCGCCGTGGCATTGTCTGACTGGATCTTGATCGGGCGCCCTCAAAGTTTTATCGACCATGTGGAGAGGCCTGATCGCTCGCAGCTCGAGCACATTGATCGGCAGCTTGGATTCCTCCTCCGATCAGAGGCCCTGGGTCGACTGAACTCCCATTAATCCACCCCAGCCGGTTAGGTTGGCATCCGTTGTGATCACTGTCCACTGCAGCGGTGGGAATTACTTCCCGGGCCGAAGAGCAGGGAGTTCCTGACTGACTGGCTCACCTGAATCTGCTGATCCAGGGATAACGGAGATTTGTCCCATTTCGTCAAGATCTCCTTCTGCAAAACTCTCGTGTGAAACTGGGCATACGGTACTGCCTCGAAGGAGGCCACCACGAGTCCCAGGACTCGCATGCAGAAATGTAGCGAGGCCCACCTGCGGTTCATCAGCAGTTCTACCACGGCTCAGAGTTCGCAGCTTATCTGGAGGGAGATAGACTCTCGCTTCCATGGAGTCCAGCAGTAGGCCTAGGTACTCCAAACGCTGAGTCGGTACAATCACGACTTCTTTAGATTTAATAGCCACCCGAATTCCTGCAGGGTCTGCATGGTGATCGCCACATCCTCCTCTAACTGTAAGGCGTAAGACGCTCTCAAGAGCAGATCGTCTAGGTAACCCACGATTGAGATCCCCTGTTGTCGCAGCAACGCCAAAACAGGAGCCAATACTCTTGGTAAAGACTGGGGGGGGGGGATCTGATGCCAAACCAAAGGGGAGAGCCACAAACTGGTAATGGGCTTTCCCAACAGCAAATCGGAGAAATTTCTGATGCCAAAGGCATATGGGTATGTGCAGGTACGCATCCTGGATGCCCAAAGATGCCAGGGAACTCCCAGATAATTATCGCCCTATTGCGTTATTAAATTCGGATTATAAGATCTTCACTAAACTACTGGCCAACAGACTTTCCCCACTACTACCGAGGTTGATTCACAGAGACCAAGTAGGCTTTGTCCCAACGCGACATGCAGGTGATAATACACGACGGACTATAGACCTGATAGATCTTTTGACTAAAACCAAGCAATCCGCCATTGTCCTAAGCCTAGATGCACAAAAAGCTTTTGACCGCCCAAGTTGGCCGTTTATGTTTGCGGCCCTTTCCAGATACGGATTCTCAGGACCCTTTATACAAGCCTTGCAAGTTCTATACTCTACACCTTCTTCTCAGGTTCAATTGTCCTCATACTTGTCGCAGCGGTTCCCCCTCACCAATGGCACTAGACAGGGGTGCCCTTTGTCACCCCTGTTTATTCTAAGCTTAGAACCTCTAGCTTCAGCTATCAGGTCTCACCCAGACATCCAGGGGGTATCGTTGCGACAACAAGAATACAAACTATCACTTTTTGCTGACGATATTTTACTGACACTCACCCATCCCCTCATATCCTTACCTTCCCTTCAGACGATTCTCTCCACCTTTGGTTCTCTCAGGGTTTAAAATCAACCAGTCAAAAACAGAAGGTCTACCCATTAACATTTCACCAACATTGCTTGACACCCTCCAACGCTCCTTTAGCTATCGTTGGTGCCCTTCTTCCTTGAAGTACTTAGGAGTTCATCTTACTTCCTCGTACGACTCGCTCTATCAAGCAAATTTTCCTCCCATGTTTGCAGAAATAACCCGTCTCTTAAATCTGTGGTCCCCTCTTCCTATTTCTCTCCTCGGTAGAATTAATGTCCTTAAGATGTCAATACTTCCTAAATTACTGTATTTATTTGAAACACTTCCTATCCCAGTCCCAATGTCGCAATTGAAACTTCTCCAAAGAAAATGCCTCAAGTTCATATGGAATAATGCATCCCATAGGATTGCACGCTCCGTAGTCTACTCTTTAAAGTCTAGAGGTGGACTGGCGGCGCCAGATATCATTAAATACTATTACGCCTCTCACCTCCGGGTATTGACTTCCTGGATCTCTAGAAAGGCTCCGAGCAGGTGGGCTGAGATTGAGATGGGGGTCACTGTTCCAGTACACCCGTGCTATTTGTTATGGCCTTCCTCTGCTAAATTTATGCCTCAATTGCGATCCTTATGCCTAGCACCAATGCTTTTCACCCTTTCCATTTGGAAGAGATGTGCGGAGCAGTTTTCCCTATCCTCTAAATGTCCCCCATTTCTAAATGTACTCTTTAACCCGGATATACCCGATGGTCTGTCTTATACAAGGATGCTTCCCTGGACGCAGGCAGGAATCTTTCAGTTGCGACATCTCGTACATCCGGCTACACATAAACTTATGCCTTTCTCAGATCTGCAAACAAAATATGACTTGCCTACCTCCCTTCTATACTCATACCTACAGTTTAAACATTTCTTCCACTCTAACTCCCACTCTCTTTCTTTGGAGAAACCGACTGATTTTGAGGCCCTGTGTGCCAACGGCCCCTATGAAACCAAACAGATTTCCTCTATATACAAAATCCTACAGGAAACCCCACCTCTAACGGAACTCACTCATAATTACATGAAAAAATGGTCCCGCATATTGCAACGACCAATCTCTCTATTAGACTGGGGTAAAATATGGGAATCTACATCCAAAACGTCACGTTGTGTAGTGCAGAGGCAAACCGCTATTAAGATCTTGATGTTTTGGTACAGGACCCCGGACTTGCTGCATGCTCGCAACCCAGCCATCTCCAATATTTGCTGGAGATGCGGCGAGTCTGTAGGTTCTCATTTCCATATATTTTGGGAATGCCCCTTTATTAGCCCTTATTGGACTAAAATTCAGGATCTTTTACAAAAGGTACTAATGTCACCTATCCCTCTGAATCCCATGCACTTCCTTCTACATAGTTACATAGTTAGCCAGGTTGAAAAAAGACACAAGTCCATCCAGTTCAACCTTAAAAACAAATAAATAAAATAAAAAATAATCGTACAATCCAGATACCCAATTTTATGCCCACAATTGATCCAGAGGAAGGCGAAAAAAAACCCCAGCAGAGCATGCTCCAATTTACTACAGCAGGGGAAAAAAATTCCTTCCTGATCCCCCAATAGGCGATCGGATTTTCCCTGGATCAACTTTACCTATGTTAGTACCTAGTTATATTATGTACCATCAGGAAAGTATCCAAGCCTTTCTTAAAGCAATCTACTGAACTGGCCAGAACCACCTCTGGTGGGAGTCTATTCCACATTTTCACTGCTCTAACTGTGAAGAAACCTTTCCGTACTTGAAGCTGAAATCTCTTTTCCTCTAGACGTAAAGAGTGCCCCCGTGTCCTCTGGGTTGACCGTACAGAGAACAACTCAACACCAAGTTCACTATATGGACCCCTAATATATTTGAACATGTTAATCATATCCCCCCTTAATCTCCTCTTCTCAAGAGTGAATAAATTTAGTTCCTCTAATCTCTCCTCATAGCTGAGTTCCTCCATGCCTCTTATCAGTTTGGTTGCCCTTCTCTGCACTTTCTCCAGTTCCCCGATATCCTTTTTGAGAACTGGTGCCCAAAACTGAACGGCATATTCCAGGTGAGGTCTTACTAATGATTTGAACAGGGGCAAAATTATATCTCTTTCTCTGAAGTCCATACCTCTCTTAATACAAGAAAGGACTTTGCTCGCTTTGCAAACAGCAGCTTGGCATTGCATGTTGTTATTGAGCTTATGGTCTACCAAAACCCCCAGATCCTTCTCCACTATGGATTCCCCCAGTTGTACTCCCCCTAGCATGTATGATGCATGCATATTCTTAGGCCCCAAGTGCATAACTTTACATTTATCAACATTAAACCTCATCTGCCACATAGTCGCCCAATTAGACAGTGTATTGAGGTCGGCTTGTAAATTGGAGACATCCTGTAAAGACGTTATTCCACTGCATATCTTGGTGTCATCTGCAAAGACAGAAATATTACTTTTGATGCCAGACCCAATATCATTTATAAAGATGTTAAAAAGTAAGGGTCCCAACACTGAACCTTGGGGTACACCACTGATAACCTTAGACCATTCAGAGTAAGAGTCATTAACCACGACTCTTTGAATTCTGTCTTCTAGCCAATTTTCTATCCATTTACAAACTGATATTTCCAAACCTGTAGACTTTACCTTACACATGAGCCGTGTGTGCGGAACTGTATCGAATGCTTTTGCAAAATCCAAGTATACCACGTCCACCGCCACCCCTCTGTCCAAGGTTTTACTTACCTCCTCATAAAAAGAAATCAGATTTGTCTGACAACTTCTGTCTTTCATGAATCCATGCTGTCTGTTGCTTAAAGAGTTATTGTTCAGCAAGAACTCGTCGATGTGGTCTTTTATTAAACGCTCCAGCAGGCCTTCTAGGCCTTCCTTTTCCGAGACTGTCTAAACCCTCGCGCAACCTGATGTCCTTTATCCTTCTGGCCGCTAAGAGAGCAATTCCTAGACATTGGCTATCCACCACTCCCCCCACATTCCATCTTTTTCTTTCCATAATGGCAGATATACGTAGGATGGAACACTTGACTGCTAAAACGGAAGATACACTACCCTCTTTTTATAAAATATGGAAGAAATGGGACGACTCTGAGTTCCCCCTTGAGTCTGCTAACCCTTAAACCTCCTGATTCCCATGATGCGAACGTCTGATTAAGTTGTACCCTGCTATCTTTTTCTTTCTTTTTTTTTTTTTTTTCCTGTATTGTTGTTATACATAACTATATATCCTCTTCCGCTTTCACATGATATGGTATGCTAATTGCACTTGAATGATCCATGGTTGGAAGATGCTTACTTTATGAACATACCTGTATGTACGCTCAATTTCGTACGTTTCTATATACATGGCTTTGTATTATCGAAAGTTGAAATGCTTTTTCTTTATACTGTATTGTACCTTTTTCTTTTTTTGGAAAAAACTTTATAAATAAACAATAAAAAAAAAAAAAAAAGATGCCACGGAGTCCCCTTGAAGGAGTGCAGCGACTACTGAGCGTACTGATTCCATTCTGAACCTCTGTACTTTCACAAAGTAATTGAGGGCTTTTAGGTCCAAAATTGGAAGTATCCCTTCCTTTTTTGGGGACTACAAACAGATTTGAGTAGAACCCCTGGAAAAGTTCAGACCCCGGAACAGGTACTATCACCCCGCGACTCAGCAGGTCCATTACCGCCCCCAATAGGGCCTCCCGGCGAGTCGAGGAGTACGGGTATGCTGGAGGGTAAGAATCTGTTTTGTGGCCAAGAGAGGAACTCTATCTTGTAGCCATTGGAAATCAGATCGCAGACCCATTGGTCGGACAGCCGAGAGGCCCGCCGGGCTGCAAACTCCCGAAGGCGACCCCCCGAACCCATGTTGCAGGCGGGGGCAAACCTTCATGCAGTAGCACTTTTGCTCGCAAGCTTATTAGGCTTGTGGTTCTAGGGACGCTTTTGTCCTTCAGAGGTCGTCCTGTCGGGCTGGGGATGCTTAGCCGAAGCCCCGGACAGACGAAAAAGCAGTTTTGTGAGTGGAAAAGGAGGGCCCTTGCCTACGGCGTGGCTCCTTCGCCGTCCTGGCCTGTGGGAGTAGTGTACTCTTACCACCTGTGGCATTTTTATTAATGTCATCTAATGAGGCTCCAAAGAGCCGCTCGCCAAGGAAGAGTAGATCAGTCAGGGCATTTTTATATGCCTGGTCAGTCGACCAGCATTTTAGCCAAATCAGGTGCCTCAGCACCACTGGCGACACTGAAGCCTTGGATAACAGAGGGAGGGTAACCAGGGCCGCGTCACAAACATACTTAAGGCTTTGCACTAACTGGTCTGCTAGTTCCATGCAGACAGGAGAAGCCTGTGGCTCCCCCAATTCGTGGTGCAAAAGTTTTACCCACTCAGTAAGCGTCTGTGACACAAGTGTGGATGCCAGTACTGGTCACATTGCTGACCCCACAACCGTAACCAAGGAACGAGCCACTGCCTCAGCCTTCCTGTCCGTGGGGTCCTTAAAAGCAGGAGTCACGGGGGCGTGTCCGGCAGCCGACCTGGAAGGACGCACGTTGTGAGTGCTCTCCTTCAGCCCGCAGCTACAAGGCACTTATTCGGGGACTAACCTGCGCCTTATGGGGAGATCACGGGCCACTCGTTCCTCCTCACTCCGGGGAACGCCCCAGCCTCCGCCGGGACCCGCCACGGCCTTTAAAAACTACTTTCAGCCGCCCGAGGCCTTGCCGGGCGGCGGAAGCAAGATGGCGCCGGACGGCGCGGAGCCTCTCGGACGGACTCCTCCGGCCCCCTCTGACCTCCGGACGGATGCCGCACATCAGCCCCCGCTCCCCCTGGAGCCCGCGGGGGAGCGGGAAGCCTTCTGTCACCCCTCGGACCCTGCTCTGGACTGCTGGGAGACCCCGGATGGGCCGGCCAGGGATCCACTCCTGCTAGGCCGCAGCGACAAGATGGCGCGGATCGGGCGCCCGACGTCCTCCCAGGTATGCCAGCCTTCTCCCCTGCCTGCAACCGCACAGCCCCTGTCCCGGCCTGCCTCCTCCCAGGACGCTTTGCAGGGTAGGCAATGCACAGGAGAGGCCACCCAGGGTTCCCCATCTTCCGCTCCCCCCTCTGTGCTCTGGGGGGAGCAGGCCGCAGATCCACCACCCCCCCTGCTGTATACCCAGTGCTCAGAGGCCTTCCCCCGCCTTCTCCGCTCAGCTCCTCTCCCGAGCACGGCCCTCAGCTCATCCCTGTCCCCCACATCCCCGGGCATCTTGGAGGACTCTCGGGAGTGCTCGGACTGTCCCCCTAGTGGGGATGCTGGAACGCCCCTGGCGACTGTGGGGGGGGCCCCAGTGACAGGGCCGCGGCCTGCCTCTCCTAAGGCGCAGAGGCCCCCTCGTTCTCGGGACTCTAGTGAAGTCAGGGCCCGTTCAGATGTCACCCCCTCCTATGCCCAGGTGGCCCGGGCCCCTGGCCGCCTCCGAGGAACTGCCCAACTGGACCCCTCACCCTGCCCCCCCCATGCTACCTCCTGGGCTGACCCCGGGGGACCTCTGCCATCGTGGCCCCCCTCTCCCACCCGGGAACTGCAGCGGGGCGACCCGACTCTCCATTCTCCGCCCTCCTTGTCTTCATCTCAATGCCATGAGGCCGTCCGTCCTGACTGGCAGATATACCTGCAATCTATGCCGACGAAAGAGGACTTTAAACAGCTTATTACGGAGGTTCAGGCCACTTGCCGCGCTGAGATCCAGTCCCTGCACACTGGCCTCAAACATCTATCTGACCGTGTGGAGATGGTGGAAGAGGAGGTCCAGGAGACCAAGCTGGCGGTCCACCGTGTTCAGGTGGAGACCTTGGATCACCGTCTCCTGCTTCGGGATATGCAACGCCAAGTGGAAGACCTCGACAATAGGGGCCGCAGAAACAACATTCGCATTCGCGGCCTGCCTGAGTCGGAGGGCGCCGAGGACCTTCAGTCTTCACTGCAAATGCTATTCAACGAGATGTTGGGGGAAGACCCGGACAAGCACATTGAAATGGATAGAGCCCATCGGGCCCTGCGACCCAAAGGCCCAGCCTCCAAACCCAGGGACGTTATCTGCAGAATTCACTCCTTCCCGCTTAAGGAAGACATTATGCGCAAGTCCCGCACCATCCGAAATCTGGCCTTCGATAACTCACCGATTCAGCTTTATCCGGACCTCTCCTGGATCACACTCCAAAAACGGAGGCTGTTGCAGCCTCTTCTCAGAGCCCTGCAAGATAAGAAAGTTCTATACAGATGGGGCTTCCCCTTCAGCCTGACCGCGAGACACCAAGGAAAATCGGCAACTCTCCGCTACCCGGAAGATCTTGTCCCCTTTTGTGACACTCTCGACATCCCTGTCCCTCATCTGCCTGATTGGGATCTGGTCGCCTCTCCCCCTCCGATGCCGGTGATCTGGCAGAAAGTCCCTTCGGCCAAACGGCGCAAAGGCCCGGATCCCCACCGTGGATCACCCAAGCGCGACTGAAGTACTGGCCCTGTCCAACGGACGTCTCCCCTCTACGGTTTTTCTTTTTCCCCTATTTTTTGGGGTTTTGCTGCTTTTTTCCCCGATTGCCGGAGCTACATGTTTTTCCAGTTTTTATTCCTCGGGCTGGCCTAGGTTGAGTCTCGGACCGGATCGACTCCCGGGTTACTGCCCCCCCCTGTGGTTTTCCACTTGTTGGTTCCTTTGGTGGAGTGGACTGTTGGTGCCTCCCTAACCCGACTTTTATTTTATTTTTGGGTTGGGGAGCCGATAAGGAACCGTGCGGATCCGGTGTCCCTATAGGACCTCCGGACCCGTTATTTGACAATGTTTTCTTTTATTTTGTACTGTGTTTCTTTCTCTCTTTTTTCCTCTCTCTCTAGGCTCTTTCCTCTTCTTGTTTCCTCAGAAGTGCCATGCCAGTGGTCCTCTCGGTTGCCGTCTCTCCTCCGGTGGTCGCCGCTCCTCCCGAGGCACCTGGGCCTCCAACAGACCGAGCTAAGTATGCCCTATGCTCTACCCCCACTTGACCATGGCTAAGATCCTGTCCCTTAACGTTCATGGCCTCAACTCCAACAAAAAGCGGCACCTGGCACTCAGGGAGTTCCGACAGGCGGGAGCGGATATAGTAATGGTCCAGGAGACGCATTTTAACCGGGGAGACTCCTTTGCGTTTGCCTCCAGGCATTTCCCTCAGGTTTACCAGGCCTTTAACCCGCGGAAGAGAGCGGGAGTAGCCATTCTTTTCCGGCAGGGAGTTCCCTTTACCTGTACCTCCGTGCACCTTGATCCACGGGGCCACTACATTATACTCCGTGGTCTGTGGCGTACGCAGGCACTGACCCTATGTGTCCTCTACGCCCCCAATGCCCATCAACATAAATTCTTATCTAAGGTGCTTTCCCGTTTGTTTAAGACACCCCCCGGGCTCCTGGTGATAGGGGGGGACTTCAACCTTACTCAGTCCGCACACCATGATCGCCTGGTGGTGGGCCTTCGGACGCCTCAGGCTAGGACCCTGAGAGACTCCAGGCTCTTCCGCCAAATTACCAGACGGCGGGGTCTTTTTGACGCCTGGCGAGCTTTGCACCCGCAAGACCGCCAGTACACCTTCTTCTCCGCTCCCCACGGCACGCACTCGCGCATTGATAACTTTTTTGTTAATAACACGACACTGCGGGCAGTCCAATCTGCAAATATACTCCCCATCTCCTGGTCAGATCACGCCCCCATAACTTTGACTCTAGCGCTAGACTCCCCCCTTTATAAGCCCTGCACCTGGAGGCTGAATAATTATCTCCTACAGCATGCTCCGGCAAAGGCAGAGCTGGAGTCCTCGCTCCGGCACTACTTTGTTGAAAACGACACCCCAGACATTTCACTTCCTACCCTCTGGGCCGCCCATAAGGCTGTCATCCGGGGGCGCTGTATAGCTCTGTCTTCAGCCTTGAAGCGGGACGCACAGGCCGCCAGGTTGCTGGCGGAAAAGCGACTTAAGACCCTTGAGGCCCGTCTCTTGGTCTCCCCCTCCGTCCCCACCCTTAAGCAAATCGTCCAGACTAGGCAGACACTTCGGGACCTGGCGTTGGGATCGGTTGAGAAAGCTCTGGTCCGCTTACGACAACTGTACTATGACAAGGGGAACAAGGCGCAGTCGCTACTGGCCCGGAAACTGGCGGACCGTACGGCGACCTCTGCCCCAGCCCAAATTAAAAATAAGGGGGGGGACCTTTTGACTCACCCCCAGGCGATAGTAGATGCGTTCGCGGACTACTATACTGACTTGTACAACAGACCGGACATCCCCCACAATCCCCCGACCTCGGACCAGTCCGCCCGCATCACCCAGTACTTGGACAATATAGTCCTACCCCGTCTACAGGACGCGGACCTCCGAGAACTGAATGCCTCTGTTACCGAAGAGGAGCTCTTGGAGACTGTGAAGACCCTCCCCGCCCACAAGTCCTCGGGACCGGACGGGCTCCCCTATGAATATTACAAGGCGTTTATACCCCTCTTAAGCCCATACATGACCAAGCTTTTTAACTCCTTTCTTCAGCAGACCCCGGTCCCGACCGACATGCTAGGCTCGTTTATCTCCCTTATTCCCAAGCCAGACAAAGACCCGACTGTTTGCGCTAGTTACCGACCTATAGCACTGCTGAACGCTGATTTGAAAATTTTTACGAAGCTCCTAGCGAATCGCCTTAACACAATCCTCCCTTCCCTAATACACAAGGACCAAGTGGGATTTGTCCCCTTGAGACAGGCAGGGGACAATACTAGAAAGATCATTGACCTTATTGATGTGGCGAACAGGGATAACCTAGAATCTCTGGTTCTCAGTTTGGATGCCGAGAAGGCGTTTGACCGCCTCAGCTGGCCTTTTATGGAGGCCACGCTACACCGCATGGGCTTTAGGGGCCCGTATCTGCGAGCGGTGCGACACCTCTACACCACCCCCTCCTCGCGGGTTAAAACCCCCTTCGCCACGTCCTCTACTTTTGCTATAACTAATGGCACCCGCCAGGGCTGTCCGCTTTCTCCTCTCCTTTTTGCTCTCTGTGTGGAGCCTCTGGCGGCTGCCGTTAGAAGCAACCCCGATATTCGGGGGATCCCGGTCAGGGGCAAGGAATTCAAGATTTCGCTCTTCGCAGATGACGTTATCCTTACCTTGGCTCAGCCCGGGATCTCACTCCCCAACCTCCACTCCGAGCTGGACCGCTATGGGGAACTCTCCGGCTACAAAATTAACCCGTCCAAATCGGTGGCCCTCCCCCTAAACATGGGGGCGTCTGAGACGACCCGCCTACGCTCTGCCTTCCCGTACAAATGGGAAAGCTCTTCCCTTAAATATCTTGGGGTCCTTCTTACACCATCATTCCACTCCCTGTATCAGGCTAATTTCCCCCCCCTCTTTCGGGCGATTAGGGATTTACTACGTAAATGGAAGGCCCACCACATATCGCTCATAGGACGGATCACGTCTATTAAAATGGTGATCCTCCCCAAGCTCCTGTATCTGTTCCAGACGTTGCCGATCCCAGTCCCGTATGCACAGTTACGCGCGCTCCAGAAGGACCTCTTGAAATTCGTATGGAATTACAGAAAACACCGGGTCCCGAGCTCTGTCCTGACGGCCTCGCGCTCTGACGGCGGTTTGGCGTTCCCCGACCTAGTCCGCTACTACCAGGCCACTCAGCTGCGGGCCATAGCCTCCTGGTTTCCCCAGAAGTCTTATAATAGGTGGTCGGAGATTGAAAAGATCTGGCTGGCTCCTATACACCCGAACAGTTTTTTATGGGGAGCGAGGATTGATATAGATTCGGGTCGATTACTGGGGCCGATGGCCCAGCTTCGTCTCCTTTGGCGGAAGCTCTCCCGCGATCACAGCCTCCACTCGGAGTTCTCCCTACTGACCTCCTTCCTCTATAACCCGACTCTACCGACCAGCTTGACCCACCAGATGTCCTGGCCTTGGGCCTCGCGTGACCTGTTCCACTTGGGGCACCTAGTGGACCCCAGAACACGACGGCTGTTGTCCTTCTCGGAACTCCAGGCTAAGCATGACCTCTCCTATCAGACGTTCTACAGCTACCTACAAATTAGGCACTTTGCACAATCTAGGGCCCCTCACCTACGGTTCTCCCCGCCCTCTCCTTTTGAACAGATAATCCTGGCAGGACGGGATCGTAGAGGGTTGATTTCAGACATATACCGCGTCCTCAACACATACCATTTTCAAACGAAGGGGAAGCACTCCTACATGAAACGCTGGGAGGGGGAATTGGGTGAGGAGCTCCCCCTTGAGACCTGGCAGGGGGTGTGGCGCCAGGCAGCCAAATCCTCTCTGTGTACATTGTACAAAGAGAATTTCTACAAAATTCTTTTCTTCTGGTACCAGACCCCGGATATTCTCCACAGGATATACCCCTCTACCTCGGATCGCTGCTGGCGATGTCTGAGGGAGCGGGGCTCCCTGTTCCATATCTACTGGGCCTGTCCCCTGATTGCCCCATACTGGCTTATGACTCGTGAGCTGCTCCAGCGTCTATTCGACGTTCCTGTACCCCACTCCCCTAAATTCTTCTTGATGGGCCTGTCCCAACCCGCCCTGACTAGGCCAGGCCGGAAGCTCCTTAGGCACATCCTGACAGCGGCCCGCTGCCTGGTAGCCCTTAACTGGAAGAATCCATTGCCCCCGTCTAGAGAGGCCCTTTACTCTAGGATCAAGGACGTTGAGCTCATGGAGAAGATGACTGCCAGGGTGAGAGACAGGATTGAAGAGCATGACCTGGTCTGGGGGAGATGGCGGCTGCTGGAGGATTGATGGCGAACCGGTGTGGACATGGTGGAGTGGACCGTTGGCACTCTATTTCCTTTTCTCTGTTTTCCCCTCTTTCTTCCCTTTTCTCTCCTCTTCTCTCCTTCACTCTTCTCGTTCATACTACTGATGGTCCTTGTTTTGTTTTAAGTTTGGCATGTAAGCCACGCAGCGGACCCCGGGTGGCCTTTTGGTTTCCAGCACGGATAACTGACTTTTGGTGTCTGCCGTCCTGCTGTGCACCCTGGGTCGGTTGGTTTGATCCCGCTGTATTTCCCGGTACTGTACTTTTATGCTCTGCCCACTTGCGATGAGCCTCCTGTATTTTGGAAGCCATGTTACTATTGCTGTATGCCTGTACTACTACTTTTGTTATGCGACCACGAAAACTTAATAAATTGTTATTTGGAAAAAAAAGCAGGAGTCACCTCCACCGGGATCGTGGTTACTTTGTTTAACCTGGAAACTGGGGGGTCTACGACCAGAGGAGCCGACCACTTTATGAGAAGGCTCTCCTCAAAGGGGTAATGCACCGCCATGCATTTGGGGACCGAAAAGCTTCTGTTGCGGTCTACCCCATTCCTTGTATATGAACTATACAGAAACTATATAAAAATAAGTCAGATACTGGAACACCTTAGGTGTACGGGCTAGCTTACGGGACCCAAAAGGGACCGCTACATCAGCAGAGGGATCTGCTGGCTCCTGAATTTTCAGGGTATCACTCACAGCTGTGATAAGTGCTCCAACAAGCGCTTTATTGTGCACGGACACGGACGGGGAATCATCCTCACTGTCGGAACGGTCCTGGTTAGCGTTCTCTGAAATGACAGAACAGTGGTCACCAGCTTCAGAAGGGCCCGAGTCTGCGTTGGAGCTCTCCTTGGAGGACGGGGGGGCAGAGGCCATTTTTTACCACCTTTGCGCCCATGCACTGCCTCCATCTTGGCAACAAATTAAGGACCGCCGGCAAAGCGTCCAGAGGCACTGCACTGCCTGCAGGCGAACCAGTTGCAATTGCCTGGATTTCAGAGGAAGAAATACCAGTTTCTGAAGCCATGCTGACTCTACCCTGTCTGCCACCTGTTGGGGACTTAGGACAGTGATGGTCCCAGCCTCCTAACTGCTGCTGGCTGAGGGGCTCCTCCTGCAGGACTCACCACCCTGACCGAGTTCTGCACTATCCAGCTAGGTGTGCCTGTGTCAGCTCCCAGATGCATAGGAGACCAAACCACGCTGTACTGAGCTGTTCTGAATAGCGTTAAAGCTGGAAAACATGTTCAGGCTTCAACAAAATGGCCGCAGAGCGTCCTGTATAAAGGACATAATCACAGGGAAAATGGCCGCCAGACTACAGGAAAATGGAAACAGAGCATGCTGCTCCCTGGTCACACCAAACGTGGCCACCGAGCACTGCATGCAATGAAGAACGGTGAAAAAACAGGCAGAGAAATGGCGGTAAAACAGCGCTACAGCGATCAGCAGACACAGCCTCTAGACACCTCAGGGGAGAGACCTACACACATCCAGGGCACAGCTATCCAGCACAGTGTCCCCCCCAGATGAGAGCCCCCCCCCCCCCCGGGGAGCCCCTGTCTATGGCACACACACTGCTTAGCAGCCCATTCAGCATCGCCCACAGGGAAGGGGGGAAGGAAGATAGGGACAGGGAGAGAAGAGAGGGAGGTGTGGGACCCCCAAATCGACATCCCAGGGAATGCGCAGCTGCTCAGCCCCACCAAGGCAGGGAGAGCTGTACTTACCAGTCCTGAAGAGCTGGGAGACATTCCATCACAGACCCACTCTCCGATCAGTATGGGGTGGCTGCTGGCCCGGCACACTGACGCCCACCGGCCGCCCCTGGAGCTAGGGGCATGTCGTGGCCGACCCAGCGTGGAGCTCTGGTCTGCTGACGCTTGCTGGCCAGGCTGGGGAGACTACAAGGATAAGGGTATCCAGCCTGTCACCCAGCCGATTGTTGATAGCAGATCACAGGATCTTTAATCTTGCACAAAAAGCAAAACTTCTGCGGAAAAATCCACGGACCGATGGGCTGCTAGGGTTCCTAGGTCCTTCACTGGGCAGAAAAAAACTGAGGCTGCAGTAGCAGGCTGAGGGGTTGTTACCTAAGGGACCGCCCCTTGGGTGGAACTAGAAAGTTCTAGTTTTATTATAACATTTTAATATGTTCTGCCTTGTCCTCTCCTGAAGGTGGCATAACAACCCGATGGTATAAGGAGCTGTGGAAGGATGCCGGCGTGCCGGAAGGGAGGTGCAGGGCAGGGGTGGTGGTGCAAAGCCAGATTTGTGCAGTGTACGACTGATTGTTGTCCTATGGACAGACTCTCCCACCTCAGCTGTAGTTCTCTGCAGTTCATCCAGAGTGATCATGGGCCTCTTGGCTGCATCTTTGATCAGTCTTCTCCTTGTCTGAGCTGAAAGTTTAGAGGGACGGCCAGATCTTGGTAGATTTGCAGTGGTCTGATACTCCTTCCATTTCAAAATGATCGCTTGCACAGTGCTCCTTGGGATGTTTAAAGCTTGGGAAATCTTTTTGTATCCAAATCCGGCTTTAAAGCGGGAGTCCGCCGGGAATTCCGCCGTTTTTTTTTTTTAAAAAGCCAGCAGCTACAAATACTGCAGCTGCTGACTTTTAAAATAATGACACTTACCTGCCCAGCGCACCCGCAATGTCTGCACACAGGGGTGTGGCGGCCGGCGAGCGTACAGCGGAGTGTGCAAGGGACATGGTGGAGTGAGAGAGCGAGGAGAGGCGGTGCGGGGTGAGAATCCGCACATGCTTTGTGATAGATCCCTCGGAGCGCCGTGGATCCTCAGGGGAAGCCGGCGGCCACAAGTCCCCACCTACTCCACACTGTACGATCTCTGTATGTGAGCGCCCGGCAGACAAAGTTGGAGAGGACGGCAAAAACTCTGAAGAGACCAATGGCGTGTGGAGGTAGGGAGAAGGCGGGAGTGCCATAGACTGTCAGTGCCAGCAGCTTCCCCCTCCAGCTCCTCTGAGGATTCAGGTGTTGATTGAGAAAAACGCTGCGCTGCAGGCAGATATACAACGTACAGGCTGCACGAGTAAGATACAGAGACTGTGGATAAGGTAGAGGACACTTGTTGCTGTACAGTGCCTTGCGAAAGTATTTAGCTCCCTTGAACTTTTCAAACTTTTGCCACATTTCAGGCTTCAAACAAAGATATAAAATTTTAATTTTTTGTGAAGAATCACCAACAAGTGGGACACAATTGTGAAGTGGAATGAAATCTATTGGATAATTTAAACTTTTTTAGCAAATAAAAAAACTGAAAAGTGGTGCGTGCAAAATTATTCGGCCCCTTTACTTTCAGTGCAGCAAACTCACTCCAGAAGTTCAGCGAGGATCTCTGAATGATCCAATGTTGTCCTAAATGACTGATGGTGATAAATAGAATCCACCTGTGTGTAATCATGTCTCTGTATAAATACACCTACTCTGTGATAGTCTTAGGGTTCTGTTGAAAGCGCAGAGAGCATCATGAAGACCAAAGAACACACCAGGCAGGTCCGTAATACTGTTGTGGAGAAGTTTAAAGCGGAGGTCCACCCTAAAGTGGACCTTCCACTCATTGGAATCCTCCCCCCCTCCGGCGCCACAATTGGCACCTTTCAGGGGGGAGGGGGGTGCAGGTACCTGTACAGTACAGGTATCTGCACCCACTTCCGGCGTAGATTCTGCAGAAGGTACGCCCCTTTCTGCAAAATCTACGCCCCTTTCCGAAAGTCCCCTGCTGCCTGCTGGGAAACACACGGATCCCAGAGACAGCGGGGACCATCCTTATTGCGTAGTGCGACTCGCGCATGCGCAGTAGGGAACCGGGAAATGAAGCCGAAAGGCTCCACTTCCTGATTCCCATACCCAAGATGGCGGCGGCAGCACCTGAGAGACGACCGAGAGATCGGCTTCGGGTGCAGACATCGCGGGCGCGCTGGGCGGGTAAGTGTCATTATTTTAAAAGTCAGCAGCTGCAGTATTTGTAGCTGCTGGCTTTTTAAAAACAAAACAAAAAAAAACGGCGGAATTCCCAGCGGAGTCCCGCTTTAAAGCCGGATTTGGATACAAAAAGATTTCCCAAGCTTTAAACATCCCAAGGAGCACTGTGCAAGCAATCATTTTGAAATGGAAGGAGTATCAGACCACTGCAAATCTACCAAGATCTGGCCGTCCCTCTAAACTTTCAGCTCAGACAAGGAGAAGACTGATCAGAGATGCAGCCAAGAGGCCCATGATCACTCTGGATGAACTGCAGAGAACTACAGCTGAGGTGGGAGAGTCTGTCCATAGGACAACAATCAGTCGTACACTGCACAAATCTGGCTTTTATGGAAGAGTGGCAAGAAGAAAGCCATTTCTCAAAGATATCCATAAAAAAAGTCTCGTCTAAAGTTTGACACAAGCCACCTGGGAGACATACCAAACATGTGGAAGAAGGTGCTCTGGTCAGATGAAACCAAAATCGAACTTTTTGCCCACAATGCAAAACGATATGTTTGGCGTTAAAGCAACACAGCTCATCACCCTCAACACACCATCCCCACTGTCAAACATGGTGGTGGCAGCATCATGGTTTGGGCCTGCTTTTCTTCAGCAGGGACAGGGAAGATGGTTAAAATTGGAGGGGAAGATGGATGCAGCCAAATACAGGACCATTCTGGATGAAAACCTGTTGGAGTCTGCAAAAGACCTGAAACTGGGACGGAGATTTATCTTCCAACAAGACAATGATCCCAAACATAAAGCAAAATCTACAAAGGAATGGTTCACAAATAAACGTATCCAGGTGTTAGAATGGCCAAGTCAAAGTCCAGACCTGAATCCAATTGAGAATCTGTGGAAAGAGCTGAAAACTGCTGTTCACAAACGCTCTCCATCAAACCTCACAGAGCTTTGCAAGGAAGAATGGGCAAGAATTTCAGTCTCTCGATGTGCAAAACTGATAGAGACATACCCCAAGCGACTTGCAGCTGTAATCGCAGCAAAAGGTGGCTCTACAAAGTATTAACGCAAGGGGGCCGAATAATTTTGCACGCCCCACTTTTCATTTTTTTATTAGTTAAAAAAAAGTTTCAAAAATCCAATAATTTCGTTCCACTTCACAATTGTGTCCCACTTGTTGGTGATTCTTCATAAAAAATAAAAATGTTATATCTTCATGTTTGAAGCCTGAAATACGGCAGAAGGTTGAAAAGTTCAAGGGGGCCGAATACTTTCGCAAGGCACTGTATATAGATGACACTCCACAGGTATGATTATGAAGTTGGAAATGGACATAACCAGGGCCGCTGATAGGGCAGTACAGCCAGCCCTGTTTTACCGGGCCCGGCCCCCAGCAGCTCCACAGGGGGGCCCGGACAACTTTACAGTTAATTTCCAGCTATTACAAAATAGAGCTTTCTAAACTTCACCATCGTTCCCCGCTACTACTTGCTTAGGGAAGGGGGTGTAATTATATTTTCCTGGACCCCATCAGGTCATCAGAGAAGCCCAGGAGGTGAGAGCAGTGTTAGGACTAGTGATGGACGAACTTCCGACGGGACGTTTCGCGAAAGCGAAATGCGAACGGACCCAAACGTTCGCGAAACCGAACGTTCGCCGCGGGCCCCATTGACTTCAATGGGAGGCGAACTTTGCAAACCTTCATGTCGAATTTGCGGCCACGTGGTAATTATTAGGGGGTAAAACGTAGTCCCACCATCTGGACAATGACATAATACATGTATGAGGTGAATTTGGGATCGATAACTACAAGCATTTTTATTTTATTTGGGAAATTGTTCTAACAATTCAGGACTATGGAGCTAATGAAGGCAATGGAGGAGAGGGAAGGTCAGGGACCAGGGTAGGCAAAGAAGAGGGTGCAGGAGATGATCACCAGCAGCGTGACATACCGGAATGACACATGCACCGTGATAGAGGCATCTGACAGCAGCACCGTAATACAGAGCACTGACAGCAGCACCGTGACATACAGCGCTGACAGCAGCACCGTGACATACAGCGCTGACAGCAGCACCGTGACATACAGCGCTGACAGCAGCACCGTGACATACAGCGCTGACAGCAGCACCGTGACATACAGCGCTGACAGCAGCACCGTGACATACAGCGCTGACAGCAGCACCGTGACATACAGCGCTGACAGCAGCACCGTGACATACAGCGCTGACAGCAGCACCGTGACATACAGCACTGACAGCAGCACCGTGACATACAGCACTGACAGCAGCACCGTAAGCAGCCCCAGGAGGAAGTCAGCACAGCACAGGGATGGTGTGATCCCCTCATAATAAGAACCCCCAGGAGGAAGTCAGCACAGCACAGGGATAGTGTGATCCCTTCATAATAAGAACCCCCAGGAGGAAGTCAGCACAGCACAGGGATATCATAAGCAGCCCCAGTAGAAATATGACACCGCTCAACCTCTTCAAAGAGGAGGGTAGGGGCATATAGTACGGTGTGCTTTTTTGGGTCAAGGAAGTGAGCCAAATGAATTAAGAAGGTCTGTGTGCTTGATTAAAAAAATAGTTTATAGACATATACATGGTCTACTGGTCACATGTGTTGAATTCCTCCGAGATCCATGCCTCATTCATTTTTAGAAATGTGAGGTAGTTAACACTGTCGTGAGCTAGGCGAGTACGCTTATCGGTCACAATCCCCCCTGCTGCGCTGAACGTCCTTTCGGACAGGACACTGGATGAGGGGCAAGCCAACAGTTCGATTGCAAATTGGGCAAGCTCTGGCCAGAGGTCAAGCCTGCCCACCCAGTAGTCTAGGGGTTCATCACTCCTCAGAGCGTCCACATCGGCCGTTAACCCAATGTAGTCGGACACCTGACGGTCTAGGCGTTCCCTGATGCTGGATCCGGATGACACCTGTCGATGGGTCGGCTGAAAGAATGACCTCATATCCGAAGTCACCAACACATCTTCAAACCGGCCTCTTCTTGCAGGCGCTGTTGGATTGGTACCCGCAAATCCTTCTCTGGGAGTGGGAATTGCTCCTCTGCCAGCGCACGCAAAAGCAGAATGCAGCATTTCTCGAAGCAAGGCCTGGAAGTGCTGCATTCTGACAGCCCTCTGCGACGGCGGTAACATTTCCGCCATTTTGTGTTTGTACCGGGGGTCTAAGTACGTTGCCACCCAGTACTGGTCCTTGACCCTCATGCTTTTTATACGGGGGTCCCTATTAAAACACTGGAGCATGAAGGCCCCCATTTGCACTAAAGTGGAAGCGGTGTGGTGGCCTGGCTCCTGCTCATCATCCAGGATAATGTCGTCCTCTTCATTCTCCTCTCCCCATCCTCGCACAACAGGGATCCCAGAAAGGTTTAAAGCATGCTCTTCTTGCTCCTGCTCATCCGCCCCGGCACCATCCTCCTCTGACTCCTCATCAGACTCCTGTTGTTGACTTGTCTCAGATAGAGTAGCCCCCCCTGGGAATTCATCCAGCATTGCGACTTCCTCATCTTCCCGCTCCTGCTCCTCCACAGCCTGATCAATGACACAACGCAATGCACGCTCCAGAAAGAAGGCATAAGGTACCATGTCACTGATGGCGCCATGGCTGCGACTGACCAGTTTGGTGATCTCCTCAAATGGCCGCAGAAGTCTGCATGTGTCGCGCATGAGCAGCCACTGGCGCGGTGAAAAAAAACCCAGCTCCCCAGAACCGTTTCTTTCGCAGAGTTCATACAGGTAGACGTTAACTGCACGTTTCTGCTGGAGCAGCCTATCAAGCATATAGAAGGTTGAGTTCCATCGCGTCGGGCAATCGCAAATAAGACGTCTGACCGGCAGATGGTGTCGCCGCTGAATGTCAGCAAGGCGAGCCATGGCCGTGTAAGATCTTCTGAAATGGGCCGAGATTTTCCTTGCCTGCCGCAAGATGTCCTGGACCCCAGGGTATTTGACAAGGAATCGCTGCACGACCAAGTTTAAGACGTGTGCCATGCACGGCACGTGCGTGATTTTGCCCTGTTTCAATGCGCTAAGCAGATTGGCACCGTTGTCACACACCACTTTACCAACTGTCAAATTGAGCGGTGTTAGCCACTCATCTGCCTGTGAACGCAAAGCTGAAAGGAGTGCCGGGCCAGTGTGGCTCTTTGCTTCCAGGCACAACAGACGCAGCACGGCATGGCAACGTCTCACCTGGCATGTGGAATAGGTTCTGGGGAGCTTGGGCGGTGCAGCGGAAGAGACGCTAGCAGCGGAAAAGGAGGAGGCAGCTGAGGAGGAGAGGGAGGAGGATGGAGTAGGAGGAGGAGAAGAAGAGTCAGGCCTGCATGCAATCCGTGGCGGTAAAACCAAATCTACACGGGTGCCACGGGTTACATGCTTGACGGCCGTCAGAAGGTTCACCCAGTGGGCAGTAAAACTGATATACCTTCCCTGCCCGTGTTTGCTAGACCACGTGTCTGTGGTCAGATGTATCTTGGCACCGACACTGTGTGCCAGAGATACATTCACTTGCCGCTGAACATGGCCATATAGCTCTGGGATGCCCTTCTCTGAGAAATACTTCCTTCCTGGGACCTTCCATTGTGGTGTTCCAATGGCCACAAATTTGCGAAAGGCCTCCGAGTCCACCAGTTTATATGGCAGTAGTTGGCGGGCTATGAGTTCTGACAAGCCAGCCGCCAACCGTTGGGCAAGAGGGTTATCCGGCGTCATCATTTTTTTACGCTCAAACATTAGGCCCACGGAAGCCTGCCTTTTTGCAGAAAAATGTGAGCTTGGCGTGATGGAAGGTGGAGTGGAGGACAATTGTGAGGAGAGAGGAGAAGGAGAAGTAGAAGACGAGGCTGGACGGTGAGAGCCTGCAGTGTGGCTTTGTGTGTTCCGTTGCTCCCACTGGGCTCGGTGATGGCTGCTCATGTGCCTTCTTAAGGCGGTCGTCCCTAGGTGAGTATTGGGCTTACCGCGACTAACGCGTTGACTGCAAAGATTGCAGATGGCAACGCTATTGTCAGCAGCGGACACGTTAAAAAAAGCCCACACTGCGGAGCCATGTGCCGGTGTCCTGGGAGCGCCAGATGTGACCGTACATGGTCGATGACTCGCTCCTGATACATTTGCAGTCTGCTTTGTCCCTCCTGTGCAATGTAAGTTATTCCTGCTTCTCCTCCCTATCTGCTGGTCCATATCTCCCTCTGAACTCCCCTCCTCTTCCTCTCTTGTGGGCACCCACGTGACATCACTAGACACGTCATCATCAACGTCACCTTCCCCACCGCTATAAGTAGAGATCTCGGAGTAGGCAGCAACACCGGGGACCAACCTCCTCCTTGGGCTGATCTGGGTACTGTCGTCAGACTGCTGAGTAGCGCTTGTTGCTACCTCCTCTTCCTGATCCAATACCAAGAGTGGCTGCGCATCAGAAATGTCCTCTTGATATGGATCGGAAAATAATTCCAGTGACTCAAGCGGAAGGTATGTGGTGGTGGTGGTGGTGGTCGTGTTGTTGGTGGTAGTGTCTTTGGGGGTGCACATAGCAGAGAGTGAAGAAGAGGGTGCAGATCGAGAGGATGAGGAGGGTGCAGAAGAGTAAGGCTGAGCGAGCCACTCAACCAAGTCTGGTGCATCCTTTAAAGTAATTGAACGCACCTTCTGCAACTTCCCACTTTGGCTCAAGCCTGTTGCTCCTGCCCTACCCCTACCACCCCTGCGGAAGGGCCTGCCTCTTCCTCTGCCTGTCATTTTTTAAATGACCCTGTGACAAAACTCTTAGTCCCTATACCGATGAAGGACTGCTGCAGTATAGGGCAGCGGTCAGCAGTGGTGCACGTCAACCCTATCTATTGTGGACCGATAGCGGTCCTTACAGAACAGCAGACTGTACCGCACTCAAGCCTATGTACCGTAGCACCCTATACCAAGTTACCAGTCCTTATAAGAACTTTTGTGGAACAAGCAGGTTGTGTGTTAGTGATTAGCAGACTGTACGTCAGTCCCTATACCGCTGAAGGACTGCTGCAGTATAGGGCAGCGGTCAGCAGTGGTGCACGTCAACCCTATCTATTGTGGACCGATAGCGGTCCTTACAGAACAGCAGACTGTACCGCACTCAAGCCTATGTACCGTAGCACCCTATACCAAGTTACCAGTCCTTATAAGAACTTTTGTGGAACAAGCAGGTTGTGTGTTAGTGATTAGCAGACTGTACGTCAGTCCCTATACCGCTGAAGGACTGCTGCAGTATAGGGCAGCGGTCAGCAGTGGTGCACGTCAACCCTATCTATTGTGGACCGATAGCGGTCCTTACAGAACAGCAGACTGTACCGCACTCAAGCCTATGTACCGTAGCACCCTATACCAAGTTACCAGTCCTTATAAGAACTTTTGTGGAACAAGCAGGTTGTGTGTTAGTGATTAGCAGACTGTACGTCAGTCCCTATACCGCTGAAGGACTGCTGCAGTATAGGGCAGCGGTCAGCAGTGGTGCACGTCAACCCTATCTATTGTGGACCGATAGCGGTCCTTACAGAACAGCAGACTGTACCGCACTCAAGCCTATGTACCGTAGCACCCTATACCAAGTTACCAGTCCTTATAAGAACTTTTGTGGAACAAGTGAGTTGTGAATGTTTAGCAGACTGCAGCAGAAGGGCAGCAGTCAAGTATAATATCCTTTCTATATTTGGAAGAAAGAATATTATACATGTACAAGCCTATTACTGTACCACTGATACCAGTCCTGAAAAGAACCTTTGTGGAACTAATAATAACAGCAAGTCTTTAAAATTACCCTCACTGCCTGACAACACTGCTTCCTTCCTGTCCCTATACAAATTGGCAAAAAAAGAGAACGATTAGTGGTTACTGGAACAGCTCTTTTGTGGACCTTGATAGTAACAGCTAATGATGATGATGATGAAAGACTAATCTGGCTGTCCCTGTAGCATACACCGTCCTTTCCCTTTCTCTAAACTAACAAAAGACACTCAGGCTGCTGCAAGAATCAGCAGCACAGCAAACCTATCAACACCTAACACCTATACCAGTCCTGAAAAGAACTTTTGTGTACCAAATAGCTAGTGGTTTATCTCTCCCTACTCCACACAGGAACCTGTCCCTATCGTAACAGAAGAAAGAATGTAAAATGGCCACCGGATCGGGTGTATTTATAGGTTAGGGGGAATGTCCAAGTGTCCATGTGCTGTCATGTCTCAATTGGCTGTCCTGTATCACATGATAAACGTGTCACCAAAGGTTAAAGTTCTTGTATACATTAAACACGTAAGTCCGCCGCGGCGAACGACGGAAAAAGGCGTTCGAACGTGCGGACCGCGAATGTCGGAAATTCGCCGCGAAACGACCGCCGGGCGAAACGTTCGTCCATCACTAGTTAGGACTATTTCTTGTTTTTCGGGCGGATGTACATAAAAGCGCACCGCACATTGCTCTGCTTTTTAATTAGTTCCGGCCACTGCTGCTCACTGCCTTCCCTGGAGGAGGGATACTACGATGCTCCGCTCCACTGGCTGCCGAGACCTCACGTGCCGAGATCGATGTGACTTGTGAGGTAACGCTCTGTGACTGACAAGGGAGCAAGAACCCGGACACCGTGGCTGCAGTGCACACAGTGAGTGGAGTACAGAGGATAGAATCCTCACTGTGTGTCGTTTACACACTTAGCATGGCAAGTTATGATTACTCACGCAGGCAGCACAGTCAGCATGTGCTCTGTAATCTGTCACAGTGTGTCATATTGCGGTTGGGTGCTTACTTTGTTATGGCTGTACTGGGTTAGAGATTGTAACACACAGTATAGTCAAAGTCAGAACCCAAAAGCCATTTGACACTCACAGATCCATGACAGAACACATGCTGACTGTGCTGCCTGTGTGATTTTTATAATGCTGGTAAGGACGCAGTGAGATGCTGCTTTACACTTGCATTTGGGGGGCAGTAAACATGTGCCCCCCAACCACCCACCAACCACTTCCCTTTAACCACTTCCTGTCCAGCGCCCTACTGGTAAATTGCTGATTTGAAAGGGTGAAATCTTGATTATCGCTACAGCAATGATCAAGATATAATTTTTTAGACCCAGCAAATCCGCACAAAGTAAAAGTAATCTTAGTGGCTAAGAAGCCCCTCTTATATTTTACAGGCAGTCAGTTGAAGGGGGTTCCATCACCATCCCACCACCACCTTTACTGGGCTCTCTGTGCAATCAGGGGTCCTGTTAAGGATGTGAGCAGCAGCATCCAGTTCCTGAGACACAGTGAGGGGAACTGATGTCGTTCCTCCCACTGTGTGACATCAGAAACCTGAAGCAATTACCAGTTTGAACAAGCGTCTGATCAAACAGATCTGGGTTTGATCAGATGCTTTGGAGGCCAGAGGATAGGTATGGGGTCTAATAGACACCAGATCTCTCCATAAAGGGGGCCTGTCACTACCCCATGCTATCACTAGGGATGTTGTTCATTAATTCTGATAGCAATAAAAGTGATACAAAAAAAATTAAAGACACAGTCTCTGTCCCCCTGTACTGATAAGCCATAATGATTGTGTGCGCATATGTAAATGGTGACAAATCTGCAGAAGTGGGGACAGGGGAGGGGCCTGGGGTGGGGTTGAGGGAAGGATTAAAGGGGGCCCCATCAGGTAGGCTGTATGGGGCCCCATGATTTCTAACAGCGGCCCTGGACATAACTATGTGTATTGCTTAAACAGAGCCTGAACAGAGACACTTGTTACTCAGCATATAGCTTCTTTTCAGTATATAAGAAGCCTGCCCTCCCCTCCTCTTGTTTCTTGGTGGAAAATTTTGAATATATATATAATACATAAGTTTTAAAACTAAGGGGGGGTTGTGTTTCTGATGAAAGATTTTTGGATGAACATGAGTACATGACCTGTCGACCTGGGAGGCAATTGAGAATTTAAAAAGACTGCTTTACACAATATGACTTGTTCTGATGGTGGTGCTTTCTGCTTTCTGACTTCCTCCCCCCTCCCCTGCGCCCACCATTTGGTGAGGCAACTATATTCACCGCTAAAAGACGGTACAGCATAAGAGTAATTAGCCCCCTCTCCCATACAAGGATCAGAAGTGTTAGAGGACAAAAATATGTAGCCCAGATAAAGCTGATCAACCATGAAAGGACGTTCACAGAGAGGGACGGAACCTAAGAACGCACAAGAGAGCTTAAACACTAGTTCGATCCAAAAATATCTTAAGGATGGGAGTTTAAAAAGTCCTGGAATGGAAAAAAAAAGTGTGGCCAAGGATAAAAAAAAGGAGCTGGGGAGACAAAGGGGGAACAGGAGGAGAAGAAACAGGAAAAACGAGCTTTGAGGGAGCACAGGCATTAACCACTTAAGGACCGCCGTATTGCCATTGTACGTCAGCACAATGGCACAGGCAGGCACAATCACGTACATCTACGTGATTGCCTTCCAGCGGGTGGGGGGTCCGATCGGACCCCCTCCCGCTGTTTACGGCGGTCCGATTCGGTCCAGGAGCGCTCCGTGATGAGGGGATGGCCGTTGGTTTTCGGCCACCCCCTCTGGATCGCTCCTGGCCAATGAGAAGCTTCCTCCCCTGTGTATTGTTTACACAGGAAGGAGGAAGTGATGTCATTCTCCTCGGGGCGGTCTTTTTGACCGGACTACGAGGAGAAGAGTAAAAGTAAGTGTGCACCAACACTACACTGACATGTAGGTACACACAGTCACACAAACCCCCCCCCGATCCGCCCCCCGATCGCCCCCCGATCCCCCCCGCCCCCCCTCCCCCCCAGTCACAGTGTCACTGATTGCATTGATCATTTCTTTACTGATCAATGCATTCAGTGTCAGTTGTGACAGTAAAAACTGTCAGGACAGTTAGTGTTAGGTCCAGGGTAGCCCCCTATCACCCCCCAATAAAGATTTAACCCCCTGATTGCCCCTAGAGTTAACCCTTTCACCCCCTTTTGCCAGTGTCACTAAGCGATCATTTTTCTGATCGCTGCATGTGTCGCTAGGTAGCTAGTTATTTTTTTAGGTTCACCGCCAGGTTTTTATATCGCTAGGTACCCCGATATACTACCCAATAATGGTTTTAACCCCCAGATTGCCGCTAGTTAACCCTTTCACCCCCTTTTGCCAGTGTCACTAAGCGATCGTTTTTCTGATCGCTGCATTAGTGTCGCTACAGTCGCTAGGTAGCTAGTTATTTTTTTAGGTTCACTGCCAGGTTTTTATAGCGCTAGGTACCCCGATATACTACCCAATAATGGTTTTAACCCCCTGATTGCCGCTAGTTAACCCTTTCACCCCCTTTTGCCACTGTCACTAAGCGATCATTTTTCTGATCGCTGCATGTGTCGCTAGGTAGCTAGTTATTTTTTTAGGTTCACCGCCAGGTTTTTATATCGCTATACCCCGATATACTACCCAATAATGGTTTTAACCCCCTGATTGCCGCTAGTTAACCCTTTCACCCCCTTTTGCCAGTGTCACTAAGCGATCGTTTTTCTGATCGCTGCATTAGTGTCGCTACAGTCGCTAGGTAGCTAGTTATTTTTTTAGGTTCACCGCCAGGTTTTTATAGCGCTAGGTACCCCGATATACTACCCAATAATGGTTTTAACCCCCTGATTTCCGCTAGTTAACCCTTTCACCCCCTTTTGCCAGTGTCACTAAGCGATAATTTTTCTGAACGCTGCATCAGTGTCGCTAGTGTCGCTAGGTAGCTAGTTATTTTTTTAGGTTCACCGCCAGGTTTTTATAGCGCTAGGTACCCCGATATACTACCCAATAATGGTTTTAACCCCCTGATTGCTGCTAGTTAACCCTTTCACCCCCTTTCACCAGCGATCACAGTATAAGTGTCACTGGTGACGCTGGTTAGCCAGTTAGTTATTTAGGTTCCCCGTCAGGTTTTTATATAGCGCCAGGGACCCCCATATACTACCTAATAAAAATTTGAACCCCCTGATTGCCCCTAGTTAACCCTTTCACCACTGATCACCGTATAAGTGTTACGGGTGACTCTGGTTAGTTTGTTTTTTATAGCATTTTATATTCAAATCCGGTAGGCAGTGCTTGGTTTTCGGGGTCCCGTACGTGGCTAGGCTCCCAAAAAGTCCCCCACATGTGGTATCCCCGTACTCGGGAGAAGCAGCAGAATTTATTTTGGGGTGTAATTTGACTTCTGCCCATAGCATGTGTGAGCAATATATCATTTAGTGACAACTTTGTGCAAAAAAAAAAAAAAGTTTGTAATATTCCCGCAACTTTTGGCAAAATATAAAATATTCCATGGACTCAACATGCCTCTCAGTAAATAGCTTGGGGTGTCTACTTTCCAAAATGGGGTCATTTGGGGGGGTTTTGTGCTATTTTGGCATTTTATGGCCTTCGAAACTGTGATAGGTAGTGAGGAGTTAAATCAAAAATTTGCACCCTTAGAAATCCTGAAGGTGGTGATTGGTTTTCGGGGTGCCGTGCGCGACTAGACTCCCAAAAAGTCCCACACATGTGGTATCCCCGTACTCGGGAGAAGCAGCAGAATGTATTTTGGGGTGTCATTTCACATATGCCCATAGCATGTGTGAGCAATATATCATTTAGTGACAACTTGGTGCAAAAAAAAAAAAGTTTGTAATATTCCCGCAACTTGTGGCAAAATATAAAATATTCCATGGACTCAACATGCCTCTCAGTAAATAGCTTGGGGTGTCTACTTTCCAAAATGGGGTCATTTTGGGGGGTTTTGTGCTATTTTGGCATTTTATGGCCTTCGAAACTGTGATAGGTAGTGAGGAGTTAAATCAAAAATTTGCACCCTTAGAAATCCTGAAGGTGGTGATTGGTTTTCGGGGTGCCGTGCGCGACTAGACTCCCAAAAAGTCCCACACACGTGGTATCCCCATACTCGGGAGAAGTAGCGGAATATATTTTGGGGTGCAATTCCACATATAACCATGGCATGTGTGAGCAATGTATCATTTAGTGACAACTTTTTGTAAAAAAAATTATTATTTTTTTTTTTTTGTCATTATTCAATCCCTTAGGACAAAAAAAATAAATAAATATTCAATGGGCTCAACATACCCATCAGCAATTTCCTTGGGGTGTCTACTTTCCAAAATTGGGTCATTTGGGGGGGATTTGTACTGCCCTGCCATTTTAGCACCTCAAGAAATGAGATCGGCAGTCATAAATTAAAAGCTGTGTAAATTCCAGAAAATGTACTCTAGTTTGTAGACGCTATAACTTTTGCGCAAACCAAAAAATATACGCTTATTGACATTTTTTTTACTAAAGACATGTGGCTGAATAAATTTTGCCCTCAATGTATGACTAAAATTTAGTTTATTCGATTTTTCTTATAACAAAAAGAAGAAAATATCTTTTTTTTTCAAAATTTTCACTCTTTCCATTTATATCGCAAAAAAAAAAATCGCAGAGGCAATCAAATACCATCAAAAGAAAGCTCTATTTGTGGGAAGAAAAGGACGCAAATTTCGTTTGGGTGCAATATTGCATGACCGCGCAATTACCAGTTAAAGCAGCGCAGTGCGAAATTGCAAAAAGACCTCTGGTCCTTAAGGTGTTTATTGGTCCGGAGCTGAAGTGGTTAAAGGATCCAGCCGAAACAGGTGGCATGGTACAGATCCCCACGAAAACTGAAATGGAGATGTTTGCCAAACTAGAGATATCTATTAAATCAGAGATCAATAATGTAAGACTGGATATGGCTCATTTACTGAGGAGGGTGGAAGAAGCAGAGGAAATAGTCGGCAAGCAAGTACAGGAAATTAGGGGATTGGAATCTCAAGTGAAGGCCCTGCAGATTAGTAACAAATATTTTATACAAGCTGGAAGAACAGGAGAATCAAAGCAGACGTCAGAATCTCCGTATTCGCTCTTTACCGGAACAAGGGGAAGATCTGATAGACAAAATAAAAAAGATATTCGATCCAATTTTAGGTAGGGGTGGGGGTGAAGGTTGAAAAATAGATCGAGTCCATCGGATCAGGAAAAACCCCCGGGGTTAAGAGAAGGTATTCCTCGAGACAATATAGTTCCACCATTACGAGGACAAAAACAAGATATGGAATAAATTGAGAGGAGTAACACCATTACAATTTGAAGGAACTGAGATCCAAGTCTTTTCGAACTTATCAGCGGGGACATTGGCATGAAGGCAAAAACTGAGGCCGCTCTTAGATCTTCTGAGAGCGGCAAATTTAAAGTATAGTTGGGGTTTCCCCTCAATGTTAAAGGAAGGGAGAATAGCCAACTTAGATTTCTTGAGGATCTCCGGGAATTTTGTAAAAATCTGGATATATCTGTGCTAAATATCCCAGGTTAAGGGGAGAAAATTGAGGAGGGCCACCTAATGGGGGCACGATGGATATGTTATAATTTTTGAAAGAGGGTTTTTCTTGGCCCTGGTAACTTTTTGGCCCTTGAGCACCAATTATAATATCTCTGGTTTCGGGGAGGAGATTTTTTTGGGCGGGGGGGAAGGTTGTGCTGTGCGTGGGCCGGCCCCTCCCCCTACTTTTTTCTGGGGGGAGGGGGGCCGGGCTTGGGCTGCCATGGCCCGAGTCTTATCCTCAGGAGGATGTGTCCGGTGGAGGTTTTACCAGATGCCCAGTTTTGGATGCAAGGCCGAGCCATGGCCAGAGGGGGTGGAGAGAGAGGGGGTGGGGAGGGGGTTTCACCAAATCCATTGAAGGGATTCATAAGATTCGTGGGGAGTATTTCCTATCCTGGGTATTCCAGTACAAAATAAATTAGAAGATGGAGTTGTGTTTTTTGACATATAATGTAAAGGGACTTAATTCCCGGATTAGGAGATATAAGATTCTTAGAGATATTAAACAACGGCAGACAGACGTGGCGTTTTTACAGGAGACGCACCTGACTCAGGAAACTAATGTAAAAAAATTTTCAACAGATTTTCCAATCTGGTTTTACAGTGACTACCCTATTAGGAGGGCAAAAGGGGGTCGCAATCAGATTTTCTAAAAAGGTTAAGTTCATGGTAACTGACAGAGTGTCCGACCCAGATGGACGTTTTTTATTTTTGAAAGGAATACTGGGCGAGCGATTATACACACTGGTCAACCTGTACTCTCCAAATAAAAAGTCGATCGGGTTCCTGAGCCAGATGTTGAAGAGAGGTTTAGGGAAGGGGAGCGTGTTTTAGCGGGGGATTTTAACTTTGGCCTGGACCCCTTGTTGGATAGTACGTCCGGTGCGCAGGGGACAAGTAAGGCACAATTGAACGCAATAAAATCAAAATTACATTACGCTCAAATAGTAGACATCTGGTGGGTGAAACACACAAAGATTAAAGATTATACCTTCTTCTCCCCTGTGCATGGGACTTACTCTAGACTAGATTACTTTCTGGTAGACCATAGAATGATAGACCAGGTGAGGGAAGTGAGGATAGAAACATACCATGACCCGGGCTCATTGAAGCTAAGGACTCCGGGGACTCAAAAGGTACCGTTTACTTGGCGGTTGAATGAGAGTGTGTTACAAGAGGAGGAGGTGGCGGAGAAAGTTCAAAAAGAAATAGAGTTTTTCATTAAGTCGAACGATATGGGAGAGGTCTCAGAAGGTACGCTTTGGGAGGCCCACAAGGTATACATCAGAAGGATCCTTATTGCTATAGGGGCTGAGATAAAAAGAGCAAGGGAAAAAAAGGTTAAAAATCTACTAGAAGAAATCTCTAGTCTAGAACAAGAGCATAAAAATCGTAGGGGGCCACATCAGGAAGTATATCATTCTTTGGTAAAGAAAAGAATGGACCCAGGATGATTAGATGGGTAAGGGAGCTTTATAGGGATCCCCAGACAATGGTAAAGGTGAATGGTGTTGCCTCTCGCCTTTTCCCAATGAAGAATGGGACTAGGCAGGGGTGCCCACTGTCCCCCTTATTGGCATATATCAGGGCCAGTGAGGACATTGGGGGGGTTAGAGTGGGGGATGAGGAGCACAGGTTAGCACCATTTGCGGATGATGTGCTCTTCTTTATTACGAAGCCTAGGAGAACGATCCCCAAACACCTAAAAATTCTTTAAAAATTTGGGGAAATTTCAAACTTCAAAATTAACCCGAATAAATCGGAAATATTAAACATTAACTGTAGGAAAGTAGAGGAAGATGTTCTCGCAAAGGAATTCCACTTTTCATGGAAAAAGGACATTAAGTATTTAGGAATAAGACTGACACTCTAAGGAAAACATATATGATAAATTATATACCCCCTACTTGATGAGATCAGGAGGGAAATCAAAACAATGTCAATTTGCAGGTTGCCCTGGTTTGGGCAAATAAGTTCTATTAAAATGTTCCTGACCCCTAAAATTTTATATAAATTTCAGATGCCCCCTTTAACAATCCCACAGTCTTTTTTTAGAATCCTGAAAGGAATAGTATCTAGATATTGTCACAGTACAGTTCCCTGTCCTAGTAATTGTCGCCCAGGGTTCTCAAATAGGCAGGTTGAGGGGCTCCAGGGGTATTTAATGTGGAGGAATCTGTTTTATCAGTTTCCTCCAAAGTTTGTAAAATCCACTTGGGGACCTGGAGCCCGGAGATTCCATAGCGTTATGGGTGGGATGGAATCTCCAATCCTGGGACTGGGTTTTTGGAACAGCCAGGAGTCTGGCTGGTTGATTGAGCAGGTGGGTCCTGGACTAATAGCAAAGTTAGGATTAGGGTTCTGGGTTCCACCCAGAGAGACAGGAGGTCTCCAGGAGTCCAGAGAGTGCAGGTGTGCACTAGAGAAAGCCAGAGACCCAAGTCTGAGGATCAGAGCAGTGAGGGGCTGCTTTCTAGAGACACTGTGTGTGTGTTAAAGCTGTGAGCATCTGAGACAAATGAGAGCCTGAAGTGGAAGGCCTAAGCAGCAAGGAAGCTGAAGAGGTACAGTAGTTGTACGGGAACCCTGTTATATGGCCAAGAGGGCTGAATTGTAAAGCCTAGGTGGCAGTGCTGCTGAAGAGAGCCAGGTGGCTTGGCATTTTTCATGTATGGTTTCTAGCAGAAGAACCCCTGTGTGGGCAACCAAGTGCATGTATGAACTTTATGTTGTTCCTTTTTTAATAAAAGTGGGCTACCATGCCCTTAAACTAAAGTTCCTGTTCACTGTGAACTTGCTGCAAAGGCATCTACCACTGAGTTAAACATCCCCCAATGTTACAATATATAGGTGTAATAAAAAACGTACTCTCTGCTACAATTTTAAGTTTAGAGAAAAATCCGGGCGGCTTAGTCATGCCAGACTATAAGAAATATTACAACACAGTGATCCTGTCACGCATAATAGAGTGGTCAAAAGAGGATAGTGATAAAAGATGGACAAAATTAGAAAATACACTGAGTAATTCACAAGTAGGGCATATAATGTGGAACCCACCCCAATATAGATTATTAAGTCAAAACACATGCTATTACACATACAACACTGAGGGTTTGCGATAGAGTTCATATTCACAAAAAATGGAAGTTTAATTCCCCTTTGATTTTTCTGAAGGAAAATTATTATTTTGAGCCTGGGAAGCGGAAAGTGGGGGGAAATTGGATTAAAAATGATAGTTTACAAGTGAAAGATATAGTTAAAAAGGGTAAAATATGCATTTTACAAGAACTTCAACTTAACACAGAGATGAAAATTGACATATGGAGATACTTCCAGCTGAAAGGGTTTATAGAGAAACTACCAACCCCAATCAGATCTGAAGAAGCATATACCCCATTAGAGAAGCGGATCTCGAAGGGGCATGCTAGAAAGAATAATTCATGCTTGTATAAAGAGAGAAAAAGGAGGTTCCTCCGTATGTTAAACTATGGGAGAGGGAAATAGGGATTAATTTCACTTCACAAAGATTAGGGAAAGATTTGAAAAATGACCCATGGTTCTGCGGTAGACGCAAAGACGGAAGAAACAAACTACAAATGTCTGGCAAGATGGTACTTTACGCCTGATAGATTAAGCCATTTATAGCAGGATAGGTCTTCCGAGTGTTGGAGAGGGTGTAAAAATAAAGGTACAATGTTCCATATTTGGTGGGATTGTCCCATCATTAAAAAGTATTGGTTGGAGATAGTAGATATTATAAAGTCCATTACTAATGAAACAATCCCAATGGACCCTTGGACGTGTCTTTTCCATGGGACCGATAGGTCGGTAGGGCTATACAAATCCTCGATTATTCCAACACTGCTGAATGTAGCAAAGTGCCAGATACCAAAAAAAATGGCAGAAAGTTGAAATCCCTAAAACCCGCGACTGGATCTTTGGAGTGGAAAGGATTCAAAGATTGGAGAAGGAGGAAAGGAAGGGTGACCAGATGGTAGAGGATGCTCGGAACGATCAGAAAGACAAATGGGCAAAGTGGGATCAATTTAAAAACTCTTGGAGATATATGGTAGAGATAACCAAATGAACCAGAAGAAAAGGATAGGAAAGAAGAGAGGGATCAGGTGTATTAGGAAAGAAGCCTGGGGACGATAGGAACAGGGGAGGAGATACAGCCCCCATTAACAGAGGTTTTTGGTGTATGGGAGGACAGGAGGGGTAAGGAGGGGTAGGGAGGGGTAGGGTGGGGTAGGGAGGGGTAGGGTGGGGTAGGGTGGGGTAGGGTGGGGTAGGGAGGGGTAGGGAGGGGTAGGGAGGGGTAGGGAGGGGTAGGGTGGGGTAGGGTGGGGTAGGGTGGGGTAGGGTGGGGTGGGGTGGGGTGGGGTGGGGTAGGGTGGGGTGGGGTAGGGTGGGGTAGGGTGGGTTAAGTATGGGGTAGGGCGGGGTGGGGTGGGGCGGGGCGGGGTAGGGTGGGTATTGAAGATAATGAAAAAACTATTTTCATGCTGTATATTTTTCTCTTTTTGTATGATGGTAATTATATAAAAAAAAAAAGGATCTGTGTCAGTCGTTGAACGTAAGAGAAATCACAGTAGGGCTCATTTTCGGGTAAACACGGTAAGTATAAATATGTTAACGTGTAAAGCTGAAAAACTTGAATGACAAATAGCATAATGTTGAAAATAATAAAAAATAACCCAAATATAAGAATGAAAAGTATAAATAAATTACTAGATATATATAGTGTCCTATAGGGGTGCAATGGATTGTTACCGATCCGTGATCCGAACAGGTTACCCTGTTCGGATCGGCGCGATCCGCGGAGCTCTCCATGGCCTCGGCCTTGGTAAAGGCCACAGCTTCAGCCTAGCTCCGGAGCGGCGGCCATCTTTGTACACCCGGCGGCTGTTTACAATGTAATCGCTCTGTCAAATGACGGAGCGATCACTTGTAAACAAACATGACATGACGCCGGTTCCTCTCTCCCCTCTGTGTACTGATCTGTACTGTGGAGGGGGAGAGATCGGATGGCAGCAGTGCTGTGGGCTGGATCTGTAGTTCCCACAGCGCTGCTCTGTGACATTTGCAGTCACAGCCATCCCGCCATAACTCGGCCCCAATACTCGGTGATACTCAGCCATACTCTGCAATACTCTGTGATACCCAGCCATACTCAGCAATACTCAGCCAATATTACAGTGGGGGGAGACTGTGGATATTACAGTGGGGGGAGACTGTGGATATTACAGTGGGGGGAGACTGTGGATATTACAGTGGGGGGAGACTGTGGATATTACAGTGGGGGGAGACTGTGGATATTACAGTGGGGGGAGACTGTGGATATTACAGTGGGGGGAGACTGTGGATATTACAGTGGGGGGAGACTGTGGATATTACGGTGGGGGGAGACTGTGGATATTACGGTGGGGGGAGACTGTGGATATTACGGTGGGGGGAGACTGTGGATATTACAGTGGAGGGAGACTGTGGATATTACAGTGGGGGGAGACTGTGGATATTACAGTGGGGGGAGACTGTGGATATTACAGTGGGGGGGGGGAGACTGTGGATATTACAGTGGGGGGGGGGGAGACTGTGGATATTACAGTGGGGGGGGGAGACTGTGGATATTACAGTGGGGGGGGAGACTGTGGATATTACAGTGGGGGGGAGACTGTGGATATTACAGTGGGGGGGAGACTGTGGATATTACAGTGGGGGGGAGACTGTGGATATTACAGTGGGGGGGAGACTGTGGATATTACAGTGGGGGGAGACTGTGGATATTACAGTGGGGACTATATGGTGAAATTTTCACAGGTTTTTTCAAATTCAATTATTATTTGCTGAGCCGAAAAATGATCAGATCCGTGACTCTGATCCGAGGAACGATCCGATGCATGAGTTTTTTGATCCGTTGCACCCCTAGTGTCCTATATTGATTAAAAAATTCAATATAACATTCCATATGCAAATAACCTAGCAATTCATGTATAAAAACAAAAATAAAGAGGAAGGAAAAAAGGAAAAGAAAAACACATCCCAATATCATAAAATAAATAAATCAGTTTGATAATGTGGATGCACAAGAACAAAAAGATCTCTAAATGGGAAGATGTGGAGTATATGGTGCTAGTCAAAACACCTATAAAGCCATTAAAAAAAAAAAATACTCCACAAAAGACATCCCCTAAATCCAATGTAATGTCCACAGTCCCATCAACCTGCCATAATGAATTATTAGTTAATTGTATATAATTACCAATTTTGAACATTTGTTGGCGAAGGAAGAGAGGAGAACATCGTATGGACCAACAAATGGTGAGAAACATAACATCTCTAGTCAAAGGAGGTCCACAACAATAAGGCAAGAATCGAATCACGGTAGCGTGGCTAATGACCCACTCAAAGCTGAGGCCTGAAGGGATGCGAGCATGGAGCCGTTGTATCCAGAACACCTCCCCTCAACATAACATCTGGAAGACATCATCCCCCCCTCCCCCTTTTTTTTTGATGCACACACTTTTTCTACAACCTGCACTTTCATAGCCTTGAGGTTACCATCATGGCACTCTCTAAAGTGTTTGGTTATGTTGGTTGCCTTATTTCTGATAACACTGTATACATGTTTGTAGAAATGGTCTCACAGTCCTGCCAACATACTGCATATAGCAAATGTCACAACTACTAAATATATAACATAACTTGTGTTACAATTATAAAAATACCTGATTTCATATTCCTTCTGGTTGGATGACGCCCTAAATGGGGTTGCCCCCCAGAACATGGCCACAGCAGGGACATACTGATGACCCAGATTTGGAATTACCTTTGAAATGGAGCCAAGTAAATGACTGGGTGCCAATCTTATAAAAACTGGGTGACAGGGAGTGTCCTAGTGTTGGTGCCCTTCTGGGTACTATGTTGATGCAGTTATGCAAGATACTTCATGAACACACATACTTATATTATATTATACATATATTCGCACATACTTCATGAACACAGAGAATAGGTATTTGTTGATGTTGTTTATAAGAAACATGTGAGTTTCTCTGATGCAGACACAGATGGGCTGAATGAGGGTTTGGCTTTATCTGAATCAGGTAAATCACTTGCCAGACCACCCCATTCCAACAATTTGGGACACACCAGTACCCAAGCTGCCCCTTCAAAAAACAGGCATGGTACCAACAAGAAAGGTCACAGAAGGGCACCAACACTAGGACACTCCCTGTCACACAGTTTTATGGCAAGACTGGCACCCAGTCATTTACTTGGTTCCATTTCAAAGGAAATTTCAAATCTGGGTCGTTGGTATATCCCTGCTGTGGCCATGTTCTGGAGGGCGACCCGGTTTAGGGCATCACCAACCAGAGGGAATATAAAATCAGGTCCTTGTTTAAATTTAACACAAGTTATGTTATATATGTAGTTAGTTACTTGTGTCATTTGCTATATGCAATACGTTGGTAGGACTAAGACCGTTTCTACGAACATGTATACAGTGCAATCAAAACAAAACAAGGGAACCAACATAGCCAAACACTTTAGAGAGTGCCATGAAGGCTATGAAAGTGCAGGAGTGCAGGTTATGTAAAGAGTGTTTGCACCAAAGGGGGGGGGGGGGGGGCGGGAATGTCTTCTGGATGTTATGTGAAAGGGAGGTGTTCTGGATACACCGGCTCCAGACTCGCATCCCTTCAGGTCTCAGCTTTGAGTGGGACTATCATGATTAGATTCTTGCCTCATGTTGTAGATCCACTTTGGCTAGAGATGTTGCGCTTCTCGCCATTTGTTGGTCCATACAATGTTCTCCACTCTCCTTTCGACCACAAATGTTTAAATTGGTAATTATATGACAATTATAGCGGGTTGATGGGACTGTGAACATTGTTTGTACTGGATTTAGGGGATGTCTTTTGCGGAGTATTTTTTTATGGCTATATGGCTTTATAGGAGTTTCGACTAGCACCATATATGCCACATCTTCCCATTCAGAGATCTTTTTTGTTCTTGTGCATCCACAATATCAAACTGATTTTATGATACTGGGATGTGTTTTTCTTTTCCTTTCTCTATTTTTGTTTTTATATATGAATTGCTAGGTTATTTGTATATGGAATGTTAGATTTCATTTTTTAATCAACATAGGACACTTTCTCTTGTAAATTATAGTTTTCATTCATGTAAAGTGCCTTGCAAAAGTATTCACCCCCTTTGGCTTTTTACCTATTTTGCAACATTACAGCCTTAGAGCAATGTTTTTTTAATCTGAATTATATGTGATGGATTAGAACACAATAGTCTAAGTTGGTGAAGTAAAATTAGAAAAAATATATACATAAAACTATTTTTCAGAAATAAACTGATAATTGGCATGTGCGCATGTATTCACCCCTTTGTTATGAAGCCCATAAAAAGCTGTGGTGCAACCAATTACCTTCATGAGTCACATAATTAGTGAAAGGATGTCCACCTGTGTGCAATCTAAGTGTCACATGATCTGGCATTACATATACACATCTTCTTGAAAGGCCCCAGAGGCTGCAACACCTAAGCAAGAGGCACCACTAACCAAACACTGCCATGAAGACCAAGGAACGCTCCAAACAAGTAAGGGACAATGTTGTTGAGAAGTACAAGTCAGGTTTAGATTATAAAAAAATATCCAAATCTTTGACAATCCCTAGGAGCACCATCAAATCTATCGTAACCAAATGGAAATAAGACTTGGAAGACTCCCAAAATGTATGGTGGAAGGTGCTCTGGTCTGATGAGACTAAAATTTAACTTTTTGGTCAAAGAAAATGCTATGTATGGCACGAACCCAACATCACATAAAGAACACCATCCCCATGGTGAAACATGGTATGCCCACAGCATCATGCTGTGGGGATGTTTTTCAGCAGTCTGGACTGGGAAACTGGTCAGAGTTGAGGGAAAAATGGATGGTGCTAAATATGGGGATATTCTTGAGCAAAACCTGTACCACTCTGTGTGTGATTTGAGGCTAAGACGGGAGGTTCACCTTCCAGCAGGATAATGACCCCAAACACACTGCTAAAGCAACACTTGAGTGGTGTAAGGGGAAACATGTAAATGTGTTGGAATGGCCTAGTGAAAGCCCAGACCTCAATCCAATAGAAAATCTGTGGTCAGACTTAAAGATTGCTGTTTACAAGTACAAACCATCCAACTTGAAGGAGCTGGAGCAGTTTTGCAATGAGGAATGGGCAAAAACCCCAGTAGCAAGATGTGGCAAGCTCATAGAGACTTATCCAAAGCGACTTGGAGCTGTGATAGTTGCAAAAGGTGGCTCTACAAAGTACTAACTGCACACCACAGGAACAGTCCAATGATTTCATTACAAAAATAGCAAATGACAGCCAACAAAGACAGTGTGCGCGAACCCAGGAGGTGACCAGTGCGTTTCACACTGACCTCAGTGCTTCTTCAAACCTGCGGCACAACTGAAGCACTGAGCGTATAAAGGCTCCATCCCCCAATACAGGTTTGGGATAATGCAATGCAAAGACAGAAGCCCGAAGGAGCGAGGTCCTGGCCAGATGAAATCTGACAATACAGAGAGGCCGGGGACTTGTCCCATTTAGATAAAATCTCCCTCTGCAAGACCTGAGTGTGAAACTGTGCATACAGAAATTAGCCTTGAAGGTGGATACCATGAGTCCCAGAACCCGCATGCAAACATGCAGTGACAACCACCTGCGGGACAGCAGCGACCACACCGACAAGCGGAGGGTCTGCAGGTTGATCAGTGGAAGGAAAACCTTTGCCCGTGCAGAGTCCAGAATCAACCCCAAGTACTCCAGGCATTGTGTTGGGAGCAACACGGACTTCTGGAGATTCAACACCCAGCCAAACTCTTATAAGGTCTGCATGGTGATTGCCACAGGGTTTCTCTCGGTTCTGAGGCTGCAGCCGCTCTCAGGGTTCCTACAGTTCTTCTACCTGCTTGCCAGTGCGATCTCAGAGCCAGAGAATGAATCGGTTGCCACCGGAACATCTCTCCATAAAGAGGACCTGTCGCACACTATTCCTATTGCAATGTACTCACTAGGGGGAGAACCTCTGGGGGACTCTAGGATGGAAAAGGACCTGGGGTCCCTAGTGTATGATAGGCTCGGCAGTGGCCCGCAATGCCAAGCTGCTGCAAACATAGCAAACAGAATATTGCCATGCATTAAAAAGGAGAAAAACTCCAGAGACAAAACAAACATTTTCCCACTCTAAAAGACTGGTCTGGCTGCATCTGGAGTATGCCTCCATCAGGAAGGATGTGCTGGAATTGGAGAGAGTCCAGAGAAGGGCAACAAAGCTAAGGGTCTGGAGGACCTCTTCTGGAGAAGAGACGCTTGAGAGGGGATCTGATTTCAATGTACAAATACCATACTGGTGACCCCACAATAGGGATAAAACGTTTCCGCAAAAGGGAGCATCGATAATTTAAAAAAACTATTAGTCACCTAAACGACCACAACATACAGGTATATACAATGTAATACTAACATAAAAGCACACATACAGGTTGGATTTGATGTGTCTTTTTTTCAACCTCACCTACTACGTAACTATAACTATTACAAGGGATGTTTACAAGTGATCAAAAAAATAAAAATAAAATAAAAGAGTGTAAAAATAGTAAAATAAAGAATAAAAACAAACATTTAAGCACCCCCATCCCCGCGTGCTTACGCACAGAAGCGACCGCATACGCAAGTCGCACCCACATATGTAAATGGCATTCAAATCCCACACGTGAGGTATTGCCACATCCATTAGAGTGAGAAAATAATTCTAGCCCGAGACCTCATCTGTAACGCTAAACAGATAATCTGTAAAAATGTTCAAAGCGTCACCTGTGGATAATTTTAAGTACCAAAATTTTGCACCATTCCACGAGTGTGCGCAATTTTAATGTGTGACAGGTTAGGCCTCTATTTACTTGGCATATCATTTGAAAAATTGCTGTGCAAATACTATGCGACATAAAAAGGTGCAATGACCGTTATTTTATTCCCTAGGGTCTCTGCTAAAAAAGCATATATAATGTTTGAGGGTTCTAAGTAATTTTCTAGAAAAAAAGACGATTTTTACATGTAAGAGCAAAGTGCCAGAATTGGCCCAGATGAGAAGTGGTTAAATTTGCTTAAATCCTGGTCAGAGGTCTTTAGCGAAATTAATCTTAGGCTACAGTTGTCCCTTTCAGTTACACCCGAGTTGGCACTGCTGGGGGTCCATGATGATGCACAACGTTCCCACCACTTGAAACTGCTGATATCCTACCTCCTGTTTTATGCAAAGAAGGAGATTCTCCTGAAGTGGATATCTGCCCCCCCCCCCCCCCCTTCCTCCTCCTCCTCCTCCTCCTCAGAAGCTTTGATAGATGCAGCCCTACCCATGTATAGATTAATCTACATTAATAGAGGATGTCAATGGAAATATAACAAGGTGTGGGCCCCATGGGCGAGCACATAGAGACTAGAAGGGTGGGGTATGGGTATGTATATGTTTACTAGCTACAAATCTCTTCTTCTGTTCAATCCTGTAGCTGTTTATCTCTGATTGCAAACATGTACTTAATTGCTCTGCTAATTACGGTAGTGTCTGTCCTTACCTTCTGTATGATATCCAAGCATTTTGTAAGGTTTTGTTTCAAGCTAAGCTGTATGCTCCGTCTTATTTGTTTTGACAACAATAAAAGCACCTTTGTTTTGTTTAAAAAAAAAAAAAAAATCGCTTAAATCCTTACGCTTGCTCATTTTTTCTGCATTCAACACATCAACTTCAGAGACAATGGGGGTCATGGGCGTCCGCAGAACTTTTTCCATCATTTTAAGACCACTCATGCTCCGCCCCTTTTCAACAATCTCATGAAAACCTTTCCACTGGAAATACATATGTGTTATATAACAGATAATTCATCTTCACTTTGTATTGGAAGTTACTCTGGCGGCTGTGTTCCATGCCCATATAGCCTAGAGAATGTACATCTTTTTACATTGCAATACATCTGTTGTGGCCATATTTTGATCTCATACTGTCACTGTATAGGCTGTTTTCATCAAGATAAAAATATGGCAAAAACAGATGTATTGCATTGTATTGCATTATATTGCATTGTAAAAAAATGTCCATTCTCTAGGCTATATGGGCATGGTACGCAGCCACCTGAGTAACCTTGCGGACGCCCATGCTTTCAAAAACCAGAACAGGGGGGAGAGCACTGGGGGGAGTGGTGGGCACTGGGGGGAGAGCACTGGAGGGAGTGGAGAGCACTGAGGGGGGGGGGGGGGGGGGGAGAACAGGGTGGAGAGCACGGGGGGGAAGAACAGGGTGGAGAGCATGGGGGGAACAGGGGGGAGAGCACTGGGGGGGAGAATGGGGGGGCACTGGGATGGTGGCTAGAGAAGGATGGGGAGAGCTGGAGAGCAAGGGGGGCAGCAAGAACAGGGGAGGAGAGAACTGTGGGGAGGGGGCAGGAGAGTGTGGTGGTGGAGGAGAGCATGGGGGGGGGGCAGGGAGCACAACGAGGATGCAGCCGCCAGCGGACTCAGTAAAAAAAAAAAATGCAGCATGGCGGTGGCTACGGCAGACCCTGCTGGCTCCTGCAACACCTTGAGAATTCCAGGGGGGGGCACTTGACCCCCCTTGCCCCCTGCTGCGGACGCCCATGATGGGGGTTATTTTACAAAAGGCAAATCCACTTTGCAGTACAAGTTGCAGTTGCTGTAAATCTGAGGGGTAGATCTGAAATGAAGGGACGCTCTGCTGATTTTATCATTCAATCATGACCAAGCTAAAATTCGTTTTTTTATTTTCTTTGTATGCCCCCCTCGGATTTACAGCGGCTGCACTTCTAAATGCACTTGTAGTGCAAAGTGGATTTGCCTTTTGTAAACAACCCCCAATGTCACTTGCTGACTAATATATCCCACCCAATTTCAGGTGCCACTTTAAGGAGATAATCTAGGTTTAGTCACTTTACCTGTTCGTGGTCATAATGTTATGCCTGATCAGTGTATACTCATGTAGTTCTGTGAATTAGGGTTGCACTGACATCACTTTTTTTTTTTTAAGATCGAGTACAAGTACCAATACTTTTTTTCAAGTACCTGCCGATACCCATTACCATATTTATGGGTGTATAACACACACTTTTTTCCCCCTGAAAATATGACAGCGTAACTTGGAGGGGAATGAAGTGAAGTGGACGAGTGCCGTCGGAAATAACAGAGCTGTCATCTCTTCTCAGCTCTAACTCGGCTCACGCGTCACACACAGTCCCGCCGTGTTCTGTCCATCACAGGAACAGGTCCAATGCCGATGGCGGAGGCAGGACAGTATGTGTGATGGCTGACAGAGCCGAGGAAGCAGATGACAGCTCTGTGATTTCATATGAGAGATGGTTTGCTGCATTGATGGGGGAGATGGGCACAGAACAGGCTACACTGAAGCTGCAGATGGGCACAGAACAGCCTGCAGATGGGCACAGAACAGGCTGTACTGAAGCTGCAGATGGGCACAGATTAGGCTGCATTGAGGCTACAGATGGGCACTAATCAGGCTGCATTGAGGCTGCAGATGGACACTTATCAGGCTGCATTGAGGCTGCAGATGGACACTTATCAGGCTGCATTGAGGCTGCAGATGGACACTTATCAGGCTGCATTGAGGCTGCAGATGGACACTTATCAGGCTGCATTGAGGCTGCACATGGGCACTTATCAGGCTGCATTGTGGCTGCACATGGGCACTTATCAGGCTGCATTGTGGCTGCACATGGGCACTTATCAGGCTGCATTGTGGCTGCACATGGGCACTTATCAGGCTGCATTGTGGCTGCACATGGGCACTTATCAGGCTGCATTGTGGCTGCACATGGGCACTTATCAGGCTGCATTGTGGCTGCACATGGGCACTTATCAGGCTGCATTGTGGCTGCACATGGGCACTTATCAGGCTGCATTGTGGCTGCACATGGGCACTTATCAGGCTGCATTGTGGCTGCACATGGGCACTTATCAGGCTGCATTGTGGCTGCACATGGGCACTTATCAGGCTGCATTGTGGCTGCACATGGGCACCTATCAGGCTGCATTGAGGCTGCAGATGGGCACCTATCAGGCTGCATTGAGGCTGCAGATGGGCACCTATCAGGCTGCATTGAGGCTGCAGATGGGCACCTATCAGGCTGCATTGAGGCTGCAGATGGGCACCTATCAGGCTGCATTGAGGCTGCAGATGGGCACCTATCAGGCTGCATTGAGGCTGCAGATGGGCACCTATCAGGCTGCATTGAGGCTGCAGATGGGCACCTATCAGGCTGCATTGAGGCTGCAGAAGGGCACCTATCAGGCTGCATTGAGGCTGCAGATGGGCACCTATCAGGCTGCATTGAGGCTGAAGATGGGCACCTATCAGGCTGCATTGAGGCTGCAGATGGGCACCTATCAGGCTGCATTGAGGCTGCAGATGGGCACCTATCAGGCTGCATTGAGGCTGCAGATGGGCACCTATCAGGCTGCATTGAGGCTGCAGATGGGCACCTATCAGGCTGCATTGAGGCTGCAGATGGGCACCTATCAGGCTGCATTGAGGCTGCAGATGGGCACCTATCAGGCTGCATTGAGGCTGCAGATGGGCACCTATCAGGCTGCATTGAGGCTGCAGATGGGCACCTATCAGGCTGCATTGAGGCTGCAGATGGGCACCTATCAGGCTGCATTGAGGCTGCAGATGGGCACCTATCAGGCTGCATTGAGGCTGCAGATGGGCACCTATCAGGCTGCATTGAGGCTGCAGATGGGCACCTATCAGGCTGCATTGAGGCTGCAGATGGGCACCTATCAGGCTGCATTGAGGCTGCAGATGGGCACCTATCAGGCTGCATTGAGGCTGCAGATGGGCACCTATCAGGCTGCATTGAGGCTGCAGATGGGCACCTATCAGGCTGCATTGAGGCTGCAGATGGGCACCTATCAGGCTGCATTGAGGCTGCAGATGGGCACCTATCAGGCTGCATTGAGGCTGCAGATGGGCACCTATCAGGCTGCATTGATTCTCACTGACCATTATTTTGCTTCAAAGTGGTTTATTTAAAAAAAATATGTTTTTTCCCTGAAACTTTCCTCTTACATTGGGGTGTGTGATATACACCGGCGCATTTTATATGCCAATATGGTACTAATACTTCTTTTAATGTCATGCGACAGTGGCACTAATATGCAGCACTGATAAGGCGGCACTAATAAGTAGCACCGGTAGGTAGCACTGATGAGGCGTACAGTTGGTAGTTTCTTTTTTTACAATTTTTTTTTTTTACTATTTTTTTGTATTTTTTTTTTAATACTGCTTTCTTTTTTATGGGGAGGAGAGAGTGGAAGGTGTCAGTGATTTTTTAATTTTATTTTGATTATTTTTACAATTTAACCTTTAAACATTTATAACAATTCTTTTCTCTCTTTTTTTTTTAATCATCCCTGTTGGGGGGTGGATTTGGTGAGATATCAGGGGGTCTAAATAGACTCCTGACATCTCCTTTTTGAGAAAGGGACTGAGGACACAGATTCCCCAGTCCCTTTCTCAGCAGCCTCAGCTGCACTGAAGATGAACGGACAAGAGACAAAGGCACCTGTTCATAAACTGAAGCATTGTAAACAAGGTTTACGATGCTCAGTTATGAAAGGACAGAGTCAGTGATCACCGGCTCTGCATTCAGAAAGGGAAGGAGCCGGTAAATGACAGATTTAACGGCTCCTTTCTCTGCTCTCTATCCTGACAAATCCAGGACGAGGGGGAATCAGAGGAGGACACTGGGAGCCAGAGAATGACCCGGAGAGATGAAGGAGGGCCCAGGGAGATGGAACAGGACCCAGCAGACAGTCTGGGATAATTGCTGCAGTAATGGGGGCATTTACAAGCACCAATTTTCCTGTATAGCTTTCAATAAAGCAACTGACAGACGTGGGAGGGAGAGGAGGAGAAGCGGCTGTCAGAAAAGTTATACAGGGAGATCGGCGCTTGTAACTGCCCCCACCGTCACACCGACCATCTGTGAGGCTGCCCGCCTCCCCACCCCCCCTCCCCCACCACTATGCTGAGTACACCGGGTGTACTGGCTTCCTGCTGGGAGGTATCAGATCATGCATCAGAGCATTTGCACGTACAATTACTGGTGCAAATACTTGGTATCGGTATTGATGCAACCCTACTGTGAATCATGCCCAAATGCACAACATAAGATTACTTCAGTTATAGACAAAACTGGCAGTATTTTTTTTGTGAAACAGCTTTGATAATACTGTTCTCCAATTTAAGTGAAAGCATTAACAAAATGACCCGAACTTTGACCAATAAGAATTATCCAAACCTGCAACAGTTTTAAAGCCCGGAACCAATGACAACTACATTTTTGGGCTCTTTACCTTCTCAAAACTACTTTAAGGTCTTCTAACTGTATGTGCCCCTGTTGGATAGATATTGCTCAACTAGAGCAAGTGGCATAGTTAAGAGAGGACACTGTAGCTTGGTGCCATCTCCAATGTGATTTGCCACAGTATTAACTAGCTTCCTAAGAGACTACTATATTTTTTTATCCTAGAGCGATGGTGTCCTCTAAAGCTACGCTATATTGATTGGTTTGCACAAAAGGTATAGTGTCTACAAACTGTGGTATATATACTGGAATTTTTATTTTATTTTTTATACTAGTAATGGTGGTAATCAGTGACTTATAGCAGGACTGCGGCGGGCAATCAGACACTGACATTTTGTGGGAACCAGTGACACTAATGCACTGATCAGTGCTAAAAACATGCATTGTCACTGTACTGACACTGGCTGGAAAGAGGTTAAAAGTCTAGGATGATCAAAGGGTCAAATGTGTACCTAGCCAGTGTTTTTGTGTAAACTGTGTGCTGCTTTTACTAAGGGAAGTAATGGATTTTATTCCCTGCTTTGCAGAGACACAAAATCCATCACTTTCCCCCTAACAGAATGGAGCTCTTCCTTGTTTACATAGGCAGTGCTCTGTTCTGTGGCTCTGCCTGACATCCATTGCCCAGCACCCGCAGATCGCATTCTGCCTTGAGCAATCACAGCAGATACAGCCCGCTGGTAGCACGTGCCCCCTAGGTGGAAGTGCAGAATCACTGCTTTAATTCAACATCATCTTTCCTGAGGATTTGTGACCAATAATAACCTGCATATTCAAGATGAGGTCGAAACAATGTTTTATAAAGGGGTAGTATTATTTAAGACAGAACAGCTATTTAAGATTCTGTGTAGCGGTATATTTTTTTCTATGTATTCATTTTTGTTAAATATCATCAGCTTTCAAATAATATATATATATATATATATATATATATATATATATATATATATATATATATATATATATATATATATATATATATATATTATCGCTGCTGCACAGGATCATGTACCTAGAACGTAATTCTAAACTTCCAGGTCTGGGCAGTGCACGTGACCCACTGGTGGCCCATTCCCGCTGTGATTGGACATGGGGGGGGGGCTGAACAGCGTGTACGTTGGACTTGATGTCAGAAAGGGGCTTTTGGGACTTTGAGTGAGACACAAGACACGCTGTAGGAGAAATTATAAAATTGTTTAATTAGCATATAAACAAAGACTCCCTCAAACATATGATACATGGTTGACGCATGTATGCCTGCACCTGCCGATGTTTCGGTGCACAAGCAAAACAAGGCAGATCACCATTTTGTCAGTACAGAAGGCATGGATCCTCTGTGTCTGCTAAGCAGGGGCACCAATCCATGCCTTCCCCTAGTACAGGCATCTACCCTACAGTAGTAAAGTCAGACACATTTCACCCGTTTCCAGCCAATGCCATTTGCCAGTGACAGTCCATATTTTATCGCAGATCGCCACCATGACTAGTAAAAAAAAAAAAAAAATATCCCATAGTCTGTAGATGCTATAACTTTTGTGCAAACCAATCAATATACACTTTTTGGGATTTTTTTTTACCATAAATATGTAGTAGAATACATATTGGCCTAAATTTATGAGAAAAATTTATTTTTTTCTATTTTGTATTGGACATGTTTTATAGCAGAAAGTAAAAAATATTGCTCTTTTCTTCAAAATTGTTGGTTCTTTTTTGTTTATATCGCAGAAAATAAAAAACTCAGAGGTGATCAAATACCACCAAAAAAAAAAAGGACATACATTTTATTTGGGTACAGCAACTCACGACAACGCAACTGTCAGTAAAAGTAGTTAAATATAGATAACAACTGTACACTCTACTAAATAAACATACCTTCATTTTCAGCATGCCCAAAGTGGTCTGAAACAGGACCAGAGAGCCCTGGTAGAAGAATACATCCCAGATCCGTAACAGCAGTTTTATGTGCACTACACTGGCAAATGCAGTAAGGAACCAGTGCAAAGTGATGAGGGACAGCTCTGCAGGTCATGAGAAGAGAGACATACAGTAAATGCAATCCGTGCACAATATACAGGGATTAATTACAGCAATAGAAGAAAATCTTGCAGGTAAAGCACATGCCTTTGCGTCTACTTGCAATGCCTATAACAATGAGAATGACCAAGAACTGTCAATCCTATACGTACTGTAGAAAGTCACTCACCAATATCATGTTCCTGTAAAAGCTTATCCAGCCGAGGTAGATACTGAACAATGAGGTGTCTGAGTACTCGCTGGTCTGTCTGAACACCTAGCAGAGTGGTGCTAAAATAGGATGCAGGCACCAGATCTTCTATAACAGCACACATCATCCAGAAGGCATCTTCCTCCTCCAAAAAGAGAAGCAAGCATGCAGCCACCTGCCAAAAAAAGAAAATCGAGTCTAGATTATAGGGATTGAGTCAGGCAGAAAGCAATTTTTGTGTACATTTTACCTGTAAAATAGCATCAGTATAATGCTAGGTGTGAATGTGTAGCAATGGCATAAATTTGACATGCTTCTGAGATCACTCAGAATTTAATGAAAGCTGTATTTGACCTGCAGTTAACCTCCTGACCTGCTTCAAGTGCACCTCGCAATTTATTAGACTGTCATGGATTGAAAAATCTTCTCTGTTGCCAACAAAACCTCATTAAATGCCCCAAATTTAATTGAAATTAAGACGATTTAGCAACAAGTAACTTTAGGTGCCATACCATCTAAACAGATATTTAATCTTTTTGCAGATGCTGGAGAATTAAATTATCTGAAAGTTTCTTATACGCTCAGAGACTTCACTGACATGATGTATGACGCTTTAGACTCTGAGGTCTGCACACCTGCTGCAGTTAGGTAGGGGTTCCACTCTGTTTTATTTTTTTAGGCCTTGTTTACACTTGCAGTTGGGGGTGGGCAGTAAAAACATGTGAATGAGCCCCCATTCCACACACACGACATTCCTCCCTAAGCTGCAAACGCAGCAGGTATGGACAGTACTGTTGAGCGTGACCCATTTAACTTAATGGGACCACACCGCCACTGAGTGCAATGCATGCATTTGAGGGAATAAAATAGGCGGAGGAAATGCAACATAATGTCTCCTCCATGCCGGTCAAACAAGTCCTAAATGTTATATTCTCACTCGTCTACACTCATAAGAAAAAAAGACTTATAACTTACCTGTAAATTCTATATCTTGAAGTACAGTACAGGACGTAGGCTAAATATTCATATGTGCTGGGTTATAGGTTGGTACCTTTAAGTGATTGAATACTGGCAAATCTTTTGAGAACATGCCCTCTGGGTGTCTCCTCCTAGGCTCGTGTCCTGTACTGTACTTCAAAATATGGTTCTTTTTATCTTAAAGCGGTATTTAAACCAAAAATCTAATATTTCTGCTTACTAACTAAGCGGGGGCCCGCATTCGTTTTTATTTCTTAGGATTTTTTCCCCTCTTTTAACCTGGTGATCCAGCAAGTAACACCACCTGTATTAGAGTGTCCTCAGTCTGGGCAAAGGAGCACAGGGGCACCTTTGGACAGCAGCACTGACGGTCCATGGTGAAGGGAGTGTTAAGCTAGCCATAGACGGTTTGAACCATGTATGGGCAGGCTGAATGTACCCAAAGTTGATCGATTGATCAACTTGGGTACAACCAGCTTGCCAGATTTTACATGTGATTATGGCTAGTGGCTGTTAAAGCCACTAGCCATAATAATTATGTTTTCCAGGTGGGGATTGCTTCCCCTGCACCTCTGCTGGAAGAGCACAATGACTCAGTGGGAGGTATTCCCTAGTTAACACTGTCTGTGGTTGCAGAAGATTCACTGCCTAAAATGTTTACAAAAATTTGAGGGGTGTACTCCCTTTTGTGAGATACAGTATATAGGGTCCAGGCTTTGCCTCATAATGGCTGGGTATAACTCCCAAGGGCTTTTCAGGTTTTTGGTCTCAGAGATGGACCTCAGCTATGGACCTGTATGGCACCCACAGCTAACTACAAAAAGTGCAGAGGTGAGCTTCCACACAGCATCCAGTGCTTGATGCAACATTACAGGCTGCCCCCTACAGTGTGGGGTCCATGTAAAGCTCCCAAAGTTTTTACAGCGGTAGCACCTATACAGATGCACTGCTTCTACTGTAGGAGAAGGCAGTGAAGAGCTAATAAAAGTATCTGAAGGGAAAATAGGATTTTTGTACTCACCGTAAAATCCTTTTCTCTGTAATTCACCGACCAACACTGCTCCTCTCTGTAACTAAATGGGTTTGTTAGCCTGCCACTAGGAGAAACTAGGCAAAATTGTAACAATACACAGAATTGTCAGTACCGCCCAGGGGGCGGACCCTGTGCCAACAACCCTCCCTACTGCCCCAGCGGCTTCAGTACATCGTAGAGAAAAGGAGGGGTGAGTGCTGTGTCGGTCGGTAAATTACAGAGAAAAAGTATTTTACGGTGAATACAAAAATCCTATTTTCTCTTATATTCACAGACCGACACAGCTCATCTCTGTAACTAAATGAGACGTTGCCAAGCAGTGCTAAACGAGGGGTGGGAAAAACAGCATAAAAACTTCATCCACCATGGCAAGTGGGAACTAGTGAAACTAAACCCACAAAAAAAACAGCAGTGTGTGGAACACCACCATATAACCGGGTATCCTCAACCGGAGTGATCCCCAAGACCGCAACATTGCAGAAGTAATGCAACAGTGTATTAACAAAACAGTACTGCGTTTTTATCGAAAAACCAGAAACAAAATCTCAATTGCATATATAGAATTGCAACTACACGGCCACCTGCAAAACTGTGCGGCCAAAACAGGCATCAGCCGATGCACTGACGTCTGCCTTGTAGAACTTGGTAAACGTATGGACAGACGGCCAGGTCGCCGCCTTGCACACCTGAGCAACAGACGCTTGGTGTCGGAAGGCCCAAGACGTTCCGATTGCTCTTGTAGAGTGGGCCATGACAGGAAAGGGGGGCACCTGCCCCTTCAAGGCATAGGATTGGATTACAATCTGTCTGATCCACCTGGAGATGGTGGCCGACGAGACCGTCATACCCTTCTTTGGACCAGCCAAACAGTGAGTCTGACTTCCGAAAGGGAGTCGTGGCAGACAAGTACACCTTCAGAGCCCTAACCCCATCGAGAGCGTGAAGGGCCATCTCCTTGGGGTGCTTTGGCTTAGGACACGCCAATGGTAATACAATGTCCTTATTGATATGAAAAGCCGAAACCACCTTCGGTAGAAAGGACGGTTGTGGACGCAACACCACCTTATTCCTGTGGGTGACCAGCTAGGGCAACTTGCATGACAAGGCCGCCAATTCCGAAAACCCTCCTGGCCGATGTGATGGCCACTAGAAAGACCACTTTCTGGGAAAGTGTCAACAGGGGAATCTCCCTGATGTTTTCAAACGGCGGATTTTGAAGCGCCGACAACACCAGGTTCAAATCCCATGGGGGTAACAGCGGATGCACCCGAGGGACTACATGTCGTACCCCCTGAACGAAGGTACTCACTAATGAGTGAGATGCCAGGGGTCGCTGAAAAAAGACAGCCAAGGCTGAAATTTGCCCCTTAATGGTGCTTAACGCCAACTTCTGGTCTACTCCTTGCTGAAGAAACAGCAGGATCCTGGATATAGAAAAGGAGCGCGGATGCCATCCTTTCTCCTCTCTGCTCACGGATCTCTTTTCCTGGACACCAACCTTGGCACCTTCCGATTGAGACGGGAGGCCAATAGATCCACATCTGGCATGCCCCACTTCAGGCACAGCTGCCTGAATATCTCTGGATGCAATGCCCTAGTTTCTCCTAGTGGCAGGCTAACAAACCCATTTAGTTACAGAGAGGAGCGTGTCAGTCGGTGAATATAGGAGAAATAATAAACTTGTTAAAGTGGATGTAAACCCAATGTCATCTTTAAACTACTTCCATAGGGGTTACCTATAAGGATATACATGCCTCCTGCATGTATACTTACCTGTCAAATGTCTCCTCTCTGTCTGCTATGAGACCCGAAAAACTGCATATTCTGTGGGTGGGTCTGTTGTCTGGAACTCGGTGGGTGGAGTCGGGATGTCAGTAGACTCCCCACCCACCTCTACACTTCTTGTCAATATGCATATTCTCCTGTGACCTTACACTGAACTTCTGCTATGATCTCCAGTGAGAAGACAGAAAAGTAACCACATGAGTTCAGCATGCCAAATCATGCTGAGGTGGGGAACATCCAATTCTGGCAGAGAAGCAGAAGAAAGGAGTGAGAGGGAATTAAAAAAATAATGCATGTCTCTTAGGCTAGTGCACGAGATATGTAAATCACCTGTCACTCACAGAAAGGGGGAGGATTTGACAATGTTTTTCTCTGTTTGTCAAGATTTATCTGACTGAACAATAAAAGATGATTGCTCATAGATGGATTAACTCTTTGTGGCAAGACTGGATAGGATAGGAAATCTTACAATCTACATTCGGGTTCACATCTACTTTAAGCTAAGAGTAATTTCTCCATGAAGGTTAAGAGGGCCATCATCTTAGGACAATAGAAAATAATTGAGAACTCGGGGAAGGGGTATGGTTATAGAGGTATGTCCAGGGTGCATGTCCTCAAAACCCTTGCGATGTTCAGTCACCTGAAGGTTCCAGTCTATAATTCAGAATCTATTAATATTCAGCCTGTGTTCAATATCAAGATGAAGTTGTACAAAGTACCTACATATCCAACATGTCAAGTCTTAAAGTGTTACTAAACCCAGGACCCTACATTCACTATATCTGGTCTCCCACAGTACATAGAAAATGAAAATGCAATAATTTTTGTAAAGAGAAACTGCTAAATACCTTTCATCAACAATATATAGCAGTCTTGTGACGTCTATTGGTGCCTGGTTAAAGTTTGTAGGAGGAGTTGTCATACTGTACTGACTGTCCTATCAGTATGCAGGACCCCTGACCCTCTGTCTGGACAGTGCTGATTGCATGTGATCAGCACAGGGCCACTCTCCCAAGAAAAAAACAAACAAAAAAAAAACACTCTAGCAATACACAAACTGAGCATGTGCAGCCTGGTCACATTTACCCTGTCTTATCTGGACACTTTTGGACAATGCAAGAAGGGAAGGATCTGTGCATACAGGATCAAACAGCTTATTTATGCAATGCAGAGGATTAATCCATTGAGTTTACTGTTTTGGGTTTAGTAACACTTTAACCACCTCTCCATCCATAAAATGTACAAAAACATTCCGTACAGAAGTGAATAAAGAAAGCTCATGGGTTGGTTGGTATAATTTTTTACAGCTGGTGATTGTCCGTTCAGTAAAAGTGATCTGGATGTCTATACAGCCCCTAATCCCTTTTACTGTAGTGAGAAGGCTAAGTTCTAGAAAAAGTTGTCATCAAAATGAAATGCATCAGAAGCAAAGTCAGGCAGCGTGTGGTGGGAAAGCAGTTAAACTGAGTGGTACTGGCACACATTGTGGTCGGTTGTGTGTGTTTCGAACTGCAGCACTGTGCAGCTTACGGTGCACTGCACGTGTTTATGTGATGAGAGTCCTTCATCATGTAAGATATGGGTAGATTATCAGCTTTTTAATAAACCCTCTTTTATTGGTACGGTATCACACTATGTTAGGATGTTTGCTTTATTTTAACATTTGCTGGGGATCAAGTCCTTTATCCTTTGTATAGCAGTGATTGCTGTATAAATGACAATGGTCCCAAAAAATTTTCAGGTATGGCAAGCAAGCATGAGTGCTTTTAACTGCAAAGCCAGCCCTGCAGCTCCCAAATCCACCCTGTGGCTATTAAGCCAAAAAAAATTTTTAATAGCCACAGGGTGGATTTGGGAGCTGCAGGGCTGGCTTTGCAGTTAAAAGCACTCATGCTTGCTTGCCATACCTGAAAAAGTCTGGCAATTAGAATCGTTGAGTGTATGTCCATTTGGTGGTGGACTGCATCTGGTGTACTGCACAGCATGTTTTAACTGAATGCTTTTTGGGACTTTATCTCACTAATTTAGAAAACATTTTTTTTTACCTATATAGTTTATGGATGTGATTTTATTTACGGAAAAAACAGGGAGGGGGAGGTTCACGACATGAGCGTAGTGTTAAAATAATGACTTTAACCACTTCAGCCCCGGACCATTTTGCTGGCCAAAGACCAGACCACTTTTTGCGATTCGGGAACTGCGTCGCTTTAACTGACAATTGAACGGCCGTGCGACGAGGCTCCCAAACAAAATTGACATGCTTTTTTTCCCACAAATAGAACTTTCTTTTGGTGGTATTTGATCATCCCCTGCGGTTTTTATTTTTTGCACTATAAACAAAAATAGAGCGACAATTTTGAAAAAAAAACAAAATTTTTTACTTTTTGCTATAATAAATAGCCCCCAAAAATATATAAAAACAACATTTTTTTCCCTCAGTTTGACCGATGCTTCTTTTTCTACATATTTTTGGTAAAAATAAAAATCGCAATAAGCATTTATTGATTGGTTTGCCCAAAAGTTATAGCGTTTACAAAATAGGGGATAGTTTTATGGCATTTTTATACATTTTTTTACTAGTAATGGCGGCGATCAGCGATTTTTATTGTAACTGCAACATTATGGCGGATACATCGGACATTTGACAAATTTTTGGGACCATTGTCATTTATACAGCAATCACTGCTATACAAATGCAGTGATTCCTGTGTAAATGACACTGGCAGTGAAGGGGTTAACCAGTGGGTGGCAGTGTAGGGGTTAAGTGTTCCTAGGGGTGTGTTACTAACTGTTGGGGGCTGGGCTTTCATTTAGTGAACACTGATCTCTGCTCTAATCACATGGAGCAGAGATTAGCGTCACTTGTTGCTAGGCAGATGCTGTTTACAATGGCATCTCTCCGTTCAGCTGCCCCGTGAGACGATCGCGGGTATGCCCGCGGCGATCGAGTCCGCGGGACCCGCGACCGGACTCATGGGGGTCCCGACCAGCATGCGAGCGCGCCGGCGGCGGCACGCTCGCGATGGCAGGGCGGCATTAAAGATTGGACGTACCTGTACGCCAATATGCCTGCCCGTGTCATTCTACCGACGTACATCGGCGTGCGCTGGTCAGGAACTGGTTAATAGGATAAGATTAAAAAAAACGTACAATATGATAGAAGATGCGTGCATTCCTGGAATTCCACATGGCTCTGCGGGTCCCACCACTGTTCCGGTTAGCTGGAAAGTATTGGGGAGTTGGTTGGAATGGATTAGTGCGTTTCTCCAGGAACCAGGAAGTGCCACGCTTACCAGCCCAGCGTGAACCGTGAAACTGCAAGTGATGTCACCAGTGTGTGAAGTGACCAATGCAGGACTGGAATCTTGTCAATCAGGGCTGCAGCGATTCATGTTGGTCAGCGTGGAGCTTCCTGGTTTCTGGAGAAACTCTGATCTCATTCCAGCCAGCTGCCCAATGCTTTCCAGCAGTGGGACCTCGCAGAGCCATGTGGAATACCAGGACTGCGCTTTACTTTGATAAGCATGCATCTACTATCATTTTGTAAGTGTTTTTAACAACTTCCCACCTGGCCACGGCATATGTACAGCTGGGTGGGCACTCCTTCCTTCTGAGTGGACGTTCAGGAACGCATGCACGTGCGTGACCGCGTAGTGGTGCGATCCCGATGCACTTGTGTCACCCGGACAGGGAGCATTTCCGATCAGCAGGGGGGCTCTGTGATTGGCCCTCCTGATCACATGACGGCCATGTCCAATCACAGATGTCATGTGATGATCGGCTCTCCTCACACCTATGAGCTGTTTTTTGCAGCTTTTTACACACTGATCACCAGTGTAAAACACACATGTTCACAATGTAAAATACACATGTAAAACACACATGTCCCCACAGATTTAACAGTAAAAATATGTCCGTGATCACCTGCACACATCTGTACATGATCATCTGCGTACATTGGTTCGTGTGATCACGAACATATTATACACTTAATGGAATTTTTTTTTTAACCAAAGACATGTAGCAGAATAAATTTTTGCTTAAATGTATGACAAAATTAGATTTTATTGGATTTCTTTTAAATAGAAAAAAGAAAATAGTTTTTTTTTCTTCAAAATTTCCTTTTTTTTTTTTTGCTTAGATCGCAAAAAAAAAAAAAAAAAAAAAACCCGGAGTGGTGAATAAATATCACCAAAAGAAATCTCTATCTGTGCAAACAAAATGATAAAAATCAAATTTGGGTACAGCATAGCATGAACGCGCAATTGTCATTGAAAGTGCGAGAGTGCTGAAAGCTGAAAATTGGTCTGGGAAGGAAGGGGGTGAAAGTGCCCAGTATTGATGTGGTTAATATTTTTAAAAGTCATCATTTTAACCACTTAAGGACCACCGCATGGCAATGTATGTCGGCAGAATGGCACCGACAGGCACAAGCACGTACATGTACGTGCTTGCCTTCCAGCGGATGGGGGGTCCGATTGGACCCCCTCCGGCTGGATGCGGCGGTCAGTTTCGCTTCAGGAGCGATCCGGGATGAGGGGATGGCCGTTGGTTTCTGGTCATCCCCTCTCGATCGCTCCTGGCGATTGAGAAGCTTCCCCCCGCTGTGTATTGTAAACACAGGCAGGGAGGACGTGATGTCATTCTCCTCGGGCGGTCTTTTTGACCGGACTGCGAGGAGAACAGAGAAAGTAAGTGCACCAAACACTACACTGACATGTAGGTACACATAGGCACACAAATCCCCCCCCCCCAGTCACAGTGTCACTGATTGCAGTGATCATTTATTTACTGATCACTGCATTTAGTGTCAGTTGTGACAGTAAAAACTGTCAGGGCAGTTGGAGTTAGGTCCAGGGTAGCCCCCTACCCCCCCCAATAAAGGTTTAACCCCGATTGCCTCTAGAGTTAACCCTTTCACCCCCTTTTGCCAGTGTCACTAAGCAATCGTTTTTCTGATCGCTGCATTAGTGTCACTGGTGCCGCTAGGTAGCTAGTTTTTTTTTTAGGTTCAACGCCAGGTTTTTATAGCGCTAGGTACCCCCATATACTACCCAATAGCGGTTTTAACCCCCTGATTGCCCCTAGTTAACCCTTTCACCAGCGATTACCGTATAAGTGCCACTGGTGACGCTGGTTAGCCAGTTAGTTATTTAGCTTCCCAGTCAGGTTTTTATATAGTGTCAGGGACCCCCATATACTACCTAATAAAGATTTTAACCCCCTGATTGCCGCTAGTTAACCCTTTCACCAGTGATCACCGTATAAGTGTTACGGGTGACTCTGGTTAGTTTGCTTTTTATAGCATCAGGGCACCCACCATTTTTTACCCAATAAAGGTTTAACCCCCTGATCACCCGGCGGGTGATATCAATTAGGTTTTAGGGTCAGGGTCTGCGTCGCCCTAGGTTAGTGCCAGTACCGCTAACACCCACGCGCAAAGCATAATCCTCCCGTAGTGGTATAGAATCTGAACAGATCAATATCTGATCAGATCTATACTAGCGTCCCCAGCAGTTTAGGGTTCCAAAAAAAACCGCATTGTTAGCGGGATCAGCCCAGATACCTGCTAGCACCTGCGTTTTGCCCCTCCGCCCAGCCCACCCAAGTGCAGTATCGATCGATCACCGTCACTTACAAAACACTAAACACATAACTGCAGCGTTCGCAGAGTCAGGCCTGATCCCTGCGATCGCTAACAGTTTTTTTTTTGGTAGCGTTTTATATTTAAATCCTGAAGGCAGTGCTTGTTTATCGGGGTCCCGTACGTGGCTAGGCTCCCAAAAAGTCCCCCACATGTGGTATCCCCGTACTCGGGAGAAGCAGAATTTATTTTGGGGTGTCATTTCACTTATACCCATAGCATGTGTGAGCAATATATCATTTAGTGACAACTTTGTGCAAAAAAAAAAAATTGTTCCTGCAACTTGTGGCAAAATATAATATATTTCATGGACTCAACATGCCTCTCAGTAAATAGCTTGGGGTGTGTACTTTCCAAAATGGGGTCATTTGGGGGGGTTTTGTGCTATTTTGGCATGTTATGGCCTTCGAAACTGTGATAGGTAGTGAGGAGTGAAATCAAAAATTTGCACCCTTAGAAATCCTGAAGGCAGTGATTGGTTTTCGGGGTCCCGTACTCGGCTAGACTCCCTAAAAGTCCCACATATGTTGTATCCCCGTACTCAGGAGAAGCAGCAGAATATATTTTGGGGTGCAATTCCACATATAACTATGGAATGTGTGAGCAATATATCATTTAGTGACAACTTTTTGTAAACTTTTTTTTTTTTGTGTCAATCACTTGGGACAAAAAAAAAAAAATATTCAATGGGCTCAACATGCCCCTCAGCAATTTCCTTGGGGTGTCTACTTTCCAAAATGGGGTCATTTGGGGGGGGGGGGTTGTACTGCCCTGCCATTTTAGCACCTCAAGAAATTAGATAGGCAGTCATAAATTAAAAGCTGTGTAAATTCCCGAAAATGTACTCTAGTTTGTAGACGCTATAACTTTTGCGCAAACCAATAAATATACGCTTGACATTTTTTTTTACTAAAGACATGTGGCTGAATACATTTTGGCCTAAATGTATGACTAAAATTTAGTTCATTCGATTTTTCATATAACAAAAAATAGAAAATATCTTTTTTTTTTTAATTTTCAGTCTTTTTCCTTTTATATCGTAAAAAATAAATATCGCATAGGCAATCAAATACCATCAAAAGAAAGCTCTATTTGTGGGAAGAAAAGGACGCAAATTTAGTTTGGGTACAACATTGCATGACCGCGCAAATACCGAAATTGGAAAAAGACCTCTGGTCTTTAGGCTGACAAATGGTCTGGGGCTGAAGTGGTTAATATGACACTCTGAAGGATGGCTGCCTTACTTTTTAACTCTTAACCACTACAATACAGGGCACTTTTGCCCCTTTCCTTCCCAGCCCAATTTTCAGCTTTCATCGCTCTCGCACTTTCAATGACAATTGCGCGGTCATGCTACACTTTACCCAAATGAAATTTTTATCATTTTGTTCGCACAAATAGAGCTTTATTTTGGTGGTATTTATTCACGACTCCGTTTTTTATTCTTTGCGATAAGCGCAAAAAAAGCGGAAATTTGGAAAAAAAACAATATTTTCTTTTTTCTATTTTAAAAGAAATCCAATTAAATCAAATTTTGTCATAAATTTAAGCCAAAATGTATTCTCCTACATGTTTTTGGTAAAAAAAATTCCGTTAAGTGTATAATAAGTTGTATAATAGTTTGTGTGATCACGGATATATGTACGCAAATGATCATGTACATATGTGTGCAGGTGATCACGTACATATGTGTGCAGATAATCATTGGAACATGTGATTTTAGTGGGACATGTGGGGGACATGTGTTTTTTGGGGATATGTGCATTGTGGTGACGTGTGTTTACACTGTGTGGTGATGTGTGTTTACACTAGACTGGTGATCAGTTAGTAAAAAGCTGTAAAAGCAGCTCATACTCACTGATCACCAGCCGGCTGCAGCGATCTGCTCTCCTCTCCTTAGCAACGACTTCCGCGTGAGGAGAGGAGAGCCGATTGCCTAGCAACCGGCTGTTTGTTTACATCACATGACGGCCGTGATTGGACACGGCCATCATGTGATCAGGAGGGCCAATCACAGAGCCCTCCTGCCGATCCGAGATGCGCCGCGTCCGGGTGACACGAGCACATCGGGATTGCGCCGCTGCGTGGGAACGCGCGCGATCCCCCTCCTTCTGAAGGACGTTCCCGAACGTCCTCTCAGGAGTAGAGAGCTCCCACCCGGCCATATATGTACATTGGCCGGGTGGGAAGTGGTTGATGCCACTTTCTTTTCTAACCACCCAAATTATGGATAGATCACCATCCAGTTATTACAACCACAAACAATACTCCAAGGATTACTCCATCTCGAGCACCAGATAACACCCACTACAAGGATTTCATTTGCAGCATGGAATTTTTTTGTTTGTAAGCTAATGAATGTTTGATAACACATTCATAAACTGAAGTTGAATGATTCATTTTGATCAAAATTCATATCATTAGAGCTGTACTTAACTGGTGTGTCAGTTTTTGTTTTGTATTAAATAAAAGTAACAAATGCAAAGTGCATAGGTCCAGTACATTTATGTAAGTGTGACTTCCCCACAAATAAGGTGTCGCCATGATCATCAGAGTGAGAGCAATCATTCTAGGGTCATAATTCATGGATAATTTTAAACTGATAACCTGTAAAGGATTTTAAAATGTCACCTATGAAAAATTTTAGGCGCCTTAATTTGTCATCATTTAATGGGCATGTACGATTTTGAGTCTTGACATGTTTGGCATATATTTCACTCGACTCAACCCCATATTTGATATTTTAACAAAAAGCTGGCTATTATATTGTGTTTGTGCGTAATAATTTTGGTGTATTTTTCCCCAAAATGTAAGTTTCATAGAAGGCTGTGTAAATATTGTGCGAAATAAAAAATTGTAAGAACAACCATTTTATTCTCCAGGGCTTCTGCTTTCAGAAAATGTATATTATTTGGGGGTTCCAAGTAACTTACTAGCAAAAAAAAAAAAATGCTGATTTTAACATGACTGTGAAGATTTACAAAATTGCCCCAGACAGCAACTGGTTATAATTGCATGCACCCAATCCACTGTCAAAGTCCCTGTGGTTCTCTAAAGTCAATGAGCTTAGGGACATCTGAGGATCTTGCAGCTACCTTGAATAACCGGGAGGAGATCTTTCGCAACACCAGGAGGCCCTGGCAACATTTTGTAAACACTGATGCCTATCTTCAAGGAGTTTCACAACCTTGCTAATCTCCGGACCTCCTGAACTCAGTCTAGACACCCTGGGCAAGAGGCTCTGTCTTTCCTTCTATACGTTTGTTCCACTGTATATGGGATACTCAGTCCCAAATTTCTCTTCCCGCTCTGACTGTCCCCACCCCCTTTTTTTTTTTTGTCTTTCCTAGCTCCCTTTACCCCCTCTTTGTCCACCTACCCCATGCATCTGGCTCAGTTCTGGGCACAATATCATTCAGGTATTTGATTGTTTCTATACATTATTCTAGTCTTATTGTTCCCCTTCTGTGCCATACTGGCCACCAGGATGCAAGGCTTCCCGCTACATTAATTTGTTATAATTAGTTGCACAGTTTTCGGTATTTGAGTGTCTGCTCTAGGTCTCTCATGTCACAGTTACAAATACCATATAGGTTATATTGTTCCCTCTCTTCCTGTACTATCAATTATTTATATACAATTCATTATAGATATTCCCTATCAGCTGCTCCTGATGAGTGGATACAAATCCACAAAAAGCGTCATAAATTCAACGGCACATTTGATGACAAATGTTGGAGATTGTGCGGCAAAAAAGGTGGTATGTTGCATACATTTTGGACATGCCCTAAACTTGGGAAGTATTGGGAACAAATCTTTCAAGTTATGTCTGAAATTACCAAAACAGTAATTCCTCCAAATCCCTCACTGGCTCTATTATCCATTGATCTTGATCGATATCCTATCCAGTTTAGAAATGTGTTTACACATATTTTGCTGTCAGCCAGGATCAGTATAACGAGGAACTGGAAAAATCCTGATCCTCCTTCCATAAAAGAAGTGATAGAATCGACTCAAACTCATTCCATTTATGAATCAATTCTAGCTCTTCGGCCTCACAAAAAAGAACACACTCATAAAATATGGCAGCCATGGTTAAAATGGGCTAGTCCCCAAAACATTGCACGAGTTCTTTGTTCCTGGATAACTTTAATTTAAAAATTACTTACCCCGCTCTAATATTTTAATCTTTGTTTTGCATCTATTAAATGACAGGTTACTATTACTGTCCCAAACACAGTTTAGCACCCATAGGGGTGTTGGGAATATATTTAGGTTCATCATCATTGAATTACTTAACCACTTAAGGACCGCCGTATTGCCAATGTACGTCAACACAATGGCACAGGCAGGCACAAGCACGTACATGTACGTGCCTGCCTTCCAGCGGGTGGGGGGTCCGATCGGACCCCCTCCCGCTGGATACGGGCGGTCCGTTTCCCTCCGGGAGCGTTCCGTGATGAGGGGATGGCCGTTGGTTTTCGGCCACGCCCTCTGGATCGCTCCTGGCCAATGAGAAGCTTCCTCCCACTGTGTATTGTTTACACAGGAAGGAGGAAGTGATGTCATTCTCCTCGGGGCGGTCTTTTTGACCGGACTACGAGGAGAAGACACAAAGTAAGTGTGCACCAACACTACACTGACATGTAGGTACACACAGGCACACAAACCCCCCCACCCCCCCCGATCCCCCCGCGCCCCCCCCTCCCCCCCCAGTCACAGTGTCACTAATTGCAGTGATCATTTCTTTACTGATCACTGCATTCAGTGTCAGTTGTGACAGTAAAAACTGTCAGGACAGTTAGTGTTAGGTCCAGGGTAGCCCCCTATCACCCCCCAATAAAGATTTAACCCCCTGATTGCCCCTAGAGTTAACCCTTTCACCCCCTTTTGCCAGTGTCACTAAGCGATCATTTTTCTGATCGCTGCATCAGTGTCGCTAGGTAGCTAGGTAGCTAGTTATTTTTTTAGGTTCACCGCCAGGTTTTTATAGCGCTAGGTACCCCGATATACTACCCAATAATGGTTTTAACCCCCTGATTGCTGCTAGTTAACCCTTTCACCCCCTTTTGCCAGTGTCACTAAGCGATCATTTTTCTGATCGCTGCATTAGTGTCGCTAGGTAGCTAGTTATTTTTTTAGGTTCACCGCCAGGTTTTTATAGCGCTAGGTACCCCGATATACTACCCAATAATGGTTTTAACCCCCTGATTGCTGCTAGTTAACCCTTTCACCCCCTTTTGCCAGTGTCACTAAGCGATCATTTTTCTGATCGCTGCATTAGTGTCGCTAGGTAGCTAGTTATTTTTTTAGGTTCACCGCCAGGTTTTTATAGCGCTAGGTACCCCGATATACTACCCAATTATGGTTTTAACCCCCTGATTGCCGCTAGTTAACCCTTTCACCCCCTTTTGCCAGTGTCACTAAGCAATCATTTTTCTGATCGCTGCATTAGTGTCGCTACTGTCGCTAGGTAGCTAGTTATTTTTTTAGGTTCACCGCCAGGTTTTAATAGCGCTAGGTACCCCCATATACTACCCAATTGCCCCTAGTTAACCCTTTCACCAGCGATCACAGTATAAGTGTCACTGGTGACGCTGGTTAGCCAGTTAGTTATTTAGTTTCCCCGTCAGGTTTTTATATAGCGCCAGGGACCCCCATATACTACCTAATAAAAATTTGAACCCCCTGATTGCCCCTAGTTAACCCTTTCACCACTGATCACCGTATAAGTGTTACGGGTGACTCTGGTTAGTTTGTTTTTTATAGCATCAGGGCACCCACCATTTATTACCCAATAAAGGTTTAACCCCCTGATCACCCGGTGGGTGATATCAATTAGGTTTTAGGGTCAGGGTCTGCGTCGCCCCAGGCAGCGCTAGGTTAGTGCCAGTACCGCTAACACCCACGCGCAAAGCATAAACCTCCCGTAGTGGTATAGAATCTGAACAGATCAATATCTGATCAGATCTATACTAGCGTCCCCAGCAGTTTAGGGTTCCAAAAAAACGCATTGTTAGCGGGATCAGCTCAGATACCTGCTAGCACCTGCGTTTTGCCCCTCTGCCCAGCCCACCCAAGTGCAGTATCGATCGATCACTGTCACTTACAAAACACTAAACACATAACTGCAGCGATCGCAGAGTCAGGCCTGATCCCTGCGATCGCTAACAGCTTTTTTGGTAGCATTTTATATTTAAATCCGGAAGGCAGTGCTTGGTTTTCGGGGGCCCGTACGTGGCTAGGCTCCTAAAAAGTCCCCCACATGTGGTATCCCCGTACTCGGGAGAAGCAGCAGAATTTATTTTGGGGTGTAATTTGACTTGTGCCCATAGCATGTGTGAGCAATATATCATTTAGTGACAACTTTGTGCAAAAAAAAAAAGTTTGTAATATTCCCGCAACTTGTGGCAAAATATAAAATATTCCATGGACTCAACATGCCTCTCAGTAAATAGCTTGGGGTGTCTACTTTCCAAAATGGGGTCATTTTGGGGGGTTTTGTGCTATTTTGGCATTTTATGGCCTTCGAAACTGTGATAGGTAGTGAGGAGTAAAATCAAAAATTTACACCCTTAGAAATCCTGAAGGTGGTGATTGGTTTTCGGGGTGCCGTGCGCGACTAGACTCCCAAAAAGTCCCACACATGTGGTATCCTCATACTCGGGAGAAGTAGCGGAATATATTTTGGGGTGCAATTCCACATATAACCATGGCATGCGTGAGCAATATATCATTTAGTGACAACTTTTTGTAAAAAAAAAAAAAATAAATTTTTTATTTTTTGTCATTATTCAATCCCTTGGGACAAAAAAAAAAAATATTCAATGGTCTCAACATGGCCCTCAGCAAATAGCTTGGGGTGTCTACTTTCCAAAATGGGGTCATTTGGGGGGGTTTTGTGCCATCTTGGCATTTTATGGCCTTCAAAACTGTGATAGGTAGTGAGGAGTAAAATAAAAAAATGTATGCCCTTAGAAATCCTGAAGGCGGTGCTTGGATTTCGGGGTCCCGTACACGGCTAGGCTCCCAAAAAGTCCCACACATGTGGTATTCCTGTACTCAAGAGAAGCAGCAGAATGTATTTTGGGGTGTCATTTCACATATGCCCATGGCATGTGTGAGCAATATATCATTTAGTGACAACTTTTTGTAAATTTTTTATTTTTTTTTGTCATTATTCAATCCCTTAGGACAAAAAAAAAATATATTCAATGGGCTCAACATACCCATCAGCAATTTCCTTGGGGTGTCTACTTTCCAAAATGGGGTCATTTGGGGGGGGGGGGGTTTGTACTGCCCTGCCATTTTAGCACCTCAAGAAATGAGATAGGCAGTCATAAATTAAAAGCTGTGTAAATTCCAGAAAATGTACTCTAGTTTGTAGACGCTATAACTTTTGCGCAAACCAAAAAATATACGCTTATTGACATTTTTTTTACTAAAGACATGTGGCTGAATAAATTTTGCCCTCAATGTATGACTAAAATTTAGTTTATTCGATTTTTCTTATAACAAAAAGAAGAAAATATCTTTTTTTTTCAAAATTTTCGCTCTTTTTCCATTTATATCGCAAAAAATAAAAATTGCAGAGGCAATCAAATACCATCAAAAGAAAGCTCTATTTGTGGGAAGAAAAGGACGCAAATTTCGTTTGGGTGCAATATTGCATGACCGCGCAATTACCAGTTAAAGCAGCGCAGTGCGAAATTGGAAAAAGACCTCTTGTCCTTAAGGTGTTTATTGGTCCGGGGCTGAAGTGGTTAAATTGGCAGTATATAAATATATGAAGATAATATTGATATTACTTTTGTGTATTGTCTCCACAATGGATGTATTAATAACCTCCCGATCGTTATCTTTATTATCCCGATTATAATTGAGATAATTAATATGGTTTTCTTTATATTATATTTTTTATTATTTTTGGATACTATTATCTATGTATCCAACTACTGTAACTGATCTGTTATTTAGTCATAATTTCTGTCATTTGTCTTGATAATAATTTAAACTTTAATAAAAACTATTGATTAAAAAAAAAGATTTCATATTTGATGCCATATGACAGTGTCCATGTCTATACCATGGGTTTTATTGGGCTGAGACATTAATTTATTCATTATAATATGTTCATGTTTGTGTTTTTTTTTGGGTGTACTGCTGTGGTGGAGATTTTGAAATATATTTATAGCAAGGAGCTTAAAGGAAACCATTCTGAGGACTTTCTAATTAAATTTCCATGCCCCGTTTTATGTATATATAGGAATGTATGACTTAATATTTGTAGGTTATATATATATATATATATATATATATATATATATATATATATATATATATATATATATATATATATATATATACACACAGTACAGACCAAAAGTTTGGACACACCTTCTCATTCAAAGAGTTTTCTTTATTTTTATGACTATGAAAATTGTAGATTCACACTGAAGGCATCAAAACTATGAATTAACACATGTGGAATTATATACTGAACAAAAAAGTGTGAAACACCTGAAAATATGTCTTATATTCTCGGTTCTTCAAAGTAGCCACCTTTTGCTTTGATTACTGCTCCGCACACTCTTGGCATTCTGTTGATGAGCTTCAAGAGGTAGTCGCCTGAAATGGTTTTCACTTCATAGGTGTGCCCTGTCAGGTATAATAAGTGGGATTTCAAGCCTTATAAATGGGGTTGGGACCATCAGTTGCGTTGTGCAGGAGGTGGATACAGTACACTACTGAATAGACTGTTAGAATTTGTATTATGGCAAGAAAAAAGCAGCTAAGTAAAGAAAAATGAGTGGCCATCATTACTTTAAGAAATGAAGGTCAGTCAGTCCGAACAATTGGGAAAACTTTGAAAGTGTCCCCAAGTGCAGTGGCAAAAACCATCAAGCACTACAAAGAAACTGGCTCACATGAGGACCGCCCCAGGAAAGGAAGACCAAGAGTCACCTCTGCTGCGGACGATAAGTTCACCAGAGTCACCAGCCTCAGAAATCGCAGGTTAACAGCAGCTCAGATTAGTGAACAGGTCAATGCCACACAGAGTTCTAGCAGCAGACACATCTCTAGAACAACTGTTAAGAGGAGACTGTGTGAATCAGGCCTTCATGGTAAAATAGCTGCTAGGAAACCACCGCTGAGGACAGGCAACAAGCAGAAGAGACTTGTTTGGGCTAAAGAACACAAGAAATGGACATTAGACCAGTGGAAATCTGTGCTTTGGTCTGATGAGTCCAAGTTTGAGATCTTTGGTTCCAACCACCGTGTCTTTGTGCGACGCAGAAGAGGTGAACGGATGGACTCTGCATGCCTGGTTCCTACCGTGAAGCATGGAGGAGGTGTGATGGTGTGGGGGTGCTTTGCTGGTGACACTGTTGGGGATTTATTCAAAATTGAAGGCATACTGAACCAGCATGGCTACCACAGCATCTTGCAGTGGCATGCTATTCCATCCGGTTTGTGTTTAGTTGGACCATCATTTATTTTTCAACAGAACAATGACCCCAAACACACCTCCAGGCTGTGTAAGGGCTATTTAACCAAGAAGCAGAGTGATGGGGTGCTGCGCCAGATGACCTGGCCTCCACAGTCACCGGACCTGAACCCAATCGAGATGGTTTGGGGTGAGCTGGACCGCAGAGTGAAGGTAAAAGGGCCAACAGGTGCTAAGCATCTCTGGGAACTCCTTCAAGACTGTTGGAAAGCCATTTCAGGCGACTACCTCTTGAAGATCATCAACAGAATGCCAAGAGTGTGCGGAGCAGTAATCAAAGCAAAAGGTGGCTACTTTGAAGAAGCTAAAATATAAGACATTTTCAGTTGTTTCACACTTTTTTGTTCAGTATATAATTCCACATGTGTTAATTCATAGTTTTGATGCCTTCAGTGTGAATCTACAATTTTCATAGTCATGAAAATAACGAAAACTCTTTGAATGAGAAGGTGTGTCCAAACTTTTGGTCTGTACTGTATATATATATATATATATATATATATATATATATATATATATATATATATATATATATATATATATATATACACACACACATACATATACATACATATATATACATACACACAGTGTATATGTGTGTATGTGGGCAGAGGTTTTTACGGGAAGATATCATGATAGATTACCTTTTAGAAATACAGAAATGTCTCCCATCTCGTGGGAACCATTGAATGTCCACAGGGGTTAAGTGAATTCCCTTTTGTGTTACCAATCATCTTTGCAAACATTGAGGCTCCATCACCCAGGGGTCATTAACATGCTAATGTCGGAACTGTTTGGGCTGAAGGATCAAAGGAGGTGGTTCATTAATAGACTGAGTGGCACCGGAAGTTTATACCTGAAACATGGACATTTCAGGAAGCTTCAGAGTTAGCCAGAGTGTGAGCCAACTAGAACCAATAGGCATTTAGACTTTAGAATTAGCCAATCAGAGGTTGATACAAACTCAGAGCCAATGGGTGTGTTCCATCTTCTGATTGGCCGAGAATGCATATAAAATAGGGCTAGAGCTAGCTGACGGCCTGTTCAGTTCCAGACCATGGGGGCGACAGGATGTCCGTGTAACGTATCCTTGTATCTCTAACTTATTTCTATCTCTAACCTATTTCTTCCCTAGGACTTGTCTTGAAATATTGATAACTCTATTTAAAGCGGTAGTAAACCCGCAATTTTTTTTTTTTTTTTTTTAAACCTGCAAAGTAAAAGGCATAATGAGCTAGTATGCACCGCATACTAGCTCATTATGAAATACTTACCTTAGAACGAGGCCCCGACATCTCGTCCGATCCACGCCGAGGGAGCCGACATGCTCCCTCGGCGTCTCTTCCGGGTATCGCGGCTCCGGCACTCCCGCGCATGCGCGCGGGAGATTTAAATCCGGCCGGACGAGCGCTGCTGGATTTTCACGGAGAGAACCCCCTTGTGCGCATGCGCCGCTGCAGTCAGCGGCGCATACCGAGGGGAATATCTCCTAAACCGTACAGGTTTAGGAGATATTTTTTTTACCTACAGGTAAGCCTTATTATAGGCTTTCCTGTAGGTAAAAGTTAAAAAAGTGGGTATACAACCACTTTAAAGTGTATGTCTATTGTAACCATATGGCATAAATTATCTTTGCAGCCTAAGCAACACTGTACCTGTAACATCACTTGAGTTATATGATACGTTCTAATTATTCTAAAGTTTCTTTTCTGTATAAATAAATGTAATTGTTTATCTTTTCGCCTGTTATTGTTTGTTTTTATTCTTATATAGACAAAGGTTTAATCACTTTTTTCTTGTATCGTTAATGATTTAAGTGAGATATAAATTTAGCCAAAACACTGCTGATATTAATTTTATCATGTGATACATTGTCTATTATGCTATCAATTTATACTATGATATGATGTATTAATCATGTTTTACCTACTCTGTATCATACTTATTGATTTAATTAAATATATATATAAATTACTGATTTATGCCCATCATTGTCACTACTTAACATCATGTATATTATTTGTAATGTCTTATGGAGTGGTGTGTTTCATATAAAGTCCCAATGCCCCCTATTTAGGTTAGGTTATGTAAGCAGATGGCTATTTTCGAACCTGTACTGTTTTATATGCCAATCCATGCCATGCTATGCTAGGTCTGTTGGCATTTGGATGTATTTGGGAGACCTTCAATGTTATTTGACTATTATTTATACTATTATACTTTTATACTATTATTTTACTAATATTATATTTACTATAATATTATACTATCATTTTTACCATTCTTTTTGACTGTAAACTGCAACTTTCTGGAAAATAAAATGGTGACAAACCTTGGTAGGCAAAATTTTACATAGGAGATGCATTACAACTTCTAAAACTCACCCGGCCACTCACAATAAAAAGAGCATTCCGCCCAAAGGGCAGACCCAGGGGCGACAGACGCAAATCCCGAAGTGCACACACGGAGCAATGCATTAAATATTTAAGCTATTTCACGGATGTGCACTAGTTTAAAGTGCACTTTTATTAGGAGTGGATTTATCTTTGTTTTGAGCGATATATATATATATATATATATATATATATATATATATATATATATATATATATATAAAAAGCAGCTAAATATGATATGCATTTAAAAAAAGTGCATAAAAATGCAGGTTACCTCATATCAGTTTTTACATGCATATTTTATTCACACAAATGTGAACCAGCTCTGAACCCTGAGAGACCTATGCAGCTAACAGTACACAAGGATCTGTAAAGCATCACATTTCAGAGCATGGTGTCCAATGGTGACAAACAAGGTTATCTATTCAACCTCCACAATGCAGTGTCTGAAGATGGCATACCAAGGTTATCTTTGTCATCAGAGACTATGCCATACCTCTGAAACTGGAGAGCAATCTGTGGATAACTGACAGTACACATAGATCCGGTATATATTTGCATAGTTGGAAAGGTTGACCGAAGACAAATCCAGCCAGTTCAACATATGGTTTGTGTGTGTTAAAGTCGCTAACAACTTTCATATCTCTGCACAGTGTTATCGATGAGAAACATCTAAACGTTTTTTCAATCTGTCTACACTTCCCGCTGACACCACTAATTGTAGAAGGAAATTCCACATCTTTGCCGCTCTAACAGTAGAGAGCGCATTACACAATTTAAGATTATAAGATTTTGGCCACCAGGTAAAGCTGCCCTCTAGGGCTTTGTTTTTTTTGTTTTTTACTGCCATCTAGCAGCTTCCTGTTCTTACAGCGGGTACTAAAACACATCGGTTTCCATAATCAAATTCAATTGGTCATTCAAAAAACAAATACAGAAATAAAAAGGTTATAAAAAAAAAAAAAAAACAGTAAAACGAGAAAATAATCTGTTTTAACCTTCTGAATGTTAAATAATACCAGTAAATTATGATGACTATATGGGTTATATGCCACCAATTGGTGGATGGACACTGGCAGTCAAACAGGAAGTCCACCCCTATGTAACCCCTCCTACATAAGGAAGGACCTCAGTTTTGTAGCAAAGCAATGAACATCCAAAAAAAGATGGAAGGGACCTCTGTGTCCCGTGATGTACTCCAAGAAAAGGATTTTACAGGTAAGTATGACAAATTTTTTTTCTTTGTACATCACGGGACACAGAGCAACCATAATAATGACTATATGGGATGTCTTAAAGCAATGCACTTGAAGGGAGGGAGACACAACCACAGAAACTGCCACCTGAGGAGGAGGACTCCTGCCACCAAAACATACTGTGGCCAAGCAGTATCCTCTGTGACTTTGATATCTATCTGGTAAAACACTGTGAATGTATGAACAAAAGACCATGTAATGGCCTTAAATCCTGAGCCACTGACACCTGATGGTGGATGTCCCAAGATGCCCCCACACACCTGGTAGGGAGCGCTTTTACCAAAAAGGGGGGTGAAGAACCGTCTCCTTTCAAGCCATAGGCTATTCAGACATAGACTGGGCAGAGGGAACTGTGCATTCATCTAAGACTCGCCAGTTCCTAAATGTCTTGCAGGACAATTTTATGGGTCAAATGGCAGACACACCAACTAGAAATGAAGCGTTACTGGATCTACCGATTACCAACAATACAGACATGATCATGGATGTGGAAATACGGGCAAATTAAGGTAACAGCGATAAAAAAATCAATTGGCTTCAGTATAAATCACACAAATAGGAAACATAAGGGGAATACGAAAAGAAACTGAATTTCAAGAGCCAACTTGTCTAAACTACAAACCTTGCTAGAAGGCATAAATTGGGATAAAATCCTAGGAAGAACCTGGAGGAGAGATGGGTTTTCTTTAAGAGCACATAAAATAAGGGCATTAGCCAATGCATCCCATTGGATAATAAATTTAAAAGAGCGAACAAAAGTCCTGGATGGCTTAACTCCAATGTAAAAATGCATATACAAGCGAAGGAGAAGGCCTGCAAAAATACAAAGTTTTGTCTTTCTTGTTACATAGTAGCCTACTATAACTATGGATCATCACCAGCATTCAGACTTTATAAAGAATGCAACAATAAATGTAAGGGTGCAATAAGGACGGCTAAGATAGAACATGAAAGACCAATAGCGGAGGAGAGCAAAAAAAAAAATCCCAAGAAATTCTTTAAGTATGTAAACAGTAAAAAAGGGAGGACAGACCATATTGGCCCCATAAAGAATGAGGAAGGACATCTGGTTACAGAGGATAGGGAGATGGCGAAGGTATTGAATTTATTCTTCTCCTCAGTCTTCACGAGGGAATCGGGGGGGCATCAGTAACCAAAACTGCAGTGTTTATCCTCCTAACACATCACAGGAAGCATCTCCATGGTTAACAGAGGACAGAATTAAAATTAGACTTGAGAAACTTAACATAAGTAAATCACCAGGACTCAGTCAAGTAATTGCCAGACCACTGTTCCTAATTTTTTACTGACTAGTATGTAAACTCTTGGAGGGGATGATAAAGGACTATATACAAGCTTTTAGTAATCGGTAACGGTATCATTAACAGTAAATCAGCACGGGATTAATTTAGGCCCTTTTCACACTTCACGCGTCGGCGGTAAAGCGCTTTACCGTCGTTTTAGCAGCAGTATTCGGCTGCCAGCGGGGCCGTTTTACTCCAGCTAGCAGCTGAAAAAGGGTTAAAACCGCTCGCAAAGTGCCGCTACAGCTGCACTTTGCTGGCGGAATAGCCGCTCTGCCCCATTGATTTCAATGGATAGGAGCGGTGAATATACTGCTCCTGCACTGCTCCAAAGATGCGGCTAGCAGGACTTTTTTTACTGTCCTGCCAGCGCACTGCTCCAGTGTGAAAGCCCTCCGGCTTTCACACTGGAGTGAAAGGAGATGCTTTTTACAGGCGCTATTTTTAGCGCTGTAACACCTGAAAAACACCTAAGTGTGAAAGGGGCCAAAAGAATCATTCTTGCCAAATCAATCTATTAACCTTCTATGAGGTGAGTTACCATCTAGATAAAGGAAGGCCCGTAGACTTGGTGAATCTGGATTTTGAAAAAGCATTTGGCACAGTTCCCCATAAACGTTTACTGTACAAAATAAGGTCATGGACAACAGGGTGAGTACATGGATTGAAAAATGGCTACAAGGGCGAGACCAGAGGGCAGTGATAAATGGGGAGTACTTGGAATGGTCAGGGGTGGGTAGTGGAGTCCTCCAGGGTTCTGTGCTGGGACCAATCCTGTTTAATTTGTTCATAAAACGACCTGGAGGATGGGGTAAACATTTCAATCTCTGTATTTGCAGACGATACTAAGCTAAGCAGTGCAATAACTTCTCTGCAGGATGTGGAAACCTTGCAAAAAGATCTGAATTAATAGGGTGGGCAACTACATGGCAAATGAGGTTCAATGTAGAAAAATGTAAAATAATGCATTTGGGTGGCAAAAATAGGATTTTTGTACTCATTGTTAACGTCTTCAGGAAGCGCCTAAATGCGGTTTAGAATATGTTTTTAATATTAAAGGTGCTGTGTCAGTCAATGAACAAAAGAGAAAATAGGATTTTTGTACTCACCGTAAAATCCTTTTCTCTGAAGTTCATTGACGGACATAGCACCTTTAATCTTGACCTTAGGGTTATATTGCCACCTTCAGGAGAGGACTAGGCAGAAAATGTAAAAACAGCAAAACTGCACAGTACTGCCCAGGGGGCAGTCCTACTGGCTATAACCCCTCACTCCGATTTCAGCAGCTCATTTCTTCAAAAAGCAGTACAAACATAAATAGAAGGGGTGGGTGCTGTGTCCATCGATGAACTTCAGAGAAAAGGATTTTACGGTGAGTACAAAAATCCTATTTTCTCTTTTGTTCATTGACTGACACAGCACCTTTAATATTAAAAACATATTCTAAACCGCTTCCTGAAGACGTTAACAACGAAACGTACGTACGTACGTCGGAGCGGTACTTGGTCACGCTATTCGACGCCATTTCCGGCCCTCTGGTTCGTCGGTCTGCAAGCCTGGAACGCACGCCAATATCGAATGCAGAAGGGTTTTTTCCTTGGGTTGGAGAGCGATTCTTTCGGTCAGAGTGAGCAGTCCCAGTGCCAGGTCAGGCACATAACCATGTAAGGAGCCTTTTGGCTGTCTGTTTTTTACTTATTTTTTTATTAAAGTCAGTATTATGCTATGGATCTTTTTGTATTTTTTCACATTTGCCGCTTGAGTCTGAAGAGAGACACACCATCTACTGTCATTTGCATCAGTATCCATATGAGCAGGTATTATCCTGTACAAGCGTTGTTTGACTTACTTTTTAATTAAAGTGGTCAAACGGATCTGGTAAGCAGTTTGGACTTGGAGGGAGTCGCAAGTTTTTTTCCCGACTTGTTGCTATATCATGATTACTATCTGTTTTCCACATTCCGGATCAGTAGAATTCGGCAGAATTCATTCTTTGTAGAGACACGTCATTGGGACTTTACATTACTATTAGTATTATGTATGGTGGTTCACTGATGTTCACTATTTCTCCAATGTAATTATTGTCATTATTTATGCGCATATCTTTACTCTGGTGATCACTATATTGTTTCAGGTATTTTTGCCACAGTTATTTCATTTAGTGGTTTAGAAAATATTTTGCAAATTGGCGGTTTAGAATATGGTTTTTGCAGAGCACCCTTAATTATCGTTATCACTCCATAGGTGTTTTTTTCACTTTTTTGGGAGCTGCTCTTTGTGCATATTTTTATTTGCTTTTGTTCACATGGCGCGGAATTTGAGCAGTTGAATTCCAACTGTTTTGTCACCTTTAATATTAACCTTAGGGAAGTCCCCAAGTGTCAAAAATGAGGGGTGGGAACAGAAAGAAAATAAACTCCACCCATAACAAGAACTCAACAGAGGTTGTAACCTTAAAGGGCCACCTGCAAAACCTTGCGGCCAAAGCATGCATCCGCAGATACGCTCACATCAACCTTGTAAAATTTAGTCAAAGTGTGAACAGACGACCAGGTCGCCGCCTTACACATCTGGGAAACGGATGCTTGATGTCGGAAAGCCCAGGAGGCACCAATTGCCCTGATAGAATGTGCCGTGACAGGAAGGGGGGGGCGCCCGGCCCCTTATAGCATAAGCCTGAACCATGATCTGTCTGATCCACCTAGACATGGTGAGTAAAAGAAAAATGCTGAAAAACAAGATTTGGTTTCCATTATTATGGATTACAACATCCAACACAAACAAATAGAAAAAATTATAAAGAAGCATTTATTAAAATTTTGGAATACTACACATGAGTCCCCCTTTCTTTCCCTATGATTATATGGATGAGCGGGTCATTTGAAGAAAAGCCATCATCTTTCCCTTATAAGCGCTTTTGACCCTGAGGGGTCTTGAATTAAGGTGAGAGGCTGGGGGAATGCACCACTAGAGCACTGAAGGTGGAGCGATATAACTGTGGAGCCTGCTTGCACTTTTCACACACTGCATGAATATTAATGGACTGTCACTATTGGATATCAACTTATTGAACAGCACTGGCTTTTTCGGATCACTAGAGGTTCTTGATGGACTTTCTTTGTTTGCTATTTGCACTGTGATTGTGTATTTTTTTTGCGTAATTTGCACATTTTATTAGTGTGGATTATTATCGCATGTTATATGTGATTTTGCACTTTAGTCATTTTATTACTATTTTGCACCATTTACTGTGATTGCACATTTATTTATGTATAGTTTATAGATTTTTTCATTGATTGATTGATGAGGTTAGGTGATTCATATATTTATATCATTTTTATTTACTCTGGTTTAAAACAGGTAGCGCTACATAATTTTTTTATATTTAATAGCCACTAGAAAGACTACTTTCTGAGAGCGTGTCAATAAGGGAATCTCCCTAATGTTTTCAAACGGTGGTTTCTGAAGCACCGAGAGCACCAGATTCAAATCCCATGGAGGCAGCGGTGGTCGAACCGGAGGTGCCACATGTCGAATCCCCCTGAACAAACGTTCTCACCAATGAATGAGTCGCCAAAGGTCACTGAAAGACAGCTAAAGCTGATATCTGCCCCTTAATGGTGCTTAAAGCAAGTTTCTGATCCACTTCTCGCTGCAAAAACAGCACGATCCTGGAAACTGAATATGTACGCGGACTGCACCCCATCTCCTCACACGTGGAGATGTAGGCCTTCCCCCTATGATGATAAATCTTCAGAGAAGAGGGGTTCTATGCCCTCAGCATAGTGGAGATTATTGAATCCAACCGGTCCCTTAGCACCTGGCTTTCAACAGCCATGCCATTAAAAGCCAGTGATGGTAAAGCAGGATGGAGTATTGGACCTTGTGACAGAAGGTCTTTCTGTATCGGCACCCGCCAAGGAACATCCACCACCATTCTGACTGTGTCGGCATATCAAGGACATCGAGGCCAATCTGGTACAGAATGACCGGAATCCCATCGGCCTCCACTCTGCGTAGCAGATGGGGTAGGAGCCTGAGCGGAGGAGGCGTAAATCAGCCAATAATGCCCCCATGGAGCCACCAATGCGTCAGCCCAGGGGTCTCTTGACCTGGCCACAAACCTCTGTACCTACCAATTGAGCTGAAAGGCCAAGAGATCCACATCTGGTGTGTCCCACCTTAGGCAAATGAGCTGAAATACATCCAGATGCAGTGACCATTCCCCAAAGTACTCTTCCCTCCATTAACATTCTTAATGTCATCCAGCGAATATCCAAATAGCTTATCCCCCTGGAAGGGCAAATTCACCAGCGATTTCTTAGACGCCCGGTTCGCAGACCAGCATTTAGACCAAATCAGGTGACGTAGCACCACAGCTGATACTGAGGCTCTAGAAAGCACAGGGGCCGTATCTAGGGCCGCATCACAGACATACTTCAGGCTCTGCACCAACTAGTCTGCCAGTTCCACGCTGACCGGGGAAACCTGTTGCTTCTCCAACTCGCGGTGCAACAACTTAGCCCATTCAGTAAGCGTCTGACACCAGGGCCGCGGCCAACACTGGCCGCAATGCTGACCCCACCAGCGTAAACATGGACCGGACAACCGCCTCTGCTCTTCTGTCGGTAGGGTCCTTGAAAGCAGGGGTCCCTTCCACCGGAATCATGGTCACCTTATTTAACCTGGATACCATTTTTTTTAGGAAACTCTCCTCAAAGGTGTAACACACCACCTTCTGTCTCGGGACTGAAAAGGCCTGCTGTGGGCTTCCCCACTCCTTGTAAATGAAGGTATCAAAATAAGTTAGGTAGGGAAACACCTTAGCAGTGTGGGCTGGCTTGTGGGACCGACACCTCTGCAGATGCCCCTGCCATATCCTCTATCTTTAGGGTATCCTGCACCACTGTGATAAGTGCTCCTACTAGCACCTTTTCCTGCACTGACTCGAACATGCAGTCATCTTCACTGCCCGAACGGTCCTGTTCCGCAACCTCTGAAATGTCAGGACAGGGGCCACCTGTCACAGCGGGACCCGAGTCCAAGTCAGCTGTCCCCAGAAGACAGTGGGGGGTGGGGACAACCCCCCCCCCTTGTGCCCGCATGCCACTTCAACCCTGGCAACAAAGGAGTCCAGGACAACCGACAGAGCGTCCATAGGCACTGCAGGTGCAGGGGAACCGGTTTCAATAACAGGGACGTCTGGGGAAGAAGCGACAGCTTCTGACGCCATGCTGACCCACCCTCGCCTGTCACCGCTAGGGACCTAAGGCAAGCCACAAAAAATGCACACCCTCCTAGCTGCCACAGACTGAGTGGCCCCCCGCAGGACTCAACACCCTGACCCAGGTACTGCGCTGTGCTTTGCTGCCACTCTCCGCTCTCCCCTGTGCCAGCAACGAGGTGTTCTGTGTCAGTTTTGCGCTGTTCAAGACTGAACCAGCCACCCAGCGCTAGAGTAAAACAAGACTGAGGCTACTAGAAAATGGCCGCCTAAGCAAAATAACGTCTGAGAGCTGCGGCAAGTCCCAACATAGCAACACACAGATACTCAAAAAAAAGGCCCAAAAATAGGGCGAAAATGAGCGGACCACCAACCGCCCAGTGCAGCCCCCTACCAGGACCCAGAGAACCCCCAGAGGACCCCCGGTCAGGTAAGCACAGCACCCCTTATGCCCAGCTACACAGCGGCCCCTTAGCATGGGGAGGAGGGAAAGGGACAGAAGAAAGGGAGAGACCACTAGTTGACCTCCCAGGGAATGCCCAGCTGCTCCATCCTGCCGAGACAGGTGGAACCATACTTTCCCCTCCTGCTGGAGACATTTCATGGACAGACCCATCACCCGAGCTGTACAGGGTGGCTCTCGGCCATGGCACACTGTGACACAGACAGCAGTAGCCCGGTCATAGGTGTGTCCCGGAGCATATAGCTCGCCGTCTGCCCCTGAACCAGACAGGGCATGTCGTGGCCGACCCAGCGCGCAGCTAAGGTCTGTACACGCTCGATGGCCATGCTGGGGAGACTACCAGGATCTATATTATCCAGCCTGTCACCCAGCCGGGCTGTTGACTGTAGATCACAGGAATCAAAAAGCAGAAAAAAAGAAAAAAATTACAAGGACCAAAGGTCCCTACAGGGAGCCAGGTCCTTCTCCTATACTAGGCAGAAAAAAACTGAGCTGCTGGAAGCAGAGTGAGGGGTTATAGCCAGTAGGGCCGCCCCCCTGGGTGGTACTGTGCAGTTTTGCCATTTTTACATGTTCTGCCTAGTCCTCTCCTGAAAGTGGCAATATAACCCTAAAGTCAAGATTAAAGGTGCTGTGTCCATTAGTGAACGAAAGAGAAAATAGGAATGCAATCTATACACTGGGGGGAGAACCTCTGGGGGAATCTAGGATGGAAAATGACCTGGGGGTGCTAGTAGATGATAGCAGCAGCTTGGCATTGCATGCCATTGCTGAGCCTAACAAAGAACAAAATATTGGCATGCATTAAAAATGGGATACATTCCAGAGATAAAACAATAATTCTCCCATTCCACAAGACTCTGGTTCAGCCGCATCTAGAGTATGCTGTCCCGTTCTGGGCACCAGGCCTCAGGAAGGCTGTACTGGAAATGGAGCGAGTACAAAGCTAAAAAAGGGTCTTGAGGATATCAGTTATGAGGAAAAGTTGCGAGCACTGAACTTATTCTCTCTGGAGAAGAGACACTTGAGAGGGGATATGATTTTAATACACAAATGCCATACTGGTGACCCCACAATAGGGATAAAACTTTTTCACAGAAGGGAATTTAACAAGACACATGGCCACTTATTAAAATTAGAAGAAAAGAGGTTTAACCTTAAACTACGTAAAGGGTTCTTTACTGTAAGAGCAGCAAAGCAGTGGACTCAATTGGGGGGGGGCATCAATAGTTTCAAGAAACTACTAGATAAGCACCTGAACCACCGCAACATACAGGGATATACAATGTAATACTGACATATCACACACATAGGTTGGACTTGATGGACTTTTTCAACCTCCCCTACTATGTAAATATGAATAATTAACTGGCAAATTTAAATGAAAATAGTTAACTTGGATGCCTTCTGCCTATCCTGGGCTCTACTGGCAGCACAAACCAGAATTCCTGACCTGTACGGACAAATCAAGTAATTCTGACCTCCAGAACTACCTCAAGAGTATGCAGTGATCTAACTCCTGCCAACTGAGGATCAGAAAAGAAGGCAAGACATTGTCTTAATTCAAGTGAAAACTAGACACCATTCTAGGCAAAAAATGGATAAGAACGCAACTAGGGCTGAAACTAATCGATTAATCGCCAACGAATCGATTATGAAATTAATCGATTACTATTTTCATAATCGATTAATCGGCCAGTAACAAAATGGGGTTAAATTTAATGAGTCTGATCTTATTTACTAGATTGACCCTTTAATAGTATATCTCTCCTCTAATAGTATATACACTATATATCCTCTAATAGTATATACACTATATATCCTCAAATAGTATATACACTATATCATTCCTCAAATAGTATATACACTATATCATTCCTCAAATAGTATATACAGTATATCTCTCCTCTAATAGTTTATACAGTATATCTCCTCTAATAGTATATGCAGTATATATCCCCTCTAATAGTATATACATTATATCTCGCCTCTAATAGTATATAGCCTCTAATAGTATATACAGTACATCTCTTCTAATAGTACCGGTATATACAATATATCTCTCCTCTAATAGTATATACAGTATATATCCCCTCTAATATATACAGTATATCTCTTCTGTCTGTTATTCTCAGAGTGGATTAGATATTTTGCTCCCTAACCATATAGTTGGTTATTTATATTTACCACTGCATTGAGATATTTAAGAATAAATTGCCTTTTTTTAAAACGTTACATATTAACTAAGTTATACACCACATTTTTTTAAGGTTATTAACCGATTAATCTAAACAATAATCGACCAACTAATCGATTATAAAAATAATCGTTAGTTGCAGCCCTAAACGCAACATCACCTTATGTGAGACCACAAACAGCTCCTTGCATGAAAGAGCTGCCAACTCTGACCTTCCACTTAGTGAAGTGATAGCCAATAAAGAAGCCACTTTCCGAGATGAAGGACCGACAGATTCCCCCGATTGGCCTCTGCAACGACAGTGAAGATCAAATTTAAGTCACAAGGACAAAAGAATGGCCCGACAGGCAGGACTCTCTACCTTACACGCTGTATGAATTATGAATCAAGGAGTGGAAACAGACGCTTGAAAAAAATGTGTAGGTACCAACTCTGACCCTTAATGGTACTTAAAGCCAAACACCTTTCCCCTACCAATTGGAGAAAGAAAAAGAAAATGCCCCACTCGCATATTTCTGAGGGTGCCACTTCCTGGCTTCCCCATTCCAAGTCATTATTATTACCCCCTTCTGAATTCTTTGCAAAAGATGTGGCAGAAGTCAAAACAGAGGGAAAGCGTCAAATAAGGGAGAACTGGTCCCTAAGGGGTTACCAGTGCATCTACCCCTATTGCCAGTAGGACCCTCGTCCTGGACACAATCTGACCCAACTTGTTGTAGAACTTGGAATCTAGTAGATTCACCTGCAGAGTTCCCCATGGCACTATTCTATACCTGGAATATGCACATACAGAATGCGGTTCACCTTCCTGAGCCGTATGACTCCTGGTGCTGCCCTGGTGGTTGATATATACGTCCCTGCAGAGGCTTTTCTGGATAGAACCTACAACTGGTTTGTACCATAATCTAGAGCAAGGCATACTGGCCAAAAGCTCCAAGATATCCATCTTCTGTGGAGACCAAGTCCACTGAACTGTAGCCACCCTCAAAACAAATAGAGAAACTGGCATCAGTGGTTATTATCTTCCAATACCTGGAAGGAAGAATTCAACCTTTCTAGATTCTGAACCATCAACCACTAATCTTGAACTGTGCAACACTCCAGCAACAGAGCCCTCCAGCAATCCACTGCCTGGATCTTCAAGTTCCAGACGGAGAACTTGTACATAAGGAATGTGCTTTGACCTAGCTACAGCTTCCTACTGCAAAATGTATCTAAGGAAAATCTGGACTAACTGCTTCCTGAGCAAAGGTTGTTGATGTATACTGAGATTGACACCCTCTGCTTCTTTAGCAATTCCAGCACCGGAGCTAGGAACTTTGTGAACCTCAAAAGCTGTGTCCAGCCTGAAACATGGTCACAAAAATTTAAACAGATGACTTTGCACTGAAATTACAGAAATCTGATTACGCTAGAAACAATCCAGCACATGAAGCTGTGTGTTTCCTGACGATTATGGGCCCCGTAATCTACCTCTTGCAGAGGGGTCATCACTGAACAGACTGAGCCCTATCAAACAGAAGGATGCCCAGTGGATTGAGATCTAAAGATGGACCTATTCCCCTATTCAGTTTTGAATCTACTATTTAATCAATTGTTTTACAATAATGAACCCATAACTTTTGCTCCTAGACCCAACACAAGGCAAAGACTGACCCAACTAAAGAAGGAGCGAACCAACTCAAATACTGGGCTAAAATCCTATGGTCTAAATAACTCTCAAACACAGCAACCTCAGGTGCCTCCCTGACTTAGGAGGGAAACCTGGGCAGTCTCCCATCCAAGTACTAACCAGGCTTGATCAGAGATGAGGCGCCACAGTGGCTCAGATCACTCTGATGACATTGGTCCAACAGGAGACCTGAACATTGCCAGACCACTGAACCTGAGAGCGGTGTACCTGCCTCACCCTTCTAAGTCATTTAGCTAGTCTAACAGATACATAATAAAGTGACTATATTAGACAAACTAATACGCAGTTCCACAATGATGCAGGCCTAGAAAATGTTGGTCAACCACTATACAACCCCCTAGGTATGCAAGTATGCAGGTACCCAGGTATACAAACATGCAGGTATACATGTATTCTTGCCATTCATGCATCTGTATGCAGCTCAAGGCAATAAGCATATATGTATGTATCCCTAGACAAATATTTATATAGTCTGAGGAAAATAAGCACATATGTATACAGTTTAACCCCTTGCCGCCGAGCGTACGCAGATGTGCGGCCTCGGCTTCCGGGGAATACCGGGATGATGCCCGCAGCTGCAGGCATAATCCCCGTACTGTTTTTCAGAGCCAGCGATCGGCTTTTCAGATACAACAACCGATGCAGCTAAAAGCTGCTCGGCTGTTATGCTGGAGGAGCGGGAGGGGACGCCCCATTCAATTGGGAGCCCCGAAGAACAATCCTGCCGCTTCTGGCCGCTAGGGACAGACTGGAATGAAGCCGTAAGCGGCTTCATTCCAGCCTCCTAATCGTAAACACGGAAGCGACGTCATGACGTCACTTCCGTTTCCTCGGCTGCCAATGGCACCAGATTTTTTAAAAAATACAGTATTCAGAATAGCCGAAAACGGCGATCTGAATACTTTGAAGTGCAAAGGGGGGATTGGAGGTCTTTTAGACCTCCGATCCCTCCATAAAGACTACCTGTCACCACCTATTACTGTCACAGGGGACCTTTACATTCCTTGTGACAGCAATAAAAGTGATCAAAATTTTAAAAAAATAAAATAAAATTTATTAATTATAAAATAAATAAGAAAATGTTTTTATTTATTTTTTTAAAAGCGCCCCCGTCACCGCAAGCTCACGCAGTAAAGAAAACTCATACGGAAGTCGCGCATGTGACGTATCGCCGCGATCATTAGAGCGAGAGCAATAATACTTGCACTATACCTCCTCTGTAACTCTAACCTAGTAACCGGAAAAAAAAAATTCAAAGTGTCACCTATTGAGATTTTTAGGTACCGTAGTTTTTCATCATTCCACGAGTGCGTGCAATTATAAAGTGTGACATGTTTGGTATCTATTTACTCGGCATAACATCATCTTTCACAATATACAAAAACATTGGGCTAATTTTACGGTTTAATTTTTTTTAAATTCATGAAATCGTCCCCTTTGCCAAAAAGTTGTGTTTAAAACACCGCTGCGCAAATACCGTGTGACATAAAATATTGCAACAATCACCATTTTATTCGCTACATTCTCTGCTAAAAATATATATCTAATGTTTGGGAGTTCCAAGTAATTTTCTAGCAAAAAATACGGATTTTAACTTGTAAGCACCAAATAAAAAAAAAAAATAGGCTTAGTCATAAAAGGGTTAATCAACTAAGCACATATGTATGCAGTTCAAACTAAGCATGTACGTATGCAGTACAAATGAAAACACAGCAGCATGCGTTGAAGGCTATATGCATTTATGGAAGCATGTAGGTATGTGCTTAAGCAAATATGCTTTTAGGCAAAACACAAAAGCGTGTATCCATGCAAACATGCACTTAAGCAATACCTGCCCATGGAGACATGCATTTACGGAATAAGCCAGCATGTGTTTATGAAACGTGTTTATACAACATATATTACGCAACATGCATCTATGCAAACACGTATATCTATGCAACATGCATACACACTTATGCCGACACATCTATACAAACATATGCTTATAAAAACCTGCATCTATGCAACACGCGTCCACACAAATGCGCCGTCGCAGCCAGCCTTGGAGGGCTGCATGCTGGACACCACATTTTGGGTGTGGGGGCCACGGGGCATGTGTCTATGCAGGCTTGTGTTCTATGAAAGTAAGCAAGCATGTATACTAAAGCTGCATCTGCACAACTGCACCTGGGCCCATACTAGTTATATGCAGTTTCTATGCTGCTTCAACAGCCTAAAGCCTCTTCCACACCTGTGTGACCCATCCTGCGACTTGGGACTGCAAGTTCACCTGACAAGTCGCACCTCAGGATTTTCAATGAGTACCCTTCACATCAGTGTGTCTTCAAGTCACAGCGACCTCAAAAGCAGCCCCTGCACAACTCCAGCCCAACCTTGGCGAGACTTGTGGTCCATAGCAAGCAGTATAAAAATCATGACTGTCTGACCACACAGTTCTCCCATAGTAAGTACTTACACTTCACTAGTGTCCACGGGCTGGTGTCATGTCTCAAGAGGCCCTGCTGAAGCGGTTGACCTTATAGCAACATGGCCGCCCTTCCACTTCCTGCCTATATAAAAACAGGCCATACTGAGTGAGTCTGCACCCTCTAGTGGCTGGAGAAGAAACAGCAGCCTAAACGACTAAGTACACAGCACGATTAAATAGCACACTGCCCCCAGACAGAGAACAGTCAGATCTCTCTTTTAAAAAAAAAAAGAAAAAAAAAAGAGAAACTGCAAAAATGCAGACTTGCCATTCCTGTTGCAGGACTCTCAACATAACAGGAGTCCAATCTTCACCAATCACAGCGAGCTCTGTCATAAAAGACCTTCAAGGTACTGGGTCCCCCTTAATGTGGGGTCCACTCCCCTAGACCTGTATAGCGCCCTACAGGAAAGCAACTTGGTCAGAACAAACACTGCACAGGGTTCCATTATGCAGGGTCCAGCGCCATATGGCTGCATTACAGGCAAAACCTTGAGGAATCTTCTCTCCTTCCAATGAGGAAGATGGCTTTTTAGAATGGATCCGAATGTTGTCCACGATTCATAGTTACACAAGGTTGAATAAAACACCAGTCCATCCAGTTCAACCTGAGTGAGTGTCTACAATTGTCCCTATCCCTGTACATTGCACACTCACATCAGTCCCTACCATCAAGGAGCCCACAATCCAAGGTCCCCATTCATATACTAGGGCCAATTTTGGACAGAAGCCAAAGTCTTTGGAGTGTGGGAGGAAACTGGAGTACCCAGAGGAAACCCACGCAGGCACAGGGGAGAACATGCAAACTCCAGGCAGGTAGTGTCTTGGTTGGGATTTGAACCAGCGACCCTTTTTACTGCTAGGCGAGAGTGCTAACCACTACACCACTGTGGAATGTATTCGAAATAGCACCATCCAGATCTCCACGTATGCTCCAAGAGCACATGTATCACATCAGTGACCATTCCACCTTACAGACACTGGCGAAAAAACTGAGGTCCTTCCTATGTAGGAGGGGTTATATAGGGGTGGACTTCCTGTTTGACTATCTGCCAATGTCAGTCCACCAGTAGGTGGCGTATAAGTCACATAGTCATTATTATTGCTGCTCTGTGTCCCTTGATGTACGATAAAAAAAAAAAGTTAGACAAAATATACACCAAAGTAAAGCTAAGAGTGTTTATATATTTTCCATAAACTCTTTAACAAAGAATCACAGAGATGGAAGCCTTAATCAATATGTCTATACAACTCACCATGCCAGTGCCTTGGCAATACCCAATATCTGGGTACAACCACGCCAGTCCACGAAGCACTCTTCTGAGACGAGGCACACCTACACTTTGCATATTGGAGAAACAAGCATTGCTGGGCATCGTTCTAAGCAGGTCCTTTTCAATCTGAAATGTAGGAGAGGAAAGATTTGGTCAGCTGTCTTTACATCTTTTTCTTTATATTTATTACTATGAATTTCAAAACGTATAGTTTCAGTCAGAACATTGCTTAACAAAATGTATGCACTTATTTAAAGGGACACTAAAAGGTTCCCTTTTTTTCATTTAAAATAACAAACATGTCATACTTACCTCCTCTGTGCAGTTGGCCTCCATCCTCCTCTTCGGTGCACATCAGTGCCAGCTAATCATTGTAGCCACAGTGCACCTGCCACCCTCATCAGCACCGAGCAGTGCACCCAGCAGAACACCCTCACCAGCAACCAGCCGTGCACCCATGTCTGTCCTCTAGTCCCCCTTTGCACCATAGCCCACAGTCACCAGTCTGGTGAAAAAATATTTATCAAAGATATCAAAGGAATCGAGAATGCCAATTAGCAGTATTCAAACTCTTAACAAGAAGTGGTAAATGAGGGGTTCTGTTGAAACCAAATCACGTTCAGGTAGACCAACTAAAATTTCAGCCACCACTGCCAGGAAAAATTTTCGGGATGCAAAGAAAAACCAACAAATAACTTCAGGTGAAATACAGGACTCTCTGAAAACGTGTGGTGTGGCTGTTTCAAGACAAGCCTGTACTGGCCATCGGGACTACCGGGAGATTACCAGTGGGCCGATTGGCTCAGTGGGCCACTGGGCCGGTTGTCAGGTTGATCTATCTTTTTTTTTTTTTTTTTTTTAACGCCGGCGGCGGCCACAGCCGCAGCTCCGCTACAGCACCTGGGCCGGCCCGCCACACAAGTTCCACCCCCTCATGACGCTGCCACTCACTAACCTTACTGGCAGCCTCCTTATCCCAGTGCCGTGAGGTCACACGTGGCCGGAGAGCGGAGGCGGTCCGGGAATATGGGAGGAGTCAGAGCGTAGCAGCTGCTGCCCAAGCTTAGCTGCCTGGCCTGGGACTGAAGAGAAAGCGCCGCCGAGGAGGAACCAGAACATTGCTCCACAGCTCCAGGACTCGACTCCAGACAGCAGCACAGACAGGGTCAGGGTCCAGGGACAAAGGAAAAAGTCCATCACCTCACCAGTGTCATTCAAGTAAGATAATCAAATACTATACCGGATGCAGGCTGCATGGCATGTCTGTGATATCTGTAATATGCAGTATGTTGGGGGGAGGGGGGAGGGGTAAATGAAATGCCACTGTCCACGGTAATTGATTAATAATTTATTGTCACTGTCCACGGTAATTGATTAATAATTTATTGTCACTGTCCACGGTAATTGATAATTTATTGTCACTGTCCACGGTAATTGATTAATAATTTATTGTCACTGGTCACGGTAATTAATAATTTAATGTCACTGTCCACGGTAATTGATAATTTAATGTCACTGTCTACGGTAATTGATTAATAATTTACTGCCACTGGTCATGGTAATTGATTAATAATATATTGTCACTGGTGACGGTAATTGATTAATAATTTATTGTCACTGTCCACAGTAATTGATTTTTTTTTTTTTTGCGCAATTGCGTATAGTTTATATACTGTTTTTGTGTGTGTTTGCAAAGTTAAAGTGGGTCGGTCTGGATGAAGTCCAGGGCCAAATTTTTTTTTCCCAGTCCAGCCCTGTTTCAAGATGTACAATAAGGAGGCACTTGAAGAAAGATGGGCTGCATGTCTTCAGATGAAAGCCATTACTACGCGAATGCCACAAATTACCCTGCTTACAATACACCAAACAGCACAGAGACAAGCCTCAAACCTTCTGGCACAAAGTCATTTGACTAATGAGACCAAAATTTAGCTTTTTAGCCACAACCATAAATTCTTCATTTGGAGAGGAGTCAACAAGGCCTATGATGAAAGGTACACCATTCCTACTGTGAAACATGGAGGTGGATCGCTGATGTATTGGGGATGTGTGCGAGCTACAATGTCACAGGAAATTTGGTCAAAATTGATGGCAAGATGAATGCAGTCTGTTATCAAAAAATACTGGAAGAACATTTGCATTCATCAGCCAGGAAGCTGCCCATGGGACGCACTTGGACATTCCAGCATGATAATGATCCAAAACACAAGGTCAAGTTGACCTGTCATTGGCTACAGCAGAATAAAGTGAAGGATCTGGAGTGGCCATCTCAGTCTCCTGACCTCGATATCATGGAGTTACTCTGGGGAGATCTCAAACGTGCAGTTCATGCAAGAATTTACAGGGACTGGAGGCTTTTTTGCCAAGAGCAATGGGCAGCGAGAAGATAAAGAGACTCATCCACAAATACCACAAAAGAACTTCAAGCTGTCATTGATGTTAAAGGGGGCAATACATGGTATTAAGAACTAGAGTATGTAAACTTTTGATCAGGGTCATTTGGGTAGTTTCTGTTGCGATTACAATTTAAAAAGCGTAAACACAGTTGATTGGCCATTTATTATCAAGCACTAACCATAAGTGAAAGAAAAGTTCCTGTGTTATCATTCATATTCTCTGAAAAATGGCTAAGAAATCAAATTCTGCCAGGGTAGGTAAACTTTTCAGCACAACTGTAGGTGACTGTTTCCACTGTTACTGTACTTCTCTACATTATTAGGGAAGTATGGTAAACGTAATTGTCATTTACCTCCACATCCCTTCTGCCAGTGCACTAAACTGTACATACCACTACCTTCCCCGGAACTGACTCTTGCCTGATATATGACCACACTTCTGCCTAACGCTAAACATAACTCAGCCTGCACTGGAATTGCCCCTGGCCTGTTATACTACCATGCTTCTGCCTAACGCTAAACTGCACCTACCTCTGCCTGCTCTGGAACTGACCCTTTGCTTTTTGACCATTTTTTTTGCCTGCCTCTTAGACTGATCTTTTACCCTGCTACTGGAGTAGTGGGATTCATAACATAGGAGTCTCACAGGTGAGGGGCTTCAGAATTTTTTTTCTGGATGAAGAGATTTGGGTGGGAGAAACCTTAACCCCTGTCCCCATTCTTTCCTGGCCTGCTACCTGTACTATGGACCATGTTCCTGTTTACTACCAGGACCAATATTTTGGCACTGCTGGCAATATCTCTACCTGCACTGTATCCCTGCCTGTACTGACTATGGACAATATTCCTGCCTGCTGCCTGGATAATTACATTCACTATCACTGACCCATGTCCCTGCCCGATGCCTGGATCAGTGCTCTCTTCCTGTGGACAACTGCACTACTAAAACCAGAGGTAATCTTTGGTTTTCCATTTGCTCAGCAGAATATATTTTGGGGTGTAATTCTTGGTATGTACATGCTATGTGTCAGAAATATGAAGGGCCTTCAAAAATGTGATTGATTGTCAGGAAATTAGATGCGCAATTTATGCTCCTAGAATGCCTGAAGGTGCTACTTCAATGTTGGGCCTCCCTGTGTGGCCAGGCTGTGTAATAGTCTCACACATGTGGTATTGCCATATTCAAGCAGAGTAGCAGAAGGTATTTTTGGAAGTCATTTTTGCTATGTACATGCTATGTGTTGGAAATACTTTTTAAATGGACAACTTTGTGTAAAAAAAAAAAAAAAGTGTTTTCATTTTTTTAACATTTTCAATGAACTGTTCAAAAGACTCATTATGCCTCAAAGATTATACGTTGGGGTGTATGGTTTCCAAATGGGGTCATTGTGTGGGCATTTCCATTGTCCTGGTGCTCCAGGGCCTTCAAAAGTGTAATAGGTGGTTGAGAAATGAGATGTGTAATTTATGCTCCTAGAATACCTAAAGGTGCTACTTCAATCTTGGGCCACTGTATGTGGCCAGGCAGTGTAAAAGTCTCACACATGTGGTACTGCCATACTCAAGAGGAGTAGCATAATGTATTTTGGGGTGTAATTTGTGGTATGCACATGTCATGTGAGAGAAATAACCTGCAAATAAGACAATTTTGTGAAAAATATAATCTTCATTTTGCAAAGAATTGTAGGGAAAAAAAAATGACGTAAAAGAAACGAACCATGCCTCTTAATACCTTAGAATGTCTACTTTAGTCTCTACAGACTCTACTGTTAGTGTCTCAAGAAATGAGACAGGCCTTCACTACATCAGGTGTGATCAACTTTCAATGATTGACATCATAGCTTGTAGACTCTCTAACTTGCACAAAGACCAATTTAAACTGATTTGGGTTATTTTTACCTAGAATAAGTAGCAGTATAAATTTTGTCCAAAATTTATGAAGAAAAATTACAAATTTTCCAAATATTATAACAAACTAAGAAAAATGCATTTTATTTTACAACCTTTTGTCTTTTTTCATTTATAGCGCAAAAAAATAAAAACCCAGTGGTGAATAAGTACCACCAAAAGAAAGCTCTATTTGTATGAAAAAAAGAACAAAGATTTCCTATGGGTACAATTTTGCATGACTAATTCTCATTCAAAATTTGAGAGCACCGAAAGCTGAAAATTGGTGTCATGGTTATGCAGTAATCTTCCTCTGGTTGCTTACCTCTTCTCATGTGTTCAGGCTAAGAGGCCAGCCACTTCCACCTGGTGGTTTTTATAACCTCTCCTTTAAGCATGGCTCCACCCCATGCCCTATCAGGGAACCCTATATTAACCTGTGCACTGCAAGCCAGCGGTACTGATCAACCATTGTGTATCCATTGTGTGTTAGGCTTCCTGTTTCCTGCTTGCCGTGTCCTCTACGTTTGTCTCTGTTACCGACCTTGGCGTGTTCTCAGCGATTCCTGTCTGCTTGTGACCTTGACCTTTTTGACATGTCGCCAACCATCCCTGTCTGCCTGTGACCCTGAACCTTTGGCGTGTACTCTGTTGTTCCTGTCTGCTACTTGCCCTGACCTCTGCCTTATCCCCTTACTATCCTTGTCGTCCCAGCCTGCTGCTTCCTTCTCCTGTAGTCTACTGTGAGCGTGAGCTATAAGACCCTAGGGGCCACGACCTGGAGGCAGACTGCAGCGAAGTCCATCCTCACCACTGGAGTCTCCGGCAAACACATGCTGGCTCTTAGACTCCGCGCCCTGGGGAATCTATGCTCCAGCTCCCATTGGGATCTGTGTTAGTAATCCTGTAGACCTGTGTCCTGAATCTCCCTGGGTACAATCCGCAGCAGTCAGTCCTAAGGTCCACTACCTAGCGGTGCACTTCCGACTCCTACGGAGTGCATCTGTCACCTGGTCTCTGGTGACCTGACAACTGGTCTGGTTAGGAAAAGGGGTTTAACCACTTCCTGCCCGTCATTTCGCTATAGGCCGGGCGGGAAGTGTTTTTTTTCACTATAGGCTAGTGGTTCAGTTATCCTGACTGGGCGCCATATGATGTCCTTCAGGTTAACAGCTGCTGCACGCCCATGAGGGCGAGCATCGCGGCAATCAGTGTGTCATCTGACACACCGCTCCACCAATCTTGGTAAAGAGCCTCCGACGGAGGCTCTTTACCACATGATCAGCCAAGTCCAATCACAGCTGATCACGATATCAACAGGAAAAGCAGTTAATGGGCTTTTCCTCACTCGCATCTGACAGACGCGAGTAGAGGAGAGCCGATCAGCGCTCTCCTGACAGGGGGGGGGGGGTCTGTGCTTATTATCAGCGCAGCCCCCCCTCGGGTGCCCACACTAGACCACCAGGAGAGTTGCCAGGACCACCAGGAAAGGGAGTAACATGTGGATGGCCAGGTATGTACCCCATGGCCATCCACATGTGCAAATTATGCCCAATCTGTGCCAATCAGTGCCCACAAATGATGCTCAACAATGCCCCCCATCCGTGTCAGTGCCACCCATCAGTACCCATCAGTGCTGCCTCATCAGTGCCACCTCATCGGTGCCCATCAGTACAGTCATATCAGTGCCAGTCATTGAAGAAAACTTATTTATTTACAAAAAATGTTAACAGAAACAAAGAAAAACTTGTTTTTTTTCCCAAAATTTCCGGTCTTTTTTTGTTGCACAAAAATACAAACCGCAGAGGTGATCAAATAAGTGTTTATTAAGGCTCCTGCGCTGTGTGTAGAATAAGAAGTGGTGGTTTATCTTATTAGCTGGATGCTGCAAGCACTTCCATGAGACACACTCTCTAGAGGAGATTCAGTTCGCATTGTGCGCTATACAAGTATTTCATTCATTCACACTCTCATGTAAATTAAATGGATAAAAAGAAAGAAAAAAGTAAAAAAAAGTATCTCATGAAATAAATATATGTGACCTTGTGATACGTGATCTATTCTGATACACTCGGGACTAGCCCAAAAAAATGAAAATGTTCATATATATATCTGCAAGTCAAATCAAATATATATCAGCATATGAGTGAAGTGTCCAAACAGCACATATTAAACGTGACGTGATCCAGAGGGCTGCGCCCAGCTAAAGTGCTCAAAGTGTATATATCTAAAAATGACATGAATCCGGTGTAAATATACATAAAACAATTACTCCATGAGCAACAAAGTGTCATGCGTGGTAAAATATAAATAGTGATCAAATACGTTAAAGTGCTGAGTGCATATGATAAACAAAAAAAAAAAACAGAACCAAAATAAAAACACACAATAGTCCAACTAAGTGAAAAATCCAGTGAAAGTATCGGATGCAGTCATAAAGTGACTTAGTGCTTGCAAGGTGCAACAAACTCTTTCTCCACTTCAGTGATTCCACATGTTGCGAGGCACACCAGGTAATTACCTCACCGCTGTAAGGTATACACCGTATCTGTAGCCTTTTCAGAGATACACAGGGAATCAGGAGGGGAACTTCAAATAGCCATACTGTAGTCACCATCCATATAGGTGGATTCGAATATTGCTCAAAAAATAAGTATAAGGGCGACCATAGTGTAGTAAGTTTTAAAATAACAGATTTATTAACCAATTAAATATTTATCAAACAGCAGAGGTGAGTCAGACAATACAGCAAAGCTACGAGCGAACCGCTCGGGTGTAGGCATCGCTTCCGATCTCCGTATCCTACGCGTTACGTCACTTCCCGTGACTTCAACTGTTACCATGTAACTATTGAAGGGTGAAACCGCCGGGTCCTGGGGCTTTACCTGTTTAGTTGAACCGATTGCCAATTCTAGTTCCTCTGGGGTGATTTGGGTATCTAGTTCTGCTTTGCCATCTGTTGTAAGCATAGGCATCTGAGCGGATGATATGTAGTTTTCTATTAGGGTGTGTGTACTTGATGGGGCCAATAAGTTATACAGGTTCTCATAGCAATCTCTAAATACTTTAGTTATTTGGTTTGGTAAGCTAACTTTTGGTTCAGTCGGGGTCCTGATGTAAGGGATGTAAGTTAGTGTTTTAATATCCTTGACTTCTCTGGCTAGGATTTTCCCACATTTGTCAGATTCAGATTCATACGTTGTGAGGTGGCATCTTTGTATTTGATTGCGGAGGGAGGCAAGTTCCGCCTCCAAAAGGGAGCTGGTGGAGTTTTTATGTTGTGATTCGACAATGTGTAGCTTGGAAAGAAGAAGCTCTAGTTGCTTCACACTCTCCTTTTTAATGCAAACTCCATGTTTTAGGAGTATTCCCCTGATGACTGATATGTGGGCCTCCCAAACCATCCCTGGGTTGCAGTCTTCCGTGGTGTTTGTTTGGAAGTAGAATTTCAATTCCATGCTTACTTACTCTACAACCTCTGGTCTCTGTAGAAGAATTACGATGTAATCTATTCTAGTATAGATTTTATGGGGGGGGGGGGGGGAGTAGAATGTGTAGTCCCTTTCTTCCAAGTGTTGAAGACACCACACTTCAATCAATTGGTCTCTGTGTAGGGTTTGGACAATGTGTTTGCGGGAGCTTGTCAGTATAGAAGAGCCCGTTGAGGTGTCCACCGTCGGGGCTAGAGGAACGTTAAAGTCCATCTCCCCCTCCCCCGAGGATCAGGTGACCTTCTTGGATGTCAGAGAATTTAGACAGGGTGAGTCTTAAGTGTGTCTTGATGGTCGTTCGGGGCATAGGTAGTTGCTAACAACAATTGTACGTCACCTATGAGACCTTTGATAAATGCAAAGCATCCCTCTATGTCTAATATGGAGTCCTGAAGGGTCCATGGTAGTTTACTGGATAGAAGGATGGAGACCCCTCTAGATTTAGTTTTGTTAGTAGAGTGGTACGTTAGGGGGAAGAATTTGTTCTTGAGAATAGGGAGTCTGTCCTCTTTAAAAGGAGTTTCCTGAATGAAGGCTACAGCTACCCTAGCCCGTTTTCAGTCATTCATGAGCATGAACCATTTCTCTGGTATGTTTAGGACTTTCAAATTGATATATCCACCCAGCCTCAACCAGGGTACAGGGTATAGTGGAATTGGGGGGGTTGGAGGGGATTGGGTAGGGGTGCAGGTGAAGAGATACAGTGAACCATCCATGTAGCGAGGTTCCTCAACTGAGTCTCTAATAATGTGAATGCCGCACTTTCGCTGACAAATCAGAGGGAGAAGAAACTAAAAATAAGAAATAAAGTAAAGAATGGCAGTGAGGGGGAGAAAGAATTAGTAGGAGCAACAAGCTTGCATTAGCATAACTCGTTCAGGTCTGGACTAGAGCTGTGCCTGCCTATGTGGGGGAGTGACTGGGTCAGTCAAGCTGCGAGGAGGTGCCCCCGACCCAACCGGTCCAGCCAAGTTGTCCGATCCAAAATTTCAGGGTCTGTGTCAGTCCCATTTGGGGGGAGGGGGGGGCACACCTCCCTCCCCACCAGCCCCTGGCAACTCCCACCCCCCACCCAAACCCTCAAGGGGGGGAACGAAACCGAGGCCAGTGCACGGCCATACTAGGGTTGACACCTTTTCTTCAAGTCAAATCTGAACACTTTCACGGAGCACAACAACTTTGTTTTATAGTAAAAACTATACATATATTTTGCTATTAAATAACATTTCCTCCGGAAGAAGAGGTGGTATCTTTGGGATCTTGGGGGAGGGGTGGGGATACGACATGTGGTAAAATTTGCCCCATATGGAATGTTAGCTCCTTTGCGAGATCTGACATTGAAAATGCGGAAGGTACCTATGGAGAAGTGGAGATACCATCAATCGGGGTGTTTTTTCAATCGGTTGAAACCGTTGATGAGACCGTCAAATTCCCTTACTATATTCAAATCTATGTGCGTAAAGATATCTAGTGCCAGACACCTGTTATCGCAGATGTATAGATTTGTTCTCATGACACAAAATAAACCGGTTCCATATTTTATCAGAGAATGGAAAGGAGAATTAGGACAAAGTTTTAATGCTGCACAAATTAGGAAGCTAATTGAGTTGACGGACTCTACATCTATAAGTTCACAGGTCCAAGATGTCCTATAAATTCTTGACCAGGTGGTAACAGACTCCAGTTAGGCTGGCGCAGATGTACCCAACGGCGAAGGCCAGATGCTGGAGAGGGTGTGGCAGAAAGGCACCTTTATCCATCTATGGTGGTCATGCCCCATGATTGGTGTATTTTGGGAAGCAATTGCTACATGGGTCGGGAGGTTGTCCTTCGGACCCATGGATCTGACGCCCATGAAATTCTTGTTCCATGGAACCCCAATGTCTATCTGATCCTATAAGAAAAGTATCACTCCACACTTATTAAATGCCACTAAACTATTAATACCTAGGCTATGGAAACAAACTAGACGTCCAACCTTGTTGGACTGGAAGAAAGAGGTTAATTTGATAATGGAAGCTGAAAGATGGGTGCATGCAATGAAAGATAGGAAGGATAAATTCAATGAAATATGGGCAGGATGGGAGCATAGCTCGGAGGAGATTAGGTAGAGTAATGATATAGGGAGCCACACAGTTTTTGTGTTCAGAAACAGGTGTCCCTGGGGGGGGTATGGTTTTTTTTTGTTTTCCCTTTTTTTCTGTGTTTTCCCTTCTTTCCTCGAACAGGCCTCTAAATCTCTTCTTCCAGATGTATAGAGTGGTATAAATAATTTTTTTGTAGAACTGAAATGGGTATTGGGAGGGGTTTAAGGAGAGGGGATAGAACACATTGGAGGTAAGGTAAAGGGGATACTGAGGAAGGGGGAAGCTTGAATAGTTATGGTAAAGGGAAGATGGAGTAGACACTAACATTAGGTTGATTAGAAGGGAGTATGGCTCTCACACGTGTGTGTGTTTAAGAGTGAGATTGGCTCAGAAAAGGCTGAGCCAATTATATATTATATATTATATATATTATATTATATATAGCCAGTTATATTTTTGTAATTTTCATTTTTGAAAGGGAACATAAGATGGGTTTTTGGTGGAGGGAGGGATGTTAAGTACAATGAACACATTATATTTGGAAGAAGAGGAGAGAGGGGAGAGGTGGATTATCCAATTAAGATCAAATTATTATGTAAAATTTTTTGTCTGTGTTTATTGTCTTTTTTTTTCATGTTTTCTTTTGGAGAGGGGGAGACAAGGGTTAAAGATGTATCTTTTTTTTTTTTTTAAATATGTGAATATTTGTGATATGAAGCCTGCTTTAATGGATATGTGCAAAATTAATAAAACTTGATTGCAAAAAACAACAAAAAAAAAAAAACAACATTTCTAATCATGTGAAGTTAACAACAAGAGTCCCCCTTTACATCAGAACTTGCAGAGTTCACCTTCACTGTAAGGAGCTACTCTGCAGACTCTTATGTAAGGAAGAACTCTGGGGACAACATAAGGGATGCTCTGGGAACCCCGATTTAAGGGAGAACACTGAGAACTCTGATGTACAGAGAGGACTCTGATGTAAGGGGTGCTCTGAGAACCCCGATTTACCTTAGTGTACTCAGAGGCAGGAGAGAAGAGGGAGGCTTTAGTCACAGACAGGGAAAGATGGCTCACTGACCCCTTGGCAGTCAGCACTTCTCATCCAGATTTATAATTTCTGACCCCCACTTTCCTTTTCTGAGGCACAGCACCAGATTGGAGTGTGGGAAGACACAGAGGTGTGGGGGCGGAAGGAAGAGGTGCAGATCGAGCCCTCTCTCCTTTCCCATCTGTGTGCGTTTGGGGGGGGATTGTTAATGCTGGCTTTGGGCAGTGTGAAAGAAAGTGTAACTACGGCCAGCAACCCTGCTGGGAAGCTATAGTCCAGACTGAATAAGGTGTCTGGGTTTCAGGCAGTCTGAAACCTGGACACACGATTACAAACCCGAACTGTCCAGGTGAATCCCGGACAGGTGGCAACCCTAGGCCATACCCACCACCCACCGGGCACCAGGGAGCTAGACTGTCAGAAGCCCACAACGTCAGGGACACAGTCAGAACGCCCTGTCGGCCGGGGGTATATAAACAGGCGTGTGAACATCTCATAACCTTGCGATTGGGCACCTTCCGTGCAGCCTAGAACTGCCAGGAGGTGGGAAGGAGATAACAGTAATCACTTCATACCTTATTGTGACATAGGTAAAGAGATGGAATACAAAAAACAATAAAGGCACAACATGGCAACAGCTTTATAACCAAAATAGAGAACTAAGGGACAGAGGGCATAGAGGTTAAAGGTGCGCTGGTCCTTTTGGAAAAAGATGGATCACGGGGTACCCCAGCAATATGTAGCTGCATGTTGGCAGGCCAGTTCCAGGACAGGGTGGAGCATAGCCCTTCTCTGCAGGGTAGCCCGGGAGACATTTGGTAGGATTTTTACCCATGCTCCATCAAAGTCCACATCACCGGCTTCCCATGCCTTGTGTATAATGCTCTCTTTGAGGGAGTAGTGTTGTAGGCAGCAGATAACATCCCTTGGCCTGTTGATGTCTGCTAACTGTGGGCTTAACACCCTGTGAATCTGGTCGAACTCCAGCCACTGTGGGGGTGTATCGCCTGGGAACCTGTGGAAGATGTCCGCCGCAGTAGCAGCAAGGTCTTTGGGTCCCGTCTCCTCCTCAGACTCTCTGTTCCAGGTCCGACACTGAAGTCTTCCCCCGCCGACAGCCTAGTAGACAGGGACATAGTTTCCCCTTTCACCTCCTGTATCTCTCTACTGTGCTGTGCCTCCAGATGGCCTATGAGGGATTCAATATCAGTCTTAGTTGGAAGGGCTTTTAACAGCGCCCATAGGTCCGCATCCCCTCCAACATCCCACAGCCCAGATTGCGGAGCCACAGGAGTATCAGAATAAGAGTCTGACTCCATCAACGCTGCAGGGGATGCCGGCCATCTAAACCCTTGGTCATCTCTGTCTCCCTACATGGCTCCATCTTGGAGGCAGGGGAGGTTAGCTGGAAGTGTGTGAGGTATTGCTCGATATCTCCTCTGGTTTTACCGGACTTTACCGCTTTCATTTTCCCTTTGGTCCTCCTCTTCTTAGGGTACATCTCACGTATGGTGGGGTGGATTTAGATCAAAATAGGCTTAGCTAGCTGGGATAAGGTCAGGAGCTCAGAAGAAGTGTGTCCTCACTCAGCCATGTCCAGATCACACACCCATGTATTCCCTTTAGTCAACTTTGAAGGTGTACTCAGCTGCATGTGTGCTGCGCTGTATTTTCTGATCTGCAAATAATGCATTCTGTATGCAGACCAACTAATCAGCTTACCAACTAATCGATTATGAAAAAAGTTGACAACTATTTTCATTAGGGTTGCACCAATACCACTTTTTAAGACCGAGCACAAGTACCGACACTTTTTTCAAGTACTCGCCGATACCGATTACAGATACTTTTTTTTATGTCAAGTGACCTTTTTTAAAGCAGTGACTGATGGGCACTGATTAGCGGCACTGATGGCTGGCACTTACTGATGAGTACTGATGGCTGGCACCGATACGTGGCACTGATAGATGGTACTGACTGATGGCTGGCACTTACTGATGGGCACTGATATGATAGGTGTCACTGACTGATGGGCACTGATTTGCAGCACAGATAGGTGGCACTTATGGGAAATGATTGGCAGGCAGTGGCACTGAAAATAATGCATCACTAATTTCTGTCAGCCTGGCATGATAAAATAAAATCCACGTTATGCGATGACTGTCATACAAGTTCGGGTCCGAACTGTGATACAAGAGCCCACCCTGCACTCAGCCTCAGTAAGCCTAGTCAGAATTCAGTAGTGGACATCTTGTTGCAGCCAGCCCATATAGTTAGTGAACTATATGGGCTGGCTGTAACAAGATGTCCGCTGCCACCTTGTGACTGCAGGTTACTGAGGCCGGGTTCAGGGTATACCAAGATAAGCATTGCTGTGTACAGCCTCTGATGGAGACTGGGGCCGTCACTTCCGTTAACAATTCTGACGGCCCGGTCTCCGATCCTGATGGATGCACACAGCTGCGACCCACACCCCTGCCCCATAAGCTTACCTTCCTCCACTGCAAGGACTCACTGTGCCAGGAACCGCACTTCTTCTACCACCCACTCCGCCCACTGTGTTCTGGGATGCAAGGTATCGGGTGAAGCATCAGGAGCATTTGCCCGAGTACGGATGGGCACTTATAGGCGGCACAGATGGGCACTGATAGGCAGCACAGATGGGCACTGATAGGCGGCACAGATGGGCACTGATAGGCGGCACAGATGGGCACTGATAGGCGGCACAGATGGGCACTGATAGGCGGCATTGAATTATATTATACTGTACTAATGGATGCCAATTAGTGCCAAAGAATAATGCATGCCAATCAGTGATGCCCAATGTGGGCACTGATTGGCATCCATTATGGGCACTGATTGTGGCACTGACTGGAATCCCTGGTGGTCTAGGGTGGCATACCTTGTCCTGGGCATCCCTGGTGTTCTGGTGGCATCCCTGGCGGTCATCCTCGGGGGGGCTGTGCTGATAATCGATCAGCACAGACCCCCCCCCCCCCCCCCCCGTCAGAGGAGCAGCCGATCGGCTCGGCTCAAAATCCTGATCATGTCACATGACGTCCGGTAAGGATTTCGAAACCACTTTGCCGCCTTGTATCTGTTATAGGGCGGGCGGCAAGTGGTTAAATACAGCTTACCTGTAAAATCCTTTTCTTTGAATACATCATGGGACACAGAGCAGTTATTCATGACTATCTGGGTTATACGCCACCTCTAGGTGATTGGACACTGACAACCAATAGCAAGAAGATTCCTTCCATATAACCCCTCCCATACGGGAATTACCTCAGTTTTGTAGCAAGCAATGAAGAGTCCCAGGAAAGAGGGGAGGGATCTCTTTGTCCCGTGATGTATTCAAAGAAAAGGATTTTACAGGTAAGCTGTATTTAAAAATCCATATTTCTTTATCATACATCACGGGACACAGAGCAGTTATTCATAACTATCTGGGATGTCCTAAAGCAATGCACCTGAGGGGAGAGATACACAGCTTAGACAAGTCCCAACTGTCATTTGGCCCTATAAGGCCTCCTGCAACACGATATGACCAAAGACTGTCTTCTCGAGACCTGACATCCACCTGATAAAATCTGGTGAATGTGTGAACTGAAGACTAAGCGGCTGCCCTGCAGACCTGAGCCATAGACAGCCGTCAAAGCACTGCCCATGAAGCACCGACCCCTCTTGTGGAATGTGCTTTCAGGTCTCTCGGTGGAATCCTATGCCTCAACTCATATGCCTGAACGATAGTTTGGCGAATCCACCTTGAGATAGTTGAAGTTGTAGCTGCCTGTCCTTTCTTAGGACCCTCAGGCAGAATAAAAAGAGTCAGTTTTCCTGAAAGGGGCTGAAACCCTTAAGTAGACTTTAATAGCCCTTACTACATCCAGTGAGTGGAGTAATTTTTTTTCCTTAGACCCGGGATTTGGAAAAAAGGAGGGCAGAATGATATCCTGAGAATTCAAATGAGAATTGTAACTACTTTTGGTAAAAATTCCCGACGAGGGCGCAAGACTGCCCTGCCCTGGTGCAGAAGTAAGGTTCTCTGCATGAAAGGGCAGTTAACTCCGACACTCTTCTGGCCGAAGTTATGGCCACCAAGAAGACTAAGTTCCTGGTCAATAGGACTAAAGGAATCTGCTTAATAGGCTCAAAGGGTAGATCCTGAAGGGCTGATAGTACCAAATTCAAGTCCCAGGGGCATAATCGGTGGTCTTAGGTGCGTCACTCCCTAACAAAAGGTACGCACCAAGGAATGGGCTGCAATTGGTCTTTGGAAAAAAACAGATAAGGCCAAAATCTGATCCTTAATTGTGCCCAAGGCCAATCTTAAGCGTACTCCTGCCTGAAGGAAAAGTAAGTATCTTTCCAATTGTAAAACTTACGAGGGTTTTAATCTTTCCCTTTGCAGCAGGAAATGTACGATTTCCAAACCCTGTAGTAAATGGCCCTGGAAACCGGTTTCCTAGCATTTATAAAAAGTGGACAAGGCTGTACCTCTAACCCCACGGTCCTTTAATACCCTGGCCTCAATAGCCAGGCCGTCAAATTCAGTGACCATAAAACAGGATGTTATATTGGTCTTTGGGACAATAGATCCAGGCATAATGCAAGGAGCAACGGGTCCCCTACTGCCAATTTCCATGAACCAGGACCGCCTGGGCCAGGCTGGGGCCAGCAGGATCACTGGTCTTAGTTCCTCTTGTATCCTGCGCAGCAGATGCGGCAGGATTTGGATTGGAGGAAAGACATACAGCAGGGAATACTGGTGCCAAGGAGTCACCAATGAATCTGTCCCGACTGCAAGAGGATCGTTGGTTCTGGACACAAATCTGTCCAGTTTGGAACCTGGATGCTAGGAGATCCACATCCGGGGTCCCCCAATGCTGACAAATCTTAAGAAAACACCTCGGGATGAAGGGACCATTTCCCTGGCAACAACTTTTGGCGACTTAAATAGTCTACCTTCCAGTTATCTACCCCCGGTATGAATACCGCCAACAGAAATGGCACATGCCTCTCTGCCCATCTTAATATGTGATCCACCTCTTTCTGAGGCGCTACGCTCCTGGTGCCCCCTTGGTGGCTGATATAAGTGACCACTGTGGAGTTGGTTTGAACTCAGACTGGGAGACCCTGCAGCTTGGTCGTCCAGAAATGCAGAGCTAGTCAGGCTGCCCGAATCTCCAAGAGATTGATGGGCAAGGACTTCTCTAATTGAGACCACTGTCCCTGGACCGATGTTTCCCCCAGAACTGCTCCCCAGTCCCCGCGTCCGTGGTCACAACTTTACAGGCCACTGGTGGAAATGATTTTCCGACCTTTAAATTGCTGGTTTTTGACCACCAAGTTAGGCTCCATAGAGTCTGTTAGGAGAGGACCATAGGATGATCCAAAGTTAGAGTGGTTTTATTCCAAGCCCTTAAAATGTCGCTCTGGAACAACCTGGATTGGAATTGAGCATAAGGGTCTGCGCTGAAAGACGACACCATCCTTAGGGATGTTACCACTGAGCGAGTTGATTCCATATGGAAACTTCAGACATTTAGAAACAGATTGAGGGATTTGAGGTCCAAAATGGGCGTTTGAACCAGATGCCAATAGCCGCTATCGCTGGCTACTGTAAAGGAGGCCTTTATCAAAGTTTCTAGCTTTTTATCGGCCGGATCCTTAAATACCTGGGCGTTATCCACCGGGCAGGTCAAAGTTTTATTTACTGAAGAAATGTCGGTATCCACCAGAGATGTACCCCACTCCTTCCTAAATTTCTCACCCATAGGATACAAGAGGGGAAACCTTTTTGGAGGCAAATATATCCTGTAAGGATGATCCCAATCTGCATAGATCACCTGTTCTAACAATTGATGCACAGGAAATGCCTGGGAACCCTGATGAGGTTGAAGAGAGCCCAAAGTAGAACAGGAGGGTCCAGTCTCCTGAACTGGGAGTAATTTAAACCCAGCTAGAATCATCTCGGTCAGAGAATGGACAAATAATTTTTGGGAATGGGAGGCTGAGAATGGCTCGTCCGAGCTAGACTCTCCTATTGAAGAGTCCTCAGCTTCTCCTTCTTCCCGATCCTTTGCGACCAGATCCTCCTCCCACTCAGGGTCTGGGTCCCCTGGCCCTGCCTGGTTATTAAGAGTCCTGATGCTCAGATGACTCACCATCATGATCAGGCTCTGGAGAGGGAGATCTGTTACGTTTTCTCCCTGCTTGTGTTACCGAGGCAATCATACCTGCTATTTTACCTTCAAGGCCAGATAAGGCAGATGCCAAATCATCTTTAGTAACATAAGCTGAGGCAGGGGCACCAGCAGTAGCCACAATGCTTGCCAAGTGCAATGGCTCAGCCAAGCCAGAAGCTGCAGGACCTTCAGCGGAAGCTGGGATAATATCCTCAAGAGCTTGATCTGCTTTTAAAGGAGATACTCTTAACCCTGTATTGGTCTTGCTCCCTGTTCCCTTTTTCCTGGAAGACATTGCTTACAAGTATGGAAAGATAGCACTCCCTCTGAGCATCTGTTATCCAGTATACAGCAGCTATTACAGTTTCAACACTGTCCCCTTTAACTTGATGCAACTGTGTCCAAAAACCTGCTCACGTGCCTCACAAGCTCTATGCCTCCACGCACACACCAGGTGAACTGTTTCAAATGGCGCCTATTCGATCTGCGCGGGAGGCGTGGTATCCGAACGTATACTGCAAGTGGCGCCAAAATATGGCGCATGCCTGCCTGAAGACCGCTGATCGTTTGAGGCGAAATCACCTCAACGGCACGCGAGTACGGCAACAGCATGTGCACACGTTCGTACGGCACCGGCGTCTCCCCCATGCGCCAGCGTTTCATCGTTATAAAAAACACAGCATGGAGACATCATGTAACAGCTTTGAAAGACACAGTAACAGAGGGGAATACAGCAATCCCAAAGGGAGTACTCACCAGTCCACGCTGCAGGGAGAGGCCCAATCTTCCCCCATCAAGGCGGGTAGTGCCCCTGTGGACCTTCAAGGACCGGGCCCCCCATCTTGGGGTCCACACCCTTGGGCCTGTAAAGCACCCTTTGGATTTATCTTGGGCAAATTATCGACCAGAATACCACTATCCAAGGGTCCAGCGCCTAGATAGGACAGATTACAAGCAAAACCTCATTCTTGCATCGAGGCTCGGGTACCATTCCTTTAGCTTCGTGCCATCCGAACAGATCCAATTACAACGTCCTCACTGGGACGCACAATTGACAAAATTTTGAAGAGCTTCACGTTCGTGACCATCACCCGAAGACACTGTCGAAAAACTGAGGTAATTCCCGTATGGGAGGGGTTATATGGGAGGAACCTTCTTGCTATTGGTTGCCAGTGTCCAATCATCTAGAGGTAGCGTATAACCCAGATAGTCATGAATAACTGTTCTGTGTCCCGTGATGTATGATAAAGAAAGAGGACATTGTTGACTGTACATTTTATAGGCACTGCTGTTCTTTAGATCGTGTCCTAGATGGCGGGACAACACATCTGAACATCTTAAGTACCTGTAGACTTGTATTTAGAATTGCATCGCAGAGAAACAAAATACTGTCCTAAATGTACTAAAGGCACGGCTGATTTAATTCACGTTGTGGAGAGCCCTAGGCGTCATCAATAATGAAAATGTTATAGACTCCACTTACTAGATTACAATACCATTAGATATGGACAGACATTCTGACACCAAGGCATGATGCCTAAGCTTCTCATATTGTATAATAGACCAGTGCTGGGGAGAAAAGTCATAATTTGCAGTTTGCTCCAGTAAGACACACGAGAACGCAAAGCTGCAGGTTCTCCCCAAAAATACTTTTTCATGTGGGTGACATAGGAGCTTGAGCTACAGTTTTACAGGAACAGATATGCTTGAATCATCTGAAGGTCCTGCAACCCCTGAAACCCCATGACAACGCAAAACAACCTGTTAAAGTGTTTTTTTATTTCATTAAAGTATTTGCAAACCCTTACATACTGTATACTCAGTAAAGTGACTAGCCTAAGGTGATACACAGAGATTAAACAAATCCTCATACTTAGGTTGTAACTTTATCTGCAGTCCTCTCATCTCTATATCCATTCAAAGTGCTTAATTTTTTAAGCTTTTCTAAGGGTTCAAAAAAAAAAATCTTTTTTTTAGGTGCAGCTCCCCCTCACCCTCCTCAAATACATACCTGGCTCAATCTCAATCCAGTGCTGTGCTCTCTCTCTACTCCCTCTTTGGGCTCAGTGAGAACAGCGGGTGTCATGGGCTTCTGCTGCTGTCAATTTAATCTAGTGACAACGGAGCAGGAGTGGAGCTGTCTATTGACACCCACAATGAGGCTCGGGATCGAGCCCACTCAAGTGCACCTCTAGCAAGTTGCTTTCCAGGGGGGGTACTCTGAAAGGCAGAAGGAGCCATGCGCACCAACAGGGGACCCCAGAAGAAGAGGATCGGGACTGCTCTGTGCAAAACCATTGCACAGAGCAGGTAAGTATAACATGTTTTGTTTAAACAGATCCTTTATGGGGTCGCTTGTGAGCAGTGATCCAAGATGGGCGTGCATTCATTTCACTCTTTGCCTGCCGAACACATCAGTTGTTTTGAAACTTTGTTCCTGTACCTCGGCTACCCTCTGCGTCCCCTACCCCCTCCTGCATCGATGGGGAAAAAGACTGCCTCGACTTGCGCCTCCAGCATCAAGCCAGCCGACAAGGCCTTCCAGCCTGTGGACTCACCAGAAACCCCGGCCTCGAGTCTGGAGCTCCTACCACGCTTGCTGCTGAGTAAGTCAGACTTACTATCTGATGCTGAGAGCATTGCAGCATCACTGCCACCACAGCCTCCCCCACTGAGAGAGGTCAAACCCTTGGGGTGCTTCAAGCCTGTTCGCACTTCTATGCTGCAGACTGAGTGGTCTGCTACCACTACTAAACTTGGGCCCACCTCACCAAGGAGATACGCAATCTGGGGAGCTGCACGCATGATCTGGAGGCCAAAATGGATGCTGTCATCACAGTTATCGAAAATCACAAACAGGACCTGTGGTTTGAGGACTATCAAAACTGTCCTTGTTTGTGGGGTTATCCCTGAGACTGTCACTGATCTCACATCCACTGTGATGGCCCCGTTTCAGAAGCCGGTCCCCGCTATACCCATAGACCGCCTCGTATACATCAAGCCTTAAGGTGGAGGAGACCCAGCTAGCAACATCAAATTCATTTACTAAACAAATTGAAGCAGTGTTTTCCAGGGACACCGCTATTAGCTCTTCTCGGATCTCTCACAGATAACCCTAGAAAGTGCACCAAATGAAGCCATGCGCCCCCGTTATTCTGAACCGTGACATTAAATATATCTGGGGCTTCGCCTTTCGGCTGACCTTCAATTAACAAGGCAGGAGCCACTCCATCAGCAACCTGAGAAGGCACAGTCAACTCTTGAAGCCTTACATCTCTCCTTCCTCCTAGGGGCTCCAGGTTAGGTTTGGTACAGCCCTCAGGCTCTCAGGGGTCCACTAGTCAACTCAGCCACTACTGGGAGAAGTCTTCTGGCTGCAAGAGATCTTGCCCTCGTACGCCAGCCCTCCACATTCACCCCCAGGCGGAGTATCCTGTTGAAATGCCTTTTTGAGCATTTGTAAGTTTTAGCTGTTTGGCCATACCTCATGTTCAAACATTGATTTTGTTTTTCTGTTATGTAACACGGAGGACTTTTCAAGAATTTTGTTTCACTGTGGGTGGTCCCCAGAGAGGCAAATCGGATTTTCCCCGGATCAACTTTACCTATAAATTTTAGTACCCAGTTATATTATGTACACTTAGGAAATAATCCAGGCCCTTCTTAAAGCAATCCACTGAATATACTATAAATGTATAGTAAAATTGTTCAGTAAACTCTTCTGAACAAACCTATAGCTCTGATCAGCGGATTACAATCAATTTATCAGATTTCCTCCTCCACATTAATCTGACCCCACCCACCAGCAAACCCAATCCCCTGCCGCTACCCTTGAGCCGCCGGCTTCTCTCTTCTTCCACTCCCAGTGGCTGCAGGGGCTGAGGGAATGGCACTATGCCCCCCCCCCCCACCAGTCCAATCACTGGCAGCAATGGCCCCCACCTCCCTGATTTATCCCTGCTGGGCAGCATTCCCCCCATCCCCTCCTACCGCCTGCAGCTGCTGACCAGCACTCAGCTCCGACAAGCTGGAGAGGGGGGGGGGGTGGTTGAGGTTGGTGCTTACTACTAAACATGTGTTACCAGCCTACTCCCTGTACTATAATGAACACAGGATCACTACTGATTGTTCCTGTGTCCACTGACAACTGAACATAGAAAAATAGGATTTTTGTAGACACTGTAAAATCCTTTTCTCTGAAGTTCATTGAGGGACACAGCACCTTTAATCTTGAACTTAGGGTTATATCGCCACCTTCAGGAGAGGACTAGGCAGAACATGTAAAAACAGCAAAACTGTACAGGGGGCGGTCCTACTGGCTATGACCACTTACTCTGCTTCCAGCAGCTAAGTTGGTCAAAAAGCAGTACAAAACAAATAAGAGGGGTGGGTGCTGTGTCCGTCAATGAACTTCAGAGAAAATAGGATTTTTATAACAGCTTACCTGTAAAATCCTTTTCTTGGAGTACATCGTAGGACACAGAGGTTTAAGTATTTACTTAGTGGGTTATAGCTACCTTCAGGTGTTGACACTTGCACACCCAACACAGGAAGTTGACTCCCCTACATAACCGCTCCTCCTTCCATCAGTACCTCAGTTTTTTGCCAAGCAATATACTTAAACCCAATAAAAGAGGAGAGGCTGGACCTCTGTGTCCTATGATGTACTCCAAGAAAAAGATTTTACAGGTAAGCGGTTATAAAAATCCTATTTTCTTTATCGTACATCATAGGACACAGAGCCTTATTTACTTAGTGGGACGTCCCATAGCAATGCTACTTGAGGGGAGGGAGACACAACCCGTAGGGCACCCCCAGACCTTGAAGACTTATACTGCTGCCTGCAGCACACTGCTCCCGAAGGGGATATCCTCATTCCTTCTTACATCCACTTGGTAAAATTTTGTGAATGTATGGACCGAAAACCAAGTTGTGGCCTTGCAGATCTGAGCAAAGGAGGCCTGGTGATGCACTGTCCAAGAAGCACTAACCGCTCTGGTAGAGTGTGCCTTAACTTGAATAGGGGGAATCCTACCCCTTAAATCATAAGTTTGAATTATAACTTGCCGAATCCACTTGGCAACAGTGGATTTCGATGCTGCCTGTCCTTTTTTAGGACCCTCTGGCAGAATAAATAAGACATCAGTCTTACGAATCTAAACAGTTTTCTTTAAATAGATTTTCACTGCTCTCACTACATCAAGACAATGTAGTGACTTTTCTTCAATATTCAATATTTCTTCAAGACAATATCTTCATTCAGATGAAAGCCTGAAACCACTTTTGGCAAAAAGCCTGGACGAGGGCGTAACAGCACTCTGTCCTCATGAATAATCAAATATGGCTCTTTACAATAAAGAGCAGCCAATTCTGAAATCCTCCTTGCCGAGGATAAAGCAACCAAAAATATCAGCTTCCTAGTCAGAAGGACTAAGCGAACCTGCTGTAATGTTTCAAATGGTGTTTTTTGTAACACTGACAAAACTAAATTGAAGTCCCAAGGGGTTAAAGGTGATTTAACTGGCGGATTAATCCGCATCACCCCTTGCATAAAACCCCGGACTAAAGAATGTGTAGCAGTCTTTGAAATAAAACCAATAAGGCTGAGACTTGGCCCTTAATAGTACTTAGGGCCAACTTCATCTCTATGCCCAATTGTAGAAAAGCAAGGATTCTGCCTATAATATATCTCAGAGGGTGCCAACCCTTGGATTCACACCCAGAAACGCAAGCTTTCCAAACTCTATAATATACAGCTTTAGAAACTGGTTTCCTTGCATCAATTAAAGGTGTGATGGACGCCAGAAGTTCTCCGCCTTGTAGGATGGAAACCACTGACCTGATCGACTCCATTCAAAATGAGCAAATCCTTAGGAACCCATTTAGATTTTTTAGATTGAGAATGGGCCTGACATCTTCATTCGGTTTTGGTACCGTAAACAGATTTGAATACAAACCTAAACCTAAACCCTGCTCTTCTGTGGGGATCTGTATGATTACCCCTTGAGTCAATCTGTCTAATGCTTGAAACAGGGATTGTCTTTTCCCTGGATCCTTGGGAACGTTTGATCTCAGAAAGCGAGATGGTGGAAACTCCCGAAACTCTAGTTTGTATCCTAGAGTCACTGTGGAGAGAGCCCATCTGTCCTGAGTTTCCATCTGCCAGAATTCTGCGAAATGCAAAAGTCTTCCCCCCCCACCTTGGTGAGGGGAGACGCATCTTCATGAAGAGGTCTTAGTATTCTGCTTTGTAGTCTTGCGGCTCCAGGTCTTTCTTTGAGCGTGGGCCTAACCCTGAGATTTTCCTCTGCAATCTGATGGCGAAAGCCGTCACTACTGCCTAGAGGCAGATGCGCTTGGCACAGGAGAGAAAGTCCGTTTAAATGAAGGACGTTAATACTTTCTTTTGACTGGCAAGAGTACTTTTTCCACTGGAAATTGTCTAGCCAAATAGTCGCTCCCCATTAAATGGGAAACTAGACAGTAGATGTTTGCAGGGTGCCTTGACAGACTAACCCTTTAGCCAAAAGGGTCCTACGCATGTGTACTAGCACAAGTGCAAGGCGAGACGCCTGGTGAATAGAATCCTTTATAGCATCTATGGCAAAACATAATGCTTTCGGTAAATCTGCCAACTCACTGGCCTGTTGTGCAGGGAGCTCATTAAGGGCCTCTGTGAACTGGTCTTTTAAGGAGTGACAGATGCCTATAGCTGCAATTGCAGGTTGAGCAACAGTACCTGCTAAAGAAAAAAAAAAACAGGATTTTTAAAACAGCTTAACTTTAAAATCCTTTTCTTTGATGTACATCAGGGGACACAGAGCCATAGTAGTTACTATGTGGGTTATAGGGCCACTGATAGGTGATGGACACTGGCACGCCTTAAGGCAAAAAGTGTACTCCCTATATAACCCCTCCCACTACTGGGAGTCCTCAGTTTTGTAGCCAAGCAATACAAGTGTATGCCCAGAAGGGAGGGACCTCTGTGTCCCCTGACGTACATCAAAGAAAAGGATTTTACAGGCAAGCTGTTTTAAAAATCCTGTTTTCTTTTCTTACATCAGGGGAGACAGAGCCATAGTACTTACTATGTGGGATGTCCCATAGCAATGGCAACTGAAGGGAGGAAAACAACAAAAAACAGGAGGCCAGAGGACTCATACTGCAGTCTGCAGTCTACTGTGCTCAAAGGCAATATCCTTATGACCTTTAATATCGATTTGATAAAATCTGATAAACATATGAACCGAAGACCAAGCCGCAGTCTTACAGATCTGAGCCATAGAGGCCTGATGATGCACCACCCAAGATGCACTAATCGCCCTGGATGAGTGTGCTCTAACATAAGAAGGAAGGAAGAAATTTCTTCTTTGAAGCTTGAACAATAACTTGACAAATCCATTTGGAAAAAATAGTGGATTTTGACGCTGCTTGTCCACTTTTTGGACCCTCTTGCAGTACAAACAAAACATGTGTTTTGCGAACCTGAGCGGTCGCCTTTAAATAGACTCTGATCGCTCTTACTACCTCAAGGGAACGTAGTGCCTTCTTTTCCCTAGATTGAGGCTCTGGGGAGAAAGAAGGAAGAATAATATTTTGGTTTAACTGAAAACTCTGTTACTGCCTTTGGTAGGAATTCAGAATGAGGGTATAAAATCACCTCATCCTTATGCATGATCAAATATGGCTCTTTACAAGACAGAGCCGCTAGTTCCGATACTCTTCTAGCAGAAGAAATGGCAACCAGAAAGATTATCTTTCTTGTCAAAAGGAACCAAGGGAATTTCTCGTAAAGGCTTAAATGACTGATTCTGCAAAGCCGACAAGACCAATTTTAAATCCCAAGGATTTAGAGGTGCCTAGGGGGATTAATTTGTGTTACCCCCTTTATAAAGTGGGATTCAACAGACAAACCTGTTAAATTTTTCGTCTGGTAGGATGAAAGGTAGAATGAAATAACGGACCTTGTGCGAGAAGGTCTGGCTATAATGGCAGAGTCCGAAGAACTCCTACTGCCATTCTTATGATCTCGGTAAATCAAGATCTTGTGGGACCCACTTGGGCCGCCAGACTCCCCTCCTTTCATTCCTGCTTAATCCTGTGGAGAAGGCGCAGAAGTAGCAGAACTGGAGGAAATGAATAGATCAGTGAAAACTGATCCAATGGGGAGACTGATGCGTCTGTTCCGCTTGCTAGCAGATCCCTTGTTCGACAAAAAGTTGCCGACTTTGTTGTTGAATCTGGACGCGAATAGGTCCATGTCCAGAATACCCCATCTCTGACATATCGCTAGGAAGATGTCAGGGTGATGAGATTCTCCCGGAAATAATTGTTGGCGACTTTAGTATGCCTGCCAATTCTCTATTCCTAAAATAAAAATTGCAGATAGGCAAGGAATGTTGTGTTCTGCCCAAGCTAGAACATTATTCACCTCTTTTTGGCTGCACGACTTCTCGTGCCCCCCTGGTGATTGATGTAGGCCACCACCGTGGCCTTGTCAGACTGAATCCTGACAGGACAGTCCCGTAGTCTGACCGTCCCAGATTCTAGGGCCAGACGTACTACCCGAATCTTCCAAAAAGTTGATAGGTGAGGTCTTCTAACCTGGACCATTTCCCCTGAACAGAATCTTTTTCCAGGGCTGCTCCCCAGCCTAGAAGGCTGGCATCTATTGTTAACACCTTTCCGGGGTACAGGTAAAGATTTTTTCCTTTAGCTGGATAATAACCACCAATTTAGGCTCTGACTTGCATCGGGAACCAAGCCTATTGGAAACAAGGGCTGAATCTTTTTTTTCCAGACCGACAGGATGGTGCTTTGAAGCAGTTTTAGAGTAAAAACTGTGCATAAGGGATGGCCTCGAAGGAGGCCACCCTTTCCCCTAACAATCTCATGCACAGCCAAATGGAAGGTTTTTTCTTTATTTTGACAAGTTGAATTATTCCTACAATGGAACTGATTCTTGTCCGGGGTAAGAATACCTTCTTCTTTATGGTATCCATAACCAGCCCCAAATACCGTAATCTCTTTTATGGAGGATCTTCCAAGGTTGAGTATTCAATCCAGAGATTTCAGGTAGTTACAGCTGTGATTAGACTCTGGTTTTAGACCCAAGACTGAACGATCTATTAAAAGTAGATCTTCTAAATAGGCTAGGACCGTTATGCCTTGAGTCCTTAATCTGGCTAAAGGAGGTGCCAGAATCTTTCAGAACACCCGTGGTGCTGTGGCTAAATCGAATGGGCAGGGCCACAACTGAAACGATAATTTTATATTTCAAAACGCAGAAATTTCTGGTGAGCAGTAAAATTTGGCACATGGAGATATGCATTTTTGATGTCGATTAAAGCCAAAAAAATAAAATAAAAACTCCCTTCCTTGCAGGATGGACACAACCGATCGGATTATGAAAAGGATCGGATGTTTAAGTGCCGATTCAGCTCTTCGAGATCTAGAATGGGTATTACCTGTTTGGTTCTGGAACCAAAAAAGGTTTGAGCCAAACCCTGTGCCCTGTTCCACTAAAGGAACCTCTGATATCACCGACTGGGATAATAGATGATCCAGAGGCCAGAAAGACTTCTCTTTCTCTGGATCCTTGGAAAGAGAAGACGGAAATTCTCAGAACTCTAGTCGTAACCTAGAGAAAAACTGCAGAAATGCATCTGTCTTGACATTGTTCCTGCCAGATCTTGAGAATTGCAGGATCTTTCCTCGCACCTGAACGAGCGGGGGTGACCCTTCATGAGAAGGCTTTAGCAGCCCACAAAGCAGAATTTCTGCCCCAAGATCTCTTCTGACCCTGGTGCTGTTGCTTTTGGGGACTTTCCTTTGAACCTGACGGCTGGCATAGAAGAGGCAGCACAATTAAAAGGAGAAATGTTTGAACCTCTTCTTTACTGGTAAAAGATTTTTCCATTAGAGGTCCTTTGGATGTACTTATCTGGATCGTCTCTAAATAGCCGTACCCCATGAAGGGGAAAAATCTGGCTAAGAGCTTTTTACACAGCGCTTCGCCTGATCAATTTTTTCAGCCACAGAACTCTGCGAGAATGTACTAGTCCAAGCATAAGCCATGAGGCTTAAATGATAGTCTTTCGTAGCATCTACCGTGAGACAGTGCATCAGATAAACCAGCCCATTTCCGGGTCTACTGAACAGGCAGAATTTCAGGTATCTCAAAAAACTGTTCCTTAATGGACTGAGATACAGCAATTGCAGCAAGAACCGGCTGTGCTACTGAACTTTCAAAAGACATATTTTCTTTAAAAGGAAGTTCCAACTTTTTATCTGTTGGATCCGTTAACGTCAGTGCATTATCCCCCGGACATGCGAGAGACTGCTTACTGAGGCGATTGCAGCATTTGCTGGAACCCACCATTTTCTTCATAGAAATCCTCTTTCATAGATAGTGTGGAGAATTTCTTGGTAGGATAATATTGTTTATTCTGAATGGGAACATCCAGATACACAAGCTTTTTTAGCCATCCATGAAATAGGAAAAAAAATCCCCAGATGGGGGAGGTTCTAATAAACCCAATTAGAGGGAGTTTCCTCAAGCCTGTGCTGCAGGCAGCAAAGAAACGTTGAGTAAGGGAGTACACAAGCAACCTGTCTTGTGATGCTACTCCTTCCATATTAGGATACTCAGAAGAGGATAAATAAGTATCTTCCAAATACTTGGGAAGATCTACCTCATCCCCAGCCTCCTGCACCTCTATAAGAGTGTCCTGAGGACTAGATGGGAATCTGCTATGTTTAGCCCCACTATGGAGAGACATAACATTAATCTTCTTTCCAAATTACAAATGGTAGAAGGAAAAACCTTCTACCATTCTTTTGGAAATGGATTCAGTTTATAGTAAAAACCATTGACCCCTTTAGAGAATTTCCTGGTTCCATTACCATTTATAGCCTGAAGCATAAAGCAGAGGCACTATACAAAAGAATGTACATTGCTAGGCTATAGTTCAGCGCCATTATCTGCTATTAATCCTAGCCTGGTAAAGTATAATGTATCAAAGGGAAAAAGCCTGTGTCACTAACCTGAACAAGCCATCCTCTGTCCCTCCACAGCCAGCAGCAGCTCACACATACAGCGCTAAAATCAACTTCCTACAAGTGTGGCCGGCGTCTGATGCCATTAGCTACGCCCCCCCCCCACGCAAATTAAGGCCCCCCCTTTTCCTTTCAAAGGAAAGTACTTTCCCGCGTGAGTGGCGTCCTGTAGAACATGCAGGCATGGTGGTGGCAAATCCCCCTCTTAACGGCCGCGGTCTCCTTTTTAAAAAAAAAAAATAGTTTGGCATCCTATCCCCCAAAGACAAAAAAAAAAACAATTTTGGGGGCAAAAGAAGAGAAGCAGACCCCCCTTTTCACCAGAGAGGAGAAAATGACAGGCTTCTGTGCCGTTTCCCGCGTCAGGTTGGCGAGTGCTCAATACAGCCCCAGTGGTGACAGATAGGCATGACAACATTATACATCTCCCTTACCTTTTCCTCGCAGCAGGGTTTATCTGAAATAAAAACTTAATCTTCACCCTTCACGGCGGGCTCCGAGACCTTTTAGGAAACCTTGGGTTACCCACAATCCTGGACCTGCGACAGTACCCTGCCAGTAAAAACTTTATGGCCTTACTACCAAAATGTACTGGATCCCAGGGCCCAGCTCTCTAAAGAGAAGCGTTCGCAAGCAAAACCTCGTTTCTTCGGACACCAGGCCCAGGTACGATTCATTTAGCGCATGAAAAGACATCAGAACGGATCCGGTCAGCATGGCTAGCCCCAGCAAGGATTACTTCCAGTGGAGCTCAGCACAGCACATCTTTACTCGTGACCAACACCTTAGACACTGGCAAAAAAACTGCCTCCTCCCGAAGGCGCATGCACGGCGGCACCTAAGATGGGCGCTTAGTTCGGGAGCTCAGTCCCGCCTCAGAAGCTCCGGCCTCTCCAGCAGCACTTCACGACGATAATCGCCTGGATCTCCACCACACGAGCGGCAGAAACCACAGGACACCCCCGATGTACTCGGGGGCGGTAAGGAGAAACCTGAAGCCCGCTTTTGAAGCCGTCCTGTCTCTGTCAGACGGCCAAGATGGCGGCGGCCCCTCACCGATCTGCTCCGGCCTGCTTACCAAGCCCACAAATAGCGATCTCCCCCATGGCTGCTACCACCGGACCCCTCTGCTGGCACCCCTCCTCCAGACCCCACTTCACCAGCATTCACTGACTCCCTCACAGCACACCCTGGCTGACTTGGACTTCTACCCCATGGAGGCCGACCCCCCTCAGCCTCACCCACCACTACAGCCCGGGGATTCAAGACTACCTCAGCATATTAGTGTGACTGACCTATTTGCAAAATTTGCAGAACGTCTGAACAATACTGCTCACAAAATAACAAGTGACATTAAAGCTGACTTGCAGCACATAGGTGTGCTCACAGGGCTCTCAGACCCCCTACAGCTGACGACCTGCCCCGTGATAGCGTGGTCAAGCCACACTTCTACTCAGTCACGGAGGAGATCATGCGGAAATCGAGAACCTTCTCTAAAATTGTATTTCAAGGTCACCACCTGCAAATTTTCGCAGATTTATCCCCGTCTACTATCCAAAAGAGGAGAGCTTTAAAACCGCTGCTTCAAGTCCTGCTGGACAAGGAAATCAAGTACTGATGGCTCTTTACGTCCAACTCAAGTTCCTGTGAAAGGCAAAAGCATATACCTTTGGTTCCCTGCAAGAAGGTGAAAGACTTGCTGCACTTAGGTCTTATCAGACAAGACCCGAACCTTCCACAAATGGGATTTCAACCTAATTCAGCTAAAAGACAACTCCCCACCAGCCCCCTGAACCCAGTTTGGGAGACTGCAAGACCCAAAAAGTCCAAGGAAGCCCTTCCTGCCTGACTTTACTATCTGGACTGACTCCGGTCCTTCACCCTTTTCTTTTACTCTCCTCAGAAACCATCTGGGAAGTCCGGCACCCCCCACTTGTGCCCCGTGAACTGGAAGTACCAAAATACCTCAGCCGAGGTGGACAGATGATGGACACTAGTTGTGGAGGAAGCCGTTAGGTTTCTACTCTAACTACTCATTCTGTGTCCAAGCACTACTTGATTGCACATAATAAGGATCCGTCAAAAACGCTATTTTTAGGTATTGATAAATTTCAGCCCCATTGGCGAGGGAGCCCTCTGGTGAGGGGCATTTCTAGACTTGAAATGTCCTGGATCCATCGTTTAAAAACGTATACCCCATATGGATTAAACATTGAAACCGATATTAACGCCTTTATCGATAATTCTTGAATTTGGAAAATTTTCTAAAGTAGTAATGTGCGTTGCATTTTTTATTACTATTATTTTTCAATTACATATTTTCAAAAAAATCTTTTTAATATTCATGAAATGGTTGTATATGTGGATACATGCTTTTTTTTCACGAATATTTTTTGATAAGAGAATTTTTCATTAAAATTTTTTATCTCATTTTGGTCGTCACCATATAGATGAAGGCTGTGCATATATACATGTATGTCTCTCCCATTGATTGTGCTAATTGGGGGTATATATAGGCATATTTATATCTTTTGCATGTATTATGTTTATTGGTCCTTTCCTGTAAACTCATTCTGAAATGCCTAACCGGTATGGATTATTAATTTAACTTTACACTTACGGTTTAGATTTCATTATATAATAATTGCACATTCTGGGGTTGGATAATGGTGATAACTCCCCTTTTTTTCCCCTTTTTTTCTCTTTTTCTATCTTGTTCTGTTACTTCGGGTATACGTATGGCATGATCCCATTTAATATGGACATCAGCCTGCCATGATATGCTGCAATGTGTGAGGTTGTTTAATATAATCTCACATACACATGCACCGTACACTTTATATATTTGTCACATATACATATGTAGCATATACATTTTCTTTTCAATTTTTTTAATTTACTATATATTTCTTTATTTCTTATTACATGTCATCTTCGTATGCTCATTTGCATACATGGGGTTTCACAATGATTTTTTATATTATTTCATATTATTCACTAATGTTAATATATGTCTTAATACATACATACTATTTTCTTATAAATAATTTTTTGTCATTAATACACTTAGATGTTCTGTGGTTCCATTCGTCTGTATGGAAAAGTGTTTGTACACATTCTATATCGGAACTCATGATCTGACCTGGGTATTCAATATTGCCTCCACTATTGTTTTTTATATTATTTTCTATTGGCAATAATATTGCTCACTCTATTTGGCACATAAGTCATTTGGTTTCACATAATTTTTTTTTCCGTTTAGTCTTATTGCCTTTTTCCTCTTTTTTCCGCTTTGTTTTTTTCCTTTCCCCTTCATTGTATGGGTACTTAGGTGATCCTTGCCATTAGTTAAGATGGCGTTTTGAAACCGGAACTTGCACTTCAGAACGAGGTCCGGGCATATAAGGTGGTGCGTCGCTGCGTTACCCGTTCCCCATTGATAACGTCATCTATGACGAAACGTGTCTGGGAAGGTACGCAGTGACGCCACCACGCTCTACGAGGGGAGGACGGGACGCTCGTTTATTTGTATGCCGGCCGGCGTATTTTTTACCCTGTCTCAACGCTCGATAATAAGCTGCTATTTGTAAGTGTGTTTCTTTCATTTTGAATAAATCGTTTGATGATTTTACACTATGGAAGCATTTTTTTCTCTTTATCAACAGTGTTGCTGGTGATTGACCCACTGGAGCTCCAGAGATTACGATTTGGCTATATTTCCATGCTGATGGTCTTATAACACAGGAGGCGTGATTGGAGCTAGAGTCTCCCTACTTCGATTTAATTATCCCCAAGGCTTTAATTATCTGTGTATTTGGTAAGCGCATCACTTATCTGGTGACGGGCACAAGATTTTTCAAGAATTATTTGTGATCACAGTGGTGATATGCGGAACGCCTGGATTCTCTGCATTTCTTAAATGAACTTTTAGTTTATATTTATTTTGAGTCATGTTCAACTCATTTTATATAGTATTCCTAATGTTTGCAGATTGGTGATACTTTCTGTATATAACCATCATTTTGTATAGCCATCATTTATTATTTACTATTGGCGCTGCTTTTTTCTATTTCTTATTTGTATTTGAGTGACTGTATCTCACTTAAAGCTGCGGCCTATTATTTAATTTTTAATGTCATCGTTTATTTTAGTATTTCTCACCCAAGCGCAGTTTACACAATTTTTCCACTCATATGGATTTACTCTCTCCTCAATCCTACCCCTATTTATCGGGTGGGGGGTTGAGGAGAGGGGGTGTGCGTATCCATTAACCCTACCAATACCAGGGGATATACCCACCTCTTCAATATGGCTATGGGGCTCCGTGTCCCTCAAGACCCTTTAGACCACACAACCTCCCAACCCTCTTTTTACCCATCCCTTACTCTCAGGATTCAATATTCCCTTGAGATCCAGGTGTGTTTTTTTTTTTTTTTTTTTTTGCTGGTTTTTCTATTTGTTATATTTAATGCATTAGTGTTATTTGCTCCAAACACCATATTCACCTTCACACCTACTTATACCCGTCAACCTTATCCACTGGAGGTGAATATGTTACAGCTTGGCTAGTGCCCTTTATGTTATACTACGCTACATACTCCAAGAGGTCTTTCTGCTGGGGTGGTGTTCATGCACCGCCTCTTGTCTAGTTGAATAGGTACACTACTCTTCTCTAGACAAGTTTAATCCCCGATTCCCAGAGGGATATTTTTGAATACTTTCTCCACATTTATGAAGGATTCTGTCCCCTCCCCCTCATGGATGACTCTCTTGTCTTCCGACTTTTTCTATCTTTCTTTCCTTTCTCCTCTTTGTTGTACTTACTACCTTATCTTTGCAGGAGTCTTCTGGGGGAGGGACCCCCAATGCTATCGGACACGCTCAGGGGTCCTCGTCTGGCATGCAATCCATCCTGGGTTCAATGGACTCAATCGGGTAAGTGCTGGAGATCACCTAGACAGTCCCCCACCGCTGCTCAATGGCTAACACACCCTTATCAACACCTCCTCTCAAAATAGTCTCCCATAATGCTCAAGGACAAAACTCCCCAATTAAACAACGCAAAGTATTTCAGTATCTTCAAGCACAACAGGTTGATGTGGTTCTCATACAGGAAACACGCTTCCCTAAGCGATTCTGCCCATCCTTTATCCACTCCAAATTCCCCTTCTCACTGGCCAATGCTGACGGCAAAACTAAGGGTGTGGCCGTTTTTATTTCTAAACGGTGCAAATTCACTCTAAAGTCTGAATTCAAGGACTAGGAAGGGAGATACCTACTCATAGTGGGCAAATTGTATAACAATTTATACACATTCATTTCATATTATGCCCCCAACAGAGGCCAGCTTTCTTTCTTCCAACACTTGCTGAAAACCCTAACCCCAAGGCTAGAGGGCACATAAATTTTTGGGGGCGATTCCAACACCGCGTTTGACCAGGGGTTGGACAAATCACGCCCCCCAGGCAAACGCCTTGTTAGACCTACTAAACAAAGCCTCTGAATAGCCAAGTTGCTTTTCCAACATGGCCTCATTGATATTTGGAGAGAAGTGAACCCTACAATGCAGGATTTCACACACTACTCGAACCTTCACAGATCTTTCACAAGGATAGATCACATCCTTGTTTCTTCAGCTTCTATTCCACTTACGAACAGAGCCTACATCAAAGATGTGGTCTGGTCGGACCACTCCATGGTGATCTTGACACTCGGAAGCCCTGGGAGCCACAAACCTTGCAGGCATTGGAGACTTATTGAATCTATCCTGAGTGATCCTATCAGAGCACAGGAGGTTGAAAACAATATCCCCAACTATTTTCTCACTAACGACATGCCCGATACTAGCCCTACATGCCTTTGGGCTGCCCACAAAGCAGTATTTAGAGGCCATCTAATCCAAATAGCATCCCAAATTAACAACCAACCATTGACAAATTGGATAGGGAATATTCAGCTTTAGCAAAACAACACAAAGACAACCTGAGAACTGTCCCCACTACTAAATTGGACGCTGCCAGCATGTCATTGAACCTTGCTTTGACCACCAAGGCGGAAAAATGGATACAGTGGAAAAGAGCCAAATTTTATTGCCAGGGTGGCAGAATTGGCTCTATGCTAGCAGGCAGAATCACGCCCAAATTTAGGTCCCCAGCCCTCCCCAAAATTACAATTCAAGACGGTGCTTTGTCCCAGGACCCACAACACATCATGCAGGAATTCCACAATTTCTATAAATCTCTATACAGCGAAGATCATGGCCCCTTCCAAAAGGCAATCGATAGCTTTCTTGACAACATCCCGACCCCTAAATTAGAAGACAGGCACTGTCAGAAATCGGATGCCCCTATCTCGGCGGATGAAGTGTGCACGGTTATTAAAAATTTAAAATCACATTCAGCCCCTGGACTAGATGGCTTCTTCGTACCCTACTACAAATCATTTTCCACCACGGTCGCCCCATATATGGCTCGCTACTTCAATGCTCTCCGACGGGGGGGCAGTTGGACACCTCACTCAATATGGCCCATATTACGGTCCTACCCAAGCCAAATAAAGATGCTAGCTCGGTCAGTAATTACAGACCAATATCCGTCATTAATAATGACTTATAGATTCTGACTAAAATCCTTGCAGACCACCTGGCTTCCTTTATTTGCTTATACATTCACAAAGATCAAGTGGGCTTCATTCCTGGGAGATAGGGCCCTGATCAAATTCGCCATGCCATAGATATAATTTCACTCCTCAATTCTAACTGGGATGGGAGCTCTCCCAGACAGGGTTGCCTGCTCTCCTTAGATCTCCAAAAAGCATTTGATTCTGTGAATTGGCCATAAATTTTCAATACTTTACAACACTGGGGGTTTGGAGAATCATTCCTTAATATCATGCATGCCCTCTACTGCCCCCCCTTTATCACCCACTCAGCCTGGGTCACAGCTTGCTGCACATTGAGACCTTTCTGGATATTAAAGAGACTTCATCCGTATTTTTTAGTGTACAATTCCCATAGCGAATATGTATAATGCATGTATGACTCTGTTGCACTGTTATGTTACCTACGGCCTTGTTGGTCGACTCAGGGCTATTAACCCACGTTATATCTTACTTTATCCTGATGTACTAATGTCCTCTTTTAAGTTATGAAAATAAAATATATTGAAGCAAAAAACACAAAAAAAATGGGGAGGGAGGGATTATATAGGGAGTACACTTCTTGCCTTAGGGTGTGCCAGTGTCCATCACCTATCAGTGGCCCTATAACCCACATAATAACTACTATGGCTCTGTGTCCCCGATGTAAGGAAAGAAAGGGGATTTTAACAGGAATTCCAACTTTTTATCTGTTGGACCCTTTAGCATTTGTCCATTGTCCACTGGACAAGTTAAAATTTTATTCACACTGGAAATTGCGGCATCTACTGATGGAACTTTACATGTTTTGGTGAATTTTTCCTCCATAGGATAGAGAATTGAGAATCTCTTTGGAAGGAGAAAATGCTTATCCGGATGATCCCATTCGGTATAAATAAGCTTCTCTAGTAATGTGTGGACTGGAAACGCATGCACTGGTTGTGAAGGTTTCAAGGAACCCAAAGAAGAAACCAGATTTTCAGCTGACTCTGTTAGGGGTAGCATGAAAGTGGAGCGAACCATGTCTGTAAGGATTTGTACCTCAGGTTGTGAAGCTGAAACATCAACTGTTTCCTCTGCAGAGGGGTAAGCCGTTTGTTTTTCCCTATCGTTTGAGGTTATATGTCACCCTGTCCCCACTGTTCCCCTAAGAAGGGGTTTGGATTGGGAGAGAGGGATCTAGCACGCTTCTTATCCCATTTAATGGAGGATGCAATTAAAGCCACTAATCTTCCTTCTAAGCCCTGCAAGGCAGAGGAAAATGCATCTTCAGTCACGTATACAGGGGCTGAAGTGTGAGAAGCAGTTGCACCAACAATTGCTTCTAATGACTCACCCTGGCTTGCCATGTCAGGTATCTCCAGAGAGGATGACAGTGAGGCATGTCTGGAGTTCCCAGTGCCTGGGGGTGGTTTTGGTGCCTTAGTAGTAAACCTTGAAAGCCATAGCGCAAAGCACAAAAAGCAAAAGGTACTCCAAGAACTGCTCTATTTATTTTTAACAATAGTAGGAAAAACAGTGGTAGCATAGCATGATCTAATGCTAAACAATTTTTTTCCTGTACTGCAAATGCCTGTGTAAACCCCTCACGTGCACCAGCGCTTCTGTGGCCTGAGGCAGCCTTGCTTCAGCTGCTCTGATAGACACCGTTTCCCAGAGTATCAGCTTTAATCTTTTTCAGGTGTGAGCCTGATTGTCTATGCATCATGCCTTTTCCTGTGCTTTAGCAAGAGTCACCTCAGAGGGGAGCGGGAAGGGGATTTACACAGCCTTTTTATCAGATTTTCAGATTTATGCTTGTTTAAACATAACATGTATCCCTATCCACTCAGTTTCCCCATTTAGGGGGAGAGGAGGCACCCCCCCCTCCAGCTGCTGAGACACACGCTGTATTAGCATAGATTTAAACAGGGTCTATGCACTATTACTCCCTCTAGAGGAGTTTTTAAGGCATTTTACAATATAATTGAAAGAAAAGTTCAAGGTGGACTTTGCAGTTCCTATGCTTTCCTCTTACCTTTTCCTTGCTGAAGAATATTGCTGTAAAGAGACAGGTCCAAACTTCACCCATCACGGCAGGCAGCGTGGTTAAACCTTCAAAGACTGGGGCCCTTTTAATAGGGGATTCACTCCTTTGGACCATGTGTAGCACCCCTCAGGACAGCTTTAGGTAATGTAGCAAGACCAAAAAGAGTCCTGGTTCCTTGGACCCAGCCCTCAAAGAGGTGCGTTACAGGCAAAACCTCGTTCTTCTATGTGAGGGCCGGATACCATCCTGGAGCCGCAGTGGTAGATGGATCCAGCTGTGGAGGCTTTTTAAATTCAGCTCCTCCTGGAGCTCCGCAGAGCACATCTTCACTCTTGGCAACAACCTTAGACACTGCCGAAAAAACAGAGGTACTACTGGAAGGAGGAGGGGTTATATAGGGGAGTCAACTTCCTGTACTGGGTGTGCCCGTGTCAACACCTGAAGGTAGCTATAACCCACTAAGTAAATACTTAAGGCTCTGTGTCCTATGATGTACGATAAAGAAAAGGATTTTACAGCGAGTACAAAAAATACTATTTTCTCTTTCATTCATTGACGGTCACAGCACCTTTAATCTTGACCTTAGGGACATCCCCAAGCAGTTTAAAAAATGAGGGGTGGGAACAGAAAGAAAATAAACTCCACCCACAATAAAAAGAATTCAACAGAGGAGTTGCAACTTTAAACAGCTGTCTGCACAACCTTGCGACCGAAGCACGCATCCGAAGATGCGCTCATATCAACCTTGTAAAATTTTGTGAAAGTGAACGGACGACCAGGTCCCCGCCTTACACACCTGGGAAACGGACACTTGATGTCGGAAAGTCCAGGAAGCACCAATCGCCCTGGTAGAATGTGCTGTGACAGGAAAGGGGGTCGCCCGCCCCCTTATTGCATAAGCTTGAACCACAATCTGTCTGATCCACCTAGAAATGGTGGCAGACGAGATCGCCAGGCCCTTCTTCGGACTAGCCACCAATATGAACCGGGAGACCGACCTCCAAAAAGAAGCTGTAGCAGACAGATACACCCGCAGAGCCCGGACCACGTCCAAAGAAAGCAATGCAACCTCTTGGGATGCGATGGCCGAGGACATGAGGACATAAGGACAGAAGCACATGTCCTCATTTAGATTAAAGAGTGAAACAACTCTTGGAAGAAATGAAGGCTGCGAGCGCAGCACTGCCTTATTCTTGTGGAGGATCAAGTAGGGAGACTTGCAAGACAAGGCTGCCAACTTAGAAACCCTCCTTGCAGATGTAATAGCCACTAGAAAGACGACAGTGTCAATAAGGGACTCTCCCTAATGTTTTCAAACTGCGGTTTCTGAAGCACCAAGAGCACAAGATTCAAATCCCACGGAGGCAGCGGTAGTCGACCGAAGGGGCCACATGTCAAACCCCCTGAACAAACGTACTCACCAATGAATGAACCAAAGGTCGCTGAAAAAAAGAAAGCCAAAGCTGATATCTGATATCTTGATGGTGCTTAAGGCAAGTTTCTGATCAACTCCTCGCTGCAAAAACAGCAGTATCCTGGAAACTGAATATGTACGTGGACGCCACCCCATCTCCTCACACATGGAGATGTATGCCTTCCCTGTACAATGATAAATCTTCCGAGAAGAGGACTTCCGTGCCCTCAACATAGTGGAGATGACTGAATCCATCAGTCCTCGGTCCCTTAGCACCTGGCTTTCAACAGCCATGCCATTAAAACCAGTGACAGTAATGCAGGATGAAGTATAGGACCTTGCGACAGAAGTTCCTCCCGCATCGTCAGCCGCCAAGGAACATCCACCATCATTCTATGTTGGCGTACCAAGGACGTCAAGGCCTATCTGGTGCAATCACAATAAACGGAATCCCCTCGGCCTCCACTCTGCGTAGCAGACGGGGTAGGGAGTCTGAGCGGGGGGGAAGGCATAAATCATCCAATAATGCCCCCATGGAGCCAACAACGAGTCTGACGCGTCCGCCCAGGGGATTGACCTGGCCACAAACCTCTGTACCTTCCGATTGAGCTGAGAGGCCAAGGAGATCCACATCTGGTGTGCCCCACCTTAGGCAAATGAGCCGAAATACTTCCAGATGCAGCAACCATTCCCCCTGGTCCAGCAGCTGACTGAGGTAGACCGCCTGCCAGTTTTCTACGCCCGGAATGTATACGGCGCCTCTCTGCCCATTGCAGGATGTGAGCGACCTCCAGCACTGCAGCCAAGCTCCATGTCCCTCCTTGATGGTTGACATATGCCACTGCCGTGGCGTTGTCCGACTGGATCCTAACCGGGTGCCCCTGTATCCACTGTCGCCATGTGGAGAGGCACCGCCTGATAGCCCGAAGTTCCAGCACATTGATCGACAGGCAGGATTTTTCCTGCATCCAGCGACCCTGGGCTGACTATACTCCCCAAACTTCCCCCCTAGCCAGTCAGGCTGGCATCCGTTGTGATCACCGTCCAATGAAGAGGAAGGAACGACTTCCGGGACCGAAGGGCCGGAGACCTCAGCCACCAAAGGAGCTGGCTCACCTGAATTTGACAATCCAAGGATGTCAGATTTGTCCCATTTTTACAGGATCTCTTTCTGCAAGACTCGAGTGTGGAATTGAGCATACGGTACCACCTCGAAAGTGGCTACTATGAGATCCAAAACTTGCATGCAAAAACACAGCGACGATCGCCTGCGGGACATCAATAACTTCACCGCAGATTGAAGAGTCTGCAGCTTGTCTGAATGGAGAAAGACTCTCAGGTGTTGAGTCTGCACCAACACTGACTTCTGGTGGTTTAACACCCAACCAAACTCCCGGAGAGTCTGCATGGTGATCGCCACATCCTCCCTTAATTCTGAGGCAGAAGCTACTCTCAGGAGGAGGTCGTCCAGGTAACCCACGATTGCGATCCCTCGTCTTAGCAACACCAGAATTGGGGCTAGCAACTTGGTGAAGACCGTTGGCACCATCGCTAGGCCAAAAGGGAGAGCTACAAATTGGTAGTGCTCGTCCCCGACTGCAAATCGTAGAATCCTCTGATGCCTAACGCATATGGGGACATGCAAGTATGCGTCCTTGATGTCCAAGGACCCCAAGAAAGCCCCCTGATGGAGTGCAGCGACCACAGAACAAACTGATTCCATCCTGAACCTTTGCACTTTCATGAAGCCGTTGAGGGCCTTGAGATCCAGGATCGGACGGACCCCTTCCTTCTTTTGGAGTAGAATCCCTGAAACCTTTCCCGCGCCAGTACAGGAGTAGAATCCTGGAAATCTTTCCGGCGATGGTACAGGTACTATCACCGCGCGTAGCATCAGGTCCTGTACTGCCCCAAAAAGGACCTCCCAATGAGCCGGAAGATGCAGACCCACTGGTCAGAAAGGAGGGAGGTCCACCGTACTGCAAACCTTCATACAGCAACAGATTCGCTTGCAGGCTTGTTCAGCTTGCGAAACCAGGGACGCTTTTGTCCCTCAGCAGGCACATTGTCGGACTGGAAACACCTGCTGACCCGGCGGACAAAAAATCCACTTCTGAGCGGAAAAGGAGGGCCCCTGCCTACAGCATGGCTCTTTACTCTTTTTGGACTGTGGGCACAAAGTACTCTCTCCCCCAGTAACATTCTTAACCACTTGCTTACTGGGCACTTAAACCCCCCTCCTGCCCAGACCAATTTTCAGCTTTCAGCGCTGATGTACTTTGAATGACAATTGCCCGGCCATATACAGTGGTGTGAAAAAGTGTTTGCCCCCTTCCTCATTTCCTGTTCCTTTGCATGTTTGTCACACTTAAGTGTTTCGGAACATCAAACCAATTTAAACAATAGTCAAGGACAACACAAGTAAACACAAAATGCAATTTGTAAATGAAGGTGTTTATTATTAAAGGTGAAAAAAAATCCAAACTATCATGGCCCTGTGTGAAAAAGTGATTGCCCCCCTTGTTAAAACATACTATAACTGTGGTTGTCCACACCTGAGTTCAATTTCCCTAGCCACACCCAGGCCTGATTATTGCCACACCTGTTCACAATCAAGGCATCACTTAAATAGGAGCTGCTTGACACAGTAAGGTCCACCAGAAGATTCTTAAAAGCTACACATCATGCCGAGACCCAAAGAAATTCAGGAACAATTGAGAAAGAAAGTAATTGAGATCTATCAGTCTGGAAAGGGTTATAAAGCCATTTCCTAAGCTTTGGGAATCCAGCGAACCACAGTGAGAGCCATTACCCACAAATGGCGAAGACATGGAACAGTGGTGAACCTTCCCAGGAGTGGCCGGCCGCCCAAAATTACCCCAAGAGCGCAGCGACGACTCATCCAAGAGGTCACAAAAGACCCCACAACAACGTCCAAGGAACTGCAGGCCTCACTTGCCTCAGTTAAGGTCAGCGTTCATGCCTCCACCATCAGGAAAAGACTGGGCAAAAATGGCCTGCATGGCAGAGTTCCAAGGAGAAAACCACTGCTGAGCAAAAAGAACATCAAAGCTCGTCTCAATTTCTCCACAACACATCTTGATGATCCCCAAGACTTTTGGGACAACATTCTGTGGACCGATGAGACAAAAGTGGAACTCTTTGGAAGGTGTGTGTCCAAGTATATCTGGCGTAGAAGGAACACTGCATTTCATAAAAAGAACATTATACCAACAGTAAAATATGGTGGTGGTAGTGTGATGGTCTGGGGCTGTTTTGCTGCTTCAGGACCTGGAAGACTTGCCGTGATAAAAGGAACTATGAATTCTGCTGTCTACCAAGAGATCCTGAAGGAGAATGTCCGACCATCTGTTCGTGTACTCAAGCTGAAACGAACTTGGGTTCTGCAGCAGGACAATGATCCTAAACACACCAGCAAGTCCACCACCGAATGGCTGAAGAAAAACAAAATGAAGACTTTGGAGTGGCCTAGCCAAAGTCCTGACCTGAATCCTATTGAGATGTTGTGGTATGACCTTAAAAAGGCCGTTCATGCTCGAAAACCCTCTAATGTAACTGAATTAGGACAATTCTGCAAAGATGAGTGGGCCAAAATTCCTCCGGGACGATGTAAAAGCCTCATTGCACGTTATCGCAAACGCTTGGTTGCAGTTGTTGCTGCTAAGGGTGGCCCAACCATTTATTAGGTTTAGGGGGCAATCACTTTTTCACACAGGGCCATGATGGTTTGGATTTTTTTTCACCTTTAATAATAAACACCTTAATTTACAATTGCATTTTGTGTTTACTTGTGTTGTCCTTGACTATTGTTTAAATTGGTTTGATGTTCCGAAACACTTAAGTGTGACAAACATGCAAAGGAACAGGAAATAAGGGGGCAAACACTTTTTCACACCACTGTAACACTGTACCCAAATTAAATTTTTATCGTTTTTTTCCCACAAATAGAGCTTTCTTTTGGTGGTATTTAAATGCAGCTGGGAGTTGTATTTTTTGCTAAACAAAAAAAAGATGCAAAATAAAAAATCATGTTTAATAGTTTGTTATAAAATTTTGCAAACAGGTCATTTTTCTCCTTCATTGAAATGCGCTGATGAGGCGGCACTGGTGGGCACTGATAGGCACAGATAAGGCAGTACTAATGGGCACAGATAAGGCGGCACTGATGGGCAAAGATGGGCACAGATAAGATGGCACGGATGGGTGGCACGGATGGGTACCACTGATAGATAGTACTGATAGGTGGCACTGATGGACGGCACTGATGGGCACTGGTAGATGAAACTGATGGGCACGGATATGTGGCACTGGGGTGCAGCACTGTTGTTGAGGCAGATTGTGGGCACTGATAGGTGGCACTGTGGGCACTGATGGGTGGCACTGGCAGGGGGCAGGTGGGCACTGATAAGCTGGCCGTGATCGGGACGGATGTCCTGATCACGGCCGCCGGTGATCGGCTTTTTTTTCTCCTCGCGCTGTCAGAGCGAGGAGGAAAAATAGACGATTACCGGCTCTGTTGTGTCACATGATCAGCTGTCATTGGCTGACAGCTGATCACCTGGTAAGGGGTCGGGATCGACCCCTTCCTCCGATCTGTGATCAGGCGAGTCTCAGACGCGCTGATCACAGAGCGGGGGGGGGGGGGGCGCAGGCCGCTCGTGCGCGGGACGACTTTAATAGACGTTGTCCCGGCAAAGCAGGTCCACGCTGTAGCCGTCATTCGGCTATAGCGCGGATCTCAAGCGGTTAATAATGTCATCAAGCAAGGCTCCAAATAGCCTCTCCCCTTGGAAATCCACCAGCGCTTTCTTTAGAAGCCTGGTCCACAGACCAGCATTTAAGCCAAATCAGGCGACGCAGCACCATAGCCGATACTGAGGCTCTGGAAAGCAAAGGGACCGTACCCAGGACGGCATCACAGACAAACTTGAGGCCATGCACCAACTGGTCTGCCAGTTCCACGCAGACCGGGGGAAACCTCTTCCTTCTCCAACTCGTGGTGCAACAACTTAGCCCATTCAGTAGGGCTGTGGTTAACACTGGCCGCAATGCTGACCCCACCACCATAAACATAGACCGGGCAACCGCCTCGGTCCTTCTGTTGGAATAGGTCCTTGAAAGCAGGGGACCCTTCCACCGGAATCGTGGTTACCTTATTAAACTTGGATACCAGGGGGGTCAACAACCGGAGGAGATGTCCATTTTTTCAGGAAGCTCTCCTCAAAGGGGTAACGCACCTCAAGCCGCCATGGGACCGAAAACGCCCGCTGCGGGCTTCCCCACTCCTTGTAAATAAACTTATCAAAATAAGTTGGGCAGGCAAACACCTTAGCAGTGTGGGCTCGCTTGTGGGATCCAAAAGTGACCGGAGTCATCCTCACTGTCCGAACGGTCCTGGTCCGCATCCTCTGAAACGTCAGAACAGGGGCCACCTGTCACACCGGGACCCGAGTCTAAGTCAGAGCTGTCCACAGAGGACTGTGTTGGGGGGGGGGGGCATTTTTTTAACCCCCTTGCACTCGCACGCTGCTTCCACCCTGGCAACAAAGGACTCCAGGACCGCCGACAGAGCGCCCATAGGCACCGCAGGTGCAGGGGAACCGGTTGCAATAACAGGGATGTTTGGGGAAGAAGCGTCAGCTTCTGACGCCATGCTGACCCATTCTCGCCTGTCACTACTAGGGACCTAAGGCAAGGCACAAAAAATGTTCACCCTCTTAGCTGCAACAGACTGAGGGGGCCCCCCGCAGGACTCACCACCCTAACCCAGGTACTGCGATGTGCTGCCGCTGTCCGCTCCCCCGTGTGGCCACGAGTTGTTCTGTGTCGGTTTCGCACTATTCCAGGCTGAACCTGAGGTTACCAAAAACTGTTCGCCTCAGCAAAAAAAGTCTGAGTGCACCGGGAAAATGGCCGCTGGACTTCAAGAAAATTGCCGCAGTTAAGAAACTGGCTGCGGCTACAAGAAAATGGCCGCTGTTCCCGTGGTGGCCAGTCCCCACATGGCAACACACAGACACTCCAAAAACGGCTTAAAAACAGGGAGAAAAGGAGCAGACCACCAACCGCCCAGCGCAGCCCTCTGACAGGACCCAGAGACCCCCCCAGAGGACCCCAGGCCAGGTACGTGCACCGCACCCCCTATTCCCCGTCACACAGCAGCCACTGAGCATGGGGAGGAGGAAAAGGGACAGGAAGAGAAGAAACGGAGATAGAGAGACCCCCTAGTCGACCTCCTAGGCAATGCCCAGCTGCTCCATCCTGCCGAGACAGGTGGGACCATACTTTCCCCTCCTGTGGGGACTGCTGGACGCATTCCACGGACAGACCCATCACCCGAGCAGTACGGGGCGGCTGGCAGCCACAGCACAATGTGACAGGGACAGCAGTAACCCGGTCATATGGGTGCCCAGGAGAATATAGCTCACCGGCCGCCCCTGGACCAGACGGGGCATGTCGTGGCGGACCCAGCGTGTAGCTAAGGTCTGCACACGCTCGATGGCCAGGCTGGGGAGACTACTAGGATCTATATTATCCAGCCTGTCACTCAGCCCGCTGTTGATTGTAGATCACAGGAATCAAAAAGCAGGGAGCCAGGTCCTTCTACTATACTAGGCATAAAAAAACTGAGCTGCTTGAAGCAGAGTGAGGGGCTATAGCCAGTAGGAGAAAATAAAATTTCTGTACTCACCGTAAAATCCTTTTCTCTGAAGTTCATTGATGGACACAGCACCCACCCCTCCTATTTATGTTTGTACTGCTTTTTGAAGAAATGAGCTGCTGAAATCAGAGTGAGGAGTTATAGCCAGTAGGACCGCCCCCTGGGCAGTACTGTGCAGTTTTGCTGTTTTTTACATGTTCTGCCTAGTCCTCTCCTGAAGGTGGTGATATAACCATAGGGTCAAAATTAAAGGTGCTGGGTCCGTCATTGAACAAAAGAGAAAATAGGATTTTTGTACTCACCGTTAAATCCTTTTCTCTGTAATTCACCGACCGACACAGCTCCTCTCTAACTACATGGGTTGTATAGCCTGCCATTAGGAGAAACTAGGCAAAATTGTTACACAATACACAGAACTTTAATCCCGCCCCAGGGGGGTGGGCCCCGTGCTGTCAACCCTCCTCCTGTAAAAGTGGGTACTCCTGCGCTAGAATGGATTTGTGAATATAAAAATATCAATGAAACAGGTGCTGCATACACCGTATGGACCAAACTCGCGTCCAAATTTGTGTGAAGTGTAAAAGGGGGGGTGGTGTCGCGCTCCTATTTGATATGTTTAGTACAATATTAACAAAGTAGTGCAATTAGCTATCTAATATATAGCGCAATAATAGGTAAAGTGCAAAACAAATTTCATTCATAAATATATATAAAAAAACTACAATAATTATGACACTTGTGCAAAAATAAATAAAACAATTATTGGGTGATATAAAAAAATAAATAAATCCACATTAAAGGTGCAACTATAGGTGATTATATCACTATGCAAAATATATGACGCATACGTGAATAATTCATATGGTGACTAATATGGAAATATATGAAACAAAATTAGCAATAAATTTAAAACGACAGAAAAGTAGTAGTTTAAATCATCTAGCTAGACAAATAGCCAGTGCGGTATGGACTTTAAAATCCTTAGTCCAATGTGCAATATAGGTGCAGACGTGCAGAGTGTTGCGCTGGAACACTGTGTATCGCTGTCTTTGACTTATAGGTGACACTGTGCCTTTAAGTGCAAATACAAAAGAAAATCTTCAGCGTCACTGACACCTGTGGTAAAAATGAATGGTTACCTTACTGCTGTAAGGTAAACAGCACATAGCAGATAAAGGAGGAGGGTAAGGTTCCCTTCAGCTTGATCCTTTCCTGGATGTCCGTTTTCACTTTTAAGTGCAGACAGGGGAGGTGGGGGAGGGGGGTAAGGGTGATCCTTATCTTCCTCTCTTTCCACTGGGTGCTTCAAATGGTGTGGTTCTCAGTGTACATTAAAAAGATAAAGGAGGTCCACCATAGTGTAGTATTTTAAAATAGGAATCAATACTTTTATTTACATCTATAAGAAAAAACACTCACATTTTTCAAGGAGTTACAGTGGTATTGTAAAAACGAGCGCCGAGCTCGTGTCACAGTCTGAGCGTTTGTTCCGTTCTCTGAATAGCCTCGGATCCTACGCGTTACGTCACACGTGACTTCAACTGGGATGAGGCATTGTGGGAAGTGTAGTCTATTTATACATGCTCAGTTAATTGTATTCGTTTCATTGCCGGCGGCCATTTTGTTGTGGATCCTATATGTATGAATTGGGCGGCCATGTTTTTGTGGACCAAGTATGCTGTAATTGCGATGATCTTTATTTGTTCATCAGCATTTACGATCCTGGTGCTCTCTCTGCTGTACATGATTCACAGGCATGGAGAAGAGCCGCATCGAATTATAATTCTATCCCGCAGTGAGGTTTTATGCTCACAAAAGGCTTCAATATGCTGCGAATGATAAAAGGAATAAATGGACAGCATGAAACATTATATGTCCCAGCGTATCCCTAATAGCAGCAAAGTGATCACATTGCTGATAGGGAGGGGGGTATAGGACATATGTAGCCGCAATATTTTATAGCCGAAAAGAAATCTTTATATTAAATCTAAAAAAGTCAAAAAGACAAAAGAGGGGTATTTATATTATATTAGGGGACCAGTAGTTACAATCATATTTGTATATATATATATATATATATATATATATATATATATATATATATATACATACACACAAAGGTGTATGTATATTAAATAAAAGGAGGTGAAAAAAATAAAAACAATATAAAAAATATATGAGAATTTCAAAAAAATAAAATTGACGATTTTTTTATATAAGGAGATTTTTATCCAATATTGAGCTAGAAAATATCATAAGGAAGAATATTTTAATATGTTAATCAATTATCTAAGTATAACAATAAATATAGGAGGATTAGGTAGTCTAAAATCTGCGCATAAAAAAAGGGGGAGGAGGAATATTAATATTAATAGTCTATGTCACATATATAAAAAAATAGGAAAACCATTAATATGTATAAAAATATTTTTTATATAAAATTGTGAATTTTATTGAATAAAATATATAAAAAGCTTATATTTAAAAAATTTGGTTTGTTCAAAGCGTAGATTCCGGAAGAAACGCTCAGGCGGAGGAGGTTGAGAGAAATTTACATTACACATTAAAAATCATTAATAAAACAAAACAATCAATGTCAAATTCTATATTTAACCCCCGAGGGGTGAATGTATCGAGGGTAAAAATCCACTTTGATTCCATCTGGCTGAGGGTCCTAACCTTGTGTCCACCTCGCCAGTGTTTTTTTGTACGGCTCGATACCCCAGAACTTTAAATGTGTAGGATCTTTATTATGATGCGTCAGGAAGTGTTTGGTAACACTATGCTTATCAAACCCTTTCAAGATGTTCTGTATATGTTCTTTAATTCTAATTCTAAGGGTTCTTTTTTTTTATGCGCAGATTTTAGACTACCTAATCCTCCTATATTTATTGTTATACTTAGATAATTGATTAACATATTAAAATATTCTTCCTTATGATATTTTCTAGCTCAATATTGGATAAAAATCTCCTTATATAAAAAAATCGTCAATTTTTTTTTTTTTTTTTAATTCTCATATATTTTTAATATTGTTTTTATTTTTTTCACCTCCTTTTATTTAATATACATACACCTTTGTATATATATATATATATACAAATATGATTGTAACTACTGGTCCCCTAATATAATATAAATACCCCTCTTTTGTCTTTTTGACTTTTTTTTGATTTTTTAGATTTAATATAAAGATTTCTTTTCGGCTATAAAATATTGCGGCTACATATGTCCTATACCCCCCTCCCTATCAGCAATGTGATTACTTTGCTGCTATTAGGGATACGCTGGGACATATAATGCTTCATGCTGTCCATTTATTCCTTTTATCATTCGCAGCATATTGAAGCCTTTTGTGAGCATAAAACCTCACTGCGGGATAGAATTATAATTCGATGCGGCTCTTCTCCATGCCTGTGAATCATGTACAGCAGAGAGAGCACCAGGATCGTAAATGCTGATGAACAAATAAAGATCATCGCAATTACAGCATACTTGGTCCACAAAAACATGGCCGCCCCATTCATACATATAGGATCCACAACAAAATGGCCGCCGGCAATGAAACGAATACAATTAACTGAGCATGTATAAATAGACTACACTTCCCACAATGCCTCATCCCAGTTGAAGTCACGTGTGACTTAACGCGTAGGATCCGAGGCTATTCAGAGAACGGAACAAACGCTCAGACTGTGACACGAGCTCGGCGCTCGTTTTTACAATACCACTGTAACTCCTTGAAAAATGTGAGTGTTTTTTCTTATAGATGTAAATAAAAGTATTGATTCCTATTTTAAAATACTACACTATGGTGAACCTCCTTTATCTTTTTAATGTACACTGAGAACCACACCATTTGAAGCACCCAGTGGAAAGAGAGGAAGATAAGGATCACCCTTACCCCCCTCCCCCCACCTCCCCTGTCTGCACTTAAAAGTGAAAACGGACATCCAGGAAAGGATCAAGCTGAAAGGAACCTTACCCTCCTCCTTTATCTGCTATGTGCTGTTTACCTTACAGCAGTAAGGTAACCATTCATTTTTACCACGGGTGTCAGTGACGCTGAAGATTTTCTTTTGTATTTGCACTTAAAGGCACAGTATCACCTATAAGTCAAAGACAGCGATACACAGTGTTCCAGCGCAACACTCTGCACGTCTGCACCTATATTGCACATTGGACTAAGGATTTTAAAGTCCATACCGCACTGGCTATTTGTCTAGCTAGATGATTTAAACTACTACTTTTCTGTCGTTTTAAATTTATTGCTAATTTTGTTTCATATATTTCCATATTAGTAACCATATGAATTATTCACGTATGCGTCATATATTTTGAACAGTGATATAATCACCTATAGTTGCACCTTTAATGTGGATTTATTTTTTTATATCACCCAATAATTGTTTTATTTATTTTTGCACAAGTGTCATAATTATTGTAGTTTTTTTATATATATTTATTTATGAATGAAATTTGTTTTGCACTTTACCTATTATTGCGCTATATATTAGATAGCTAATTGCACTACTTTGTTGTTAATATTGTACTAAACATATCAAATCGGAGCGCAACACCACCCCCCCTTTTACAACCCTCCTCCTGCTGCTAGCTGCTTCAGTACGTCAACGAGCAGTATAACGTAGAAAAAGGAGGGGTGGGTGCTGTGTCGGTAAGTGAATTACAGAGAAAAGGATTTTACGGTGAGTACAAAAAAATCCTATTTTCACTTATATTCACCGACCGACACAGCTCCTCTCTGTAACTACATGGGACGTCCCCAAGCAGTGCCAAACGAGGGGTGGGAAAACACAGCATTAAAAACTTCATCTACCATGGCAAGTGGGAACTAGTGAAACTAAACCCACAAAAAAAAAAAAACAGCAATGTGTGGAAACTGCACCACAAAACCAGGCATGCTCAACAGGAGTGACCCCCCAGACCGCAGCCTTGCGGAAGTAATGCAACAGTGCATTAACGAAACAGTACTGTGTTTTTATCGAAAAACCAGGGAAAAAAACTCTATAGCACCTACACGGCCGCCTGCAAAACTTTGCGGCCAAAACCAGCATCAACGTCTACATTGTAAAACCGCCTTACACACCTGAGCGACAGACGCTTGGTGCCGGAAGGCCCAAGACGTTCCGATTGCTCTTGTAGAGTGGGCCATGACTGGAAAGGGAGGCACCTGCCCCTTCAAGGCGTAGGCTTAGACTACAATCTGTCTGATCCACCTGGAAATGGTGGCCGACGAGACCGCCATGCCCTTCTTAGGACCAGCCACCGAAACAAACAGTGAGTCTGACTTCCGAAAGGAAGCCGTGACAGACAAGTACATCTTTAGAGCCCTAACCACATCGAGCGCGTGAAGGGCCACCTCTTTGGGGTGCTTCAGCTTAGGACAACGACGTTAATACAATGTCCTCATTGATATGATAGGCCGAGACCACCTTTGGTAGAAAAGACTGTTGCGGACGCAACACCACCTTATCCCTGTGGATGACCAGATAAGGCGACTTGCAGGACAAGGCCGCCAGTTCCGAAACCCTCCTGGTGTGATGGCCACTAGAAAGACCACCTTCTGTGAAAGGGTCAACAGAGGAATCTCCCTGATATTCTCAAACGGGGCCTTTTGAAGCGCCAACACCAGGTTCAAATCCCGCGGAGGCAACGGAGGATGCACCGGAGGGACTACATGTCGCACCCCCTGAACAAAGGTACTCACCATGAGTGAGACGCTAGGGGTCACTGTAAAAAAAGTCAGCTAAAACTGAAATTTGCCCCTTGATGGTGCTGAACTCCAACCTCTGGTCTAGCATAGTCGGAAACTCGCGCTCTCAGCATAGTCGGAATCACCGAGTCCGACATACCCGGGTTCTTCAATACCTGGCTTTCAATAGCCAGGCCGTTAAAGCCAGTGATGGTAAAGCAGAGTGAAAGATTGGACCTTGAGATAGGCTGTCCTCTCGCAACGGTAGTTGCCAGGGAGCGTCTGCCACCAGGCGCACCAGGTTTGCGTACCATGCCCGCTGAGGCCAATCTGGGGCAATCAGGATTACCGGAATCCACTCGGCAAAGCAGACGTGACAACAGTTTTAGCGGAGGAAAGGCGTAGATCAGCTGGTACTGATCCCACGGAGCCACCAGCACGTCTGACCCATCTGCCCGCTGATCTCATGTCCTGGACACGAATCTCGGGACCTTCCGATTGAGCTGGGAGGCCAATAGATCCGCCCCATTTCAGGCACAGCAGCCTGAACATCTCCGGTTGCAATGCCCATTATCCTGGGTCCAGCATGTCGACTCAGATAGTCCGCCTGCCAATTTTCCACCCCTGGGATGTAAATAGCCGACAGGGCCGGAACGTGTCGCCCTGCCCACGAAATATGTGAGCGACCTCCCCAGCAGCGGCAGAGCTTCTTGTTCCCCCTTGGTGATTTATGTATGCCACAGCCGTGGCTTTGTCTGACTGTATCCTAGTCGGACGCCCTTGAAGACACGTCGACCACGTGTGGAGGCACAGCCTGATCGCTCTCAATTTGAGCAGATTGATTGGCAACTTTGATTCCTCCGTCGACCAGAGGCCCTGAGCCGACAATCCCCATCACTCCACCCCAGCTGGCCAGACTGGCGTCCGTAGTGACCACCGTCTATTACTGAGGAAGGAACGATTTTCAGGCCTGAATCACTGGGGACCTCAACCACCAGATAAGGGAATCCCTGACTGGCTGGCTCACCTGGATCTGCCGATCCAGGGACAACGGAGATTTGTCCCATTATCTCAAGATCTCCTCCTGTGGGACTCTGGTGTGGAACTGGGCATAAGGTACTGCCTCGAAAGAGGCTACCAAGAGCCCCAGCACTCGCATGTAAAAGCAGAGTGATGACCACTTGCAGTTCATCAGCAGTTTGACCGCAGATCTGAGAGTCTGCAAATTTTCTGAGGAGAGAAAGACCCTCGCTTCTCTGGAATCCAACAGTAAACCCAGGTACTCCAGATGCTGGGTCGGCACAATCACCGACTTCTTTAGGTTCAACAGCCACCCAAATTTCTGCAGGGTCTGCATGGTGACCGCCACATCCGCCTCTAATTCTGAGGCGGAAGAAGCTCTCAGAAGGAGATCGTCTAGGTAACCCATGATCGCGATCCCACGTTGTCGTAGCAACGCCAATACTGGAGCCAGTACTTTGGTAAAGACTCGGGGGCTGATGCCAGGCCAAATTGAAGAGCCACAAACTGGTAATGGGCTTTCCCGACTGGCAAACGCAGACATTTTTGATGCAGAAGGCATAAGGGAATGTGCAGGTACGCATCCTGGATATCCAAAGACGCCAGGGAGTCCCCTTGACGAAGTGCAGCGAATACTGAGCGAACCGATTCCATTCTGAACCTCTGCACTTTTGCAAAGTGATTGAGAGCTTTCAAGTCCAAGATTGGACGTACCCCTTCCTTCTTGGGAACCACAAGCAGATTTGAGTAGAACCCCTGGAAGCATTCCGAGTCCGGAACTGTTACAATCACCCCCTGATTTAGCAAGTCCCTTACTGCCCCTAGCAGGGCCTCCCGGCGAACTGGGGACGTGGGTATGCTGGAGGGGAAGAATCTGTTTGGCGGCCAAGAGAAACTCTATCTTGTAACCTGCGGAAATCAGATTGCAGACCCATTGGTCTGATAACCAGGAGGTAAACTCCCGAAGACGACCCCCCACCCGAGACACGGGTGGGGGCAAACCTTCATGCGCTAGCACTTTTGTTCACAGGCTTGTTAGGCTTGCAGTTCCAGGGATGCTTCTGACCGTCCGTGGGCGTCCGGTCGGGCTGGGGTCATTTTGCCGAAGCATGGGGGCGGACAAAAAAGCCGCTTGTGAGCGTAAAAGGAGGGCCCTTGCCTGCGGCGTGGCTCCTTAGCCTTCCTGGCCTGTGGGAGTAGTGTACTCTTACCACCCATGGCATTTTTAATAATGTCATCCAACGAGGCTCCAAAGAGCCGTTCATAAAGGAAGGGCTTTCTTGGATGCCTGGTCAGCGGACCAGCATTTCAGCCAAATAAGGCATTCTGCTCTCCCAACTCCCATTCCCTGTAGATGAATTTGTCAAAATAAGTCAAATACGGGAACACCTTGGGTGAACATGCTGGCTTGTAGGACCCAAAAGGGACCGGTACATCAGCACAGGAATCTGCTGGCTCCTGAATCTTCAGGGTATCACGCACAGCTGCGATAAGTGCTCCAACAAGCACCTTGTCGCGCCCAGACCCGGATGGGGAATCATCCTCACTGTCCGAATGGTTCTGGTCAGCCACGTCTGATAGATCAGAGCAGGGGTCTCCAGCCGCAGCACGGCCCGAGTCTGCATCAGAGCTCTCCCCAGAGGACGGGGGGCAGGGGCCTCTTACGTGCACCTTTGCTGCCACGTGCCGCCTCTATCTTACCAACATAGGAGTCCAGGAACGCCGTCAGGGTGTCCATGCGCACTGCACTAACCGCAGGTGACCTGGTTGCTATAGCCTGGATTTCGGGGGAAGAAACACCAGTTTCTGAAGCCATGCTGACCCTATCCTGTCTGCCACCTGCAAGGGGACTTAGGACAATGAAGGTCCCACCCTCCTGCTCCCGCCGAGTGGGGAGGTGCTTAGCGCGAGACTCACCACCCTGAGGCGTTCTGTGAATGCCAATAGTGCCTGCAGTCCCTAGGAGGTTCCCAGATGCAGAGAGGAGAAAAAACTGTCAGCAGCAGCAGCTCTAACAGCGGTGGAACGATCTGCAGAACAGCTTCAGCATTCAGCACAGAGCCATCCAGTGTCCCTCACACACAGGGGATACAGGAAGTAACAAGAGAAAGCACATTGCATGCTGTCACAAGAGGCCAGCATTGAAGAAAGCATTTAGGATTCACAAAATGGTTGCCAATGTAATCAATAGGAATCCTAGGGAAAATGGCTGCTGAAGCTCCCCAGGGAAATCTATAGCGTTCCCAAATCCAAGAGGGCCGCTGGAACAGCGCCATGCGGTGAACAGAGCAAAAATAAAAACGAGCTACCTGCCGACAGACAACCTCCACAAAAACTGCTTTTTTGGGACCCCCAGACCTGGACCAGGACTGAACAGCAACGGCACAGAGCCCCCACAGGTGAGAAACAACGACCCACACACACACATACACCACCCGCAGAGGGGGAAGGGAGGGGTGATAAGGACTTGGGAGAGAAGATGAGGTGACGTGGTCCCCGAATCGACCCCCAGGGAATGCCCAGCTGCTCCCCCCACCGAAGCAGGGAGAGCCGTACTTACCAGTCCTGAAGAGCTGGGAGATATTAAATCACAGACCTACGCCTGCGCAGTTACAGGGTAGCTGCTGGCCCGGTATACTGTGATCCAGACATCAGTAGCCCGGTCATATGTATACCCCATTGAAGCTCACCAACCACCTATGGAGCTGAGGTATGTCGTGCCCTGCCGAGCAGTAGCTGCGGCCTGCTCACGCTCGATGGCCGGACTGGGTGGACTACAAGGATTTAATTAACCAGCCTGTCACCCAGCCGGTAGTTGATAGAAGATCTCAGGATCTCTCATCTTGCCCAAAAAGCAGAAAACCTGCAGTAAAAATATGGCCCGAGAGGCCCGCAGGGATTCCTAGGTCATTCTCCTTGCTAGGCAAAATCAAAACTGAAGCTGCTAGCAGCAGGAGGGTTGATAGCACGGGCCCGCCCCCCGGGGCGGGATTAAAGTTCTGTGTATTGTGTAACAATTTTGCCTAGTTTCTCCTAATGGCAGGCTATACAACCCATGTAGTTAGAGAGGAGCTGTGTTGGCTGGTCAATATAAGAGAAACCATGTTTAATGTGTTTCATTATGAATGAAAAGGAGTGACTCCTTATTCATTCATGTAATGTGCAGCTGAGGCTGCAGAGAAAGGGACAGTCTTCAGTCCCTTTGTCGGTCTCAACAAAGATATTGGGGTCTGTTTAGACCTCCGATATCCCCCCCAAGGAAAAGAAATACAAAATATTACAAAATATAATTGTAAAAAAAAAAAAAAAAAAAATTGAAATTAAAATAAAAATAAAAACAAGGGGGGGCGTGACCAGATGCGAGAGGTGTGATGGTCAGTAGTGAGGAGTGAGTGGACGCTGTTGTCTTCCTCCACCTCCCCTATGAGAAGATATGTTGAGAAAGCCAAATGATCCGCCCTCCGCTCCGCGTATTGCAGCATGAATGACAAGTACACTAAACGGAGTTGTCAGAGCCAGCGGAACTACACGAGGATCTCTGAGCAGTCCCGAGATACTCCGGAGCCATCCTGAGTGCAGCCGAGAGTAACGTCACACACCATACACCGCTCGTGAGGAGACCGGCGGGAGAAGTAGGCCCAAAGTGCCAGCCGGGGGAACAAGGGCTTATACTGCTGGTGCCCTGAAGGCGGATAGGTGTCTCCCGAATACCCATACTGTGGATGGTACGTGGGTGCGCGAGGAGCACGGGGGAAACTCTCCTGCGAAAGGGTCAAGCCCAAGGACGCTGAATATGGTATTCTGAACCCTGTAATACAGTGCCTTGCGAAAGTATTCGGCCCCCTTGAACTTTTCAACCTTTTGCCACATTTCAGGCTTCAAACATAAAGATATACAATTTTAATTTTTTGTGAAGAATCACCAACAAGTGGCACACAATTGTGAAGTGGAACGAAATCTATTGGATAATTTAAACTTTTTTAGCAAATAAAAAACTGAAAAGTGGTGCGTGCAAAATTATTCGGCCCCTTTACTTTCAGTGCAGCAAACTCACTCCAGAAGTTCAGTGAGGATCTCTGAATGATCCAATGTTGTCCTAAATGACTGATGGTGATAAATAAAATCCACCTGTGTGTAATCAAGTCTCTGTATAAATGTACCTGCTCTGTGATAGTCTCAGGGTTCTGTTAAAAGCGCAGAGAGCATCATGAAGACCAAGGAACACACCAGGCAAGTCCGTAATACTGTTGTGGAGAAGTTTAAAGCCGGATTTGGATACAAAAAGATTATCAAAGCTTTAAACATTCCAAGGAGCACTGTGCAAGCGATCATTTTGAAATGGAAGGAGTATCAGACCACTGCAAATCTACCAAGACCTGGCCGTCCCTCTAAACTTTCAGCTCAGACAAGGAGAAGACTGATCAGAGATGCAGCCAAGAGGCCCATGATCACTCTGGATGAACTGCAGAGAACTACAGCTGAGGTGGGAGAGTCTGTCCATAGGACAATCAATCAGTCGTACACTGCACAAATCTGGCCTTCATGGAAGAGTGGTAAGAAGAAAGCCATTTCTCAAAGATATCCATAAAAAGTCTCGTCTAAAGTTTGCCACAAGCCACCTGGGAGACACACCAAACATGTGGAAGAAGAAGGTGCTCTGGTCAGATGAAACCAAAATCAAACTTTTTGCCCACAATGCAAAACGATATGTTTGGCGTAAAAGCAACACAGCTCATCACCCTCAACACACCATCCCCCCTGTCAAACATGGTGGTGGCAGCATCATGGTTTGGGCCTGCTTTTCTTCAGCAGGGACAGGGAAGATGGTTAAAATTGAGGGGAAGATGGATGCAGCCAAATACAGGACCATTCTGGATGAAAACCTGTTGGAGTCTGCAAAAGACCTGAAACTGGGACGGAGATTTATCTTCCAACAAGACAATGATCCCAAACATACAGCAAAATCTACAAAGGAATGGTTCACAAATAAACGTATCCAGGTGTTAGAATGGCCAAGTCAAAGTCCAGACCTGAATCCAATCGAGAATCTGTGGAAAGAGCTGAAAACTGCTGTTCACAAACGCTCTCCATCCAACCTCACTGAGCTCGAGCTGTTTTGCAAGGAAGAATGGGCAAGAATTTCAGTCTCTCGATGTGCAAAACTCATAGAAACATACTCCAAGCCACTTGCAGCTGTAATCACAGCAAAAGGTGGCTCTACAAAGTATTAACGCAAGGGGGCTGAATAATTTTGCACGCCCCACTTTTCATTTGTTTATTAGTTTAAAAAGTTTCAAAAATCCAATAGATTTCGTTCCACTTCACAAGTGTGTCCCACTTGTTGGTGATTCTTCACAAAAAATAAAAATTTTATATCTTTATGTTTGAAGCCTGAAATGTGGCAAAAGGTTGAAAAGTTCAAGGGGGCCGAATACTTTCGGAAGGCACTGTGTGTGTGTATTATATATATATATATATATCCAAATAACAGCTCATCTTCACCACACATAGCCGCAAAGGTAGGAGAATTCTTGCTGGGCAGTGTATTAGTGTATCAGACGAACACGCTTAGACCAAAACCTCTGACACTGCGCTCACATAATCATTTCCCCTTCTGGTCAATTTCTAAAATGGCGACTGTAAACAAGAGAAGGAAAGTTGACAGTGAGGGCCGCCGCTTCCAGGACAAGTGGAAAGTGGAATATTTCTTCACTGAAATACGGCGGAATCACTGTGTTTGTCTGATATGCCAAGAGACTGTGGCTGTTTAAGGAATTTAATGTCAAGAACCACTACCAGTCGCGACATAGCACATACGACAAGTTAACAGGGCGCGACCACAGTGAAAAGTTGAAGCAGCTTGAAGCTGTTTTAATGTCGCAACAGCGATTTTTCACAAGAGCCCATGAGTCAAATGAAAATGCCACAAAGGCAAGCTATGAGGTGGCAACGTTAATTGCTAAAAATTGCAAATCTTTTGCTGAGGGTGATTAATCAAAGAATGCGTTATGAAAATGGTGGAGAATATCTGTTCTAAAGAAGAAGCAAGAGTTTGCCAACATTTGCCTGGCTCATAACACTGTAGCACGGAGAATTGAAGAGATTTCATCAGATATTAAGAGACAGTTGACATCCAAAGGAGTGGATTTTGACTTCTTTTCAATAGCCTGTGATGAAAGCACAGACCTATCTGACACGGCTCAGTTGCTGATTTTTATGAGAGGGGTGGACGATGAAATGAATTTGACTGAAGAGCTACTTGACCTCCAGAGCCTTACGGACCAAACAAGAGGAGAAGATTTGTTTGTTTCTGTTAGTTCCGCCATAAATGACATGAAACTGCCTTGGAACAAAGTTACTGGGATTATTACTGATTGGGCACCTGCCATGGCTGGTGAGCGAAGTGGATTAGCAACCCTAATCTGTAACAAGTTGATTGAAGGAGGCGGCAAAGCTATTAAACTCCATTGTATCATTCATCAAGTTCTCTGTGCTAAACATCTCAAATATGACCATGTTATGAAACCGGTGGTGAAGACCATTTTTAACCATTTTTAACAGTTTCTACTGGACATCCAGGCTGAATACGAAGATGTTTTATATCACAACGATGCAAGATGGCTCGTTTGGGGGTCTGCACTGCAGCGTTTCTACTCTCTCAAAAAGGAAATCGGAGAATTCTTGGAAACAAAGGGACAACCGATGCGAGAACTATCTGATCCGATGTGGCTGGCTGATATGGGGTTTCTAGTTGACATAACCAAGCATCTGAATGTACTGAACACGAGTCTTCGGGGGAAAGATGCAGCGGTGAACCAGCTTTATTCACACCTCAAAGCCTTTGGAACAAAGCTGCAACTTTTCACAAGGCAGTTGTCACAAGCACAACCCAATCTTATACATTTTTCAGCGTTGCAGGAAATAATGACCAGTTTTCCACAGGACAATATTAGTGCACAAATGAACAGATATGCAGCAGACATCACATCTCTGGCTGGGGAGTTTAAACGGCGCTTTCAGGATTTTGCAGCTATTGAAAAGGAGATCAGCCTTTTCTCCTCTCCATTCTCTGTTGACCCCGATGATGCTCCAGATCAGCTGCAGCTCAAGCTCATTGAGCTGCATTGTGACAGTGAGTTATGCAGTCGATACTAACAGCTCTCTCTTGCGAACTTTTACCGCCAACTGGATAAAAGCCGGTTTCAAGAGATTCGAACTTTAGCTAAGAAAATGCTGAGCTTGTTTGGCTCAACATATATATGTGAGAAGACATTCTCTGTTATGAACTTTAACAAGAACAGCGTGAGGACAAGACTAAACGACTCTCACCTGCGGGACATTTTGCGCATCAAAACCACTGCCTTTGACCCAGACCTAGCCTATGTGCTGCAGTCCAGATCTCAGTTTCACCCTTCACATTAGTGCATACAAGTTTTCTTTTTCAATTCAGATTAATGTAAAATCTCAGTTAATGTCAGTTGGTCTAAATCAGTTATGACTATATTTTACAAGATGTACACTTGGTTTTATGTTCCTGTTCATATTTTTTTAACTTAAAAGTTGACAGACAGCCTTTATTAATGTACTTTAGAATGTTCCTCAAATATTTTTCCTGGATTTTTTATTTTCATCCGGCCTTCATATATGAAAGGCAGAGTGATTTAACACCCGTTTAGATTTGTCATCCATGTGACGAAATGAAAAGTATGCCGTTTGCAATAAACTTTGGTTAAAAATTTAATTTGCATTTCATTTTAACGGTTCAAAAAAAGTCAGGCAAAATGGTTGGCCCTCATGCATGTTCACTTCATGAAATCTGGCCCTCTTTGAAAAAAGTTTGAACACCCCTGATATAGACCATGCAAAAGTCTTTGTAATTGAACTGTATTGTTTTTAGAATGTACTTCTATCTTTGCTATACATGGATGACTTGCTGTTTTTAATGAATGTAAATATATTTTTGGATTTTACTTGTGTGTGATTCAAAAGGTCCCATGGGCTTTAAATAAGTTGTTGTTCAATCGTTTTGATAAATATTTGTGCAAATATCATTGTGCCCTAAAAAGCAGTAGCACCTTATTTTTATTTTACTGGTCATGTGCTTTCAGAAAATATATGGTGGGGGGTTTACAAACTGAATGCTGTAAGGGAAAAATAAAAATAAATTGAAAAATTGCAAAAATGGTCTGGCCCGTTAAGTTCAAAGTGAAGTACAGGGCCTGGCAGCAAGAAGGTTAAGGGGTTTATACCAATATGCTGTATTTATAATCCAGGGTCTTCCCACTCCATACCGCTGATTTGGACCTTGCTGAACACTTGGGATTCTTTCAAAGTAATTAGATTTGCAAGTGTTGATTCCTACCCTCTATCCTGGGATATCCCCTTTCTTCCACGTCGAACCCTTCTATTTATCCCTTGCACTGTTTAATTTGAGGCCCGTTATAGGCCAAAGGATAAGCTAATGACATCATGTTAGGTGATGCATCTTACATTTTGAACTGTTATATTGTATATTATTTGTACTAGTTTTCATTTGCAATTGGGTTGGCCTTCCTGCCTCCATCTAGTTTTCCCTTCTTCCACCTTCCCTTCCCTCTCACTCTTTCCCCTCCCACTTTTACCCTCCCTTCCTGGCCCGCCCCTTTTCCTGAGCACGATGACGGTGTTGTGGGAGGTCCATCCTGGGGGGGGGGGGGGGTGGTGGACACTGCGTATTGCACTGTTCCAATTCCCCTAGTGTTACTAACTCAGGTATACTACTTGTTTGCAGTTTGTCAGTTCTTATTGTTCCCTCCAATCTACAGGGTAACGTTCCTTCCCTACCTATGGTGTGAACCCTTTTCTATCCTCTGCCTGTCCTACCCTGGTCTTCCCCTTCCTAAATTGTGGTTCAGACACTTGTTTACTGAGGCTCACACATGCCTCCCCCTTTATCTCCATGAGAGCTACTGTTGTGAATTTAGCTGCCATGTGTCCAGGGGCGGAGCCCCTCCCAGACACCCTCCATTGTTTGGATGTATCCCACCAGTTTGGGGGTTTTTCTTTTATGGGTAAAGTTTGCCTTCTCTCCTTTTCCTCCCAGGGTCCCGGGATTTCTCTGAGCACTAGTCGGCTACCCCTTAGTGCTTTAATTGCTGTCCGACTTCTTGTTGCCAAGTGCCTCAAGTCTCCTTCACCATGGCTATGCCTCTGTTAAAAATCTATTGACAAAACATTCATGGCTTTGACTCTCCCCTAAAGTGTTCCATCATCTTAAAACCCAACAAGTGGATACAGTATGCTTATAGGAAACAAGGTTTGCCCAGTCCTCTGCTCTACGGTTTCTATCTCCACATTGTCCAGTGTTTTATACGGTCTCAGCCACTGATAATCATAGGTGTGTCTTCATCGTATTCAGGAGCAACCTTCCTTTAACTTGTACACTGGAGATTGCGGACTCTACAAGTAGATACTTGCTCTTGCAGGGAACCCTCTTGGGCCACAACATTACTATTGTCTCATACTCTGAACCTCACAGATTTCAACTTAGGTTTTTCTCTCACCTCTGTAAGGTCATCTCCTCGAACCAGAAGGGCTTACCCCTTCTTGAGAGATTCTAACATTGCTCTCAACTCGGCCCTGGACAGACGATATGCTCAAGGATCCACTTTGCTCAAGGATCCACTCACTCCCATGACTCAACACACTAGGCCCAGATGTGTACAGATTTACAAACCTTTGGCCTTATGGATGTCTCGAGGGAGCTTCACCCTACTGATCATGAATTTACTTATTGCTCCAACCCACATGATAGCTTTTGCAGGATTGACCATGTTTTTATGCAGGTACATCATCTTCCCTTTGTCTCTTATGTTGTGGAAATTTTATGATGTATTTTAATATGTATTGTCATAAGGGTCTACCAGTGTTAGTTCTCCTGTAACCCGCTCTAAAGAGCCGACTGGAGCAGACTGACGCTGGTTGAGATCCATTAGGTAGTGGAAAGCTTCCTATTTGAAGAGAGGTGTTTGCAGATGTGGATATGTCTGCCAGCCAAGTGCCCCTGTGCAATGCACAGATCGATCATCTGGGGGGGGGGGGGATGTGTTCGCTCTCCAAAACACATTATCAGTTTTGAGGATGTGCGCTCCTGTTACCCCTGTATGCCTCATCAACATATTTGAGGGGCCACCTGCAGATAAACTCCCATTTGTAGTCATCGTTCATTGGTTGTTGTATAAATTAAATTTATCCTGTGTTGACAATTACATCCTGTGTTACATCCTTATTTGGTAATTTCCTGTGTTGACATTCACAACCTGTGTTACATCCTTATTTGTTCATTTCCTGTGAGGTCACATCCTGTGTTTGAGGCGATTGGCTGTTGGAGGCAAGCCCTCCAGTTTGTAATTTCCTGTTTGTGTGTAAATAAAAGCAGTAAACTGCTAGATGGCAGTCCTGCTGATGGAGCCGAGAACGTAAGCTATGGTGATGTCTGTTTACTTGGATACATATGGGAAATACAGCTATAAGTGAGATGCATTATATCATTAGACAAAATGTGTGCTTATTAGCACTGGAGATATGGTGTGCGCATAGCGTACAGCTGAATTTCCCTGACATTAAGAACTCTATCCCTTCATCAACATGGTCTGACCAGGACCCATTGGTTTTTCGCATCTCTTTCTCAGGCCTCAAACGCCCCTTTCATTGGTAGAAATAATGAAGCTCTTTTGACCACTCAGGCTACTTGTCAGCATATCCAGTCTTCCATACAAACATACTTTGCCGACAACGTAGACTCAGTTACCTCAGCTGTATCCTTATGGGAGGCCCATAAGGCTACCGTCTGTGGCCACATCATCCAACTTGTTTTCTCACGTAAACGAGACAGGGAAGGTTGAATCACTAAATTACATTCTTATTTGGCAGATGCACTTTGGAAGTAATGTCCTACTGCAGTGGGCAGAAGGGTTTGTGACACCTTGGTGATGAAGTATAAGTACTATACATGTGCAGATAAGCCTGGGCCCATGTTGGCAAAGAAACTGAACCCGTCAGGCTTTGGGTGTGAATGGAGGGGTCCCACCTCCAACCCTCTACAAAATCTGTCCGGCTTCTCGGAGTTTCTTTCCTCGCTCTATGTTAAAACAGGCTTATGTCCGGGGCGTGGCCTGGTAAAGCATGGAGTAGGACGTGCAGGATCCGAGCTCCGTCCATTACTCCTGCTTTTCGTTAATCCTGCTACACAGAAGCTTTTTGGAACAGCCTGACATACCCCCCAGGGGACCCTCCGTGCACACAGACCTTGCGGGAGTCTGGGCGGTATAACGATCCTCCGCACGGCAGCGGGCGCAAATATAGGCCACTGCTTCGGCCTAGTTGTTGGATCCGGCGGTCATCTGGCTCCTCCCAGCCTCTCCACCAGCATTGTGTCCCGGCCTCTCTGGCGCCTGGCCGCAAGCGGATCCTCCTCCACGGGCTTCCGACCGGGGGTTAGAACGGAGCTGTACCCTCCTGCACGGCGGCAGCCCCAGATCCAGGCCGCGACATGGGCCTGGTCCTGAGCTCCGGCGGCCATCTTGCTCCTCCTAGCCTCTGCACTGATGCTCTGCCCCGGCCTTTCTGGTGCTCATCTCCCTCACCACATACAGATCCTCCTACATGTGCTTCCAGACGGGGGTCTGAGCGGAGCAGTGCCCCCCCCACCACGGCAGCAGCCCCAAATCCAGGCTTCGGGCCTAGTCCCAGGGCTGCGGCGGCCATCTTGTTACTCCTGGCCTCTCCACCAGCGCTGCATCCCTCCTTTCCTGGACTCTGCCCTCAAAATAGTGGCCCACCCAGCTCACATACCACAACCCTCCCAGGGACTTCATAGTGCTTGGGCCTACAGATGACTCCTGTATCCCCCAGGTAAGTGGCATCCATCTTGCTACTCCCTTTTGGACACCCCCGACTTCCCCACCTCACCTTAATCAAGACTCTGGCTAAAAATCCCAGTGCCCCAGCCTGCCAGAACGCTGTCCCCACCCAAGTTTGCTGGGGGTATTCGGACTTATCTGGGGTAAGCGGAGACTGAGGCCCTGCTTTCAGTGACGCGTATGGCGGCCATCCTGACCTCTAAACTCCCCCAGTGCCCAGCTTACCCTCCAGTCTACCTCCAAAACCACTCAGCCAGCTACATCTACCACTTCTTATTAACAGTAATGGCCCAGACGAAAATCAAGCCAGATGCAGCTGGCAAACTTGATAAGTACCTCTGCCATGATAAAGACAACCCGGAGGAGGATGGCAACACCGCGTCGGAGGGGAGATAGGTGGCGGGTACGGATACAGATAGAGTGCTGGAAGCCATCTCTGCACTACAGGCTGCCCTCATGACCAACTCCTGGCAAAGCAAGATGACATGGAGAACAGGCTCCATAGGTGCAACCTTTGTTTTATTGGCCTGCCAGAGGGGACGGAGGGGAAAGACCCTAATACATTCCTGGAACAATTACTTATCACAATGTATGGCAGAAGCGCCTTCTCGGCCACGTTTGTGGTCGAAACAGCGCACCACAAGGCACTCCCCCACGCACATTTATCACTAAATTGTTGAATTGTAAATAGGGATGCACCGAAATTTCGGCCGCCGAAACATATCGTCCGAAAATGCCCTTTTCGACAATTTGCCGAAAGAGAAAAACAGCCGATAATGGAGCCGAAAATGGGGCGGGGCCAGGGCTCCGCCCCCCACCCCTGGTGCGCCCATCATGAAAAGCTATAACATTCCAAATAGTGCAGGAGAACCGCCTCCACCACCTGTTTGATCACAGAGCGGGAACATCACAGCTTTTATTTCAATAGCTGTGTGTTCCCGGCCGTGCGCCGTCACACGCAGCCCCTCCCCCTTGTCCGGGCACTTTGATAGACAGATCACCCGTAGGATTGGACGGATGATCTGTCTATCAAAGTGCCCTGACAAGGGGGAGGGGCTTACGTGACGGCGCGAGGCCGGGAACACACAGCTATTGAACTGAAAGCTGTGATGTTCCCCTGCTGTGATCAAACAGGCGACGGAGGCGACTCTCCTCTTCTCTCTTCTCTTTACAGGTTAGCTGCTATAAGGGGAGACACTGGCTGCTCTCAGGGGAGACACTGGCTGCTCTCAGGGGAGACACTGGCTGCTCTCAGGGGAGACACTGGCTGCTCTCAGGGGAGACACTGGCTGCTCTCAGGGGAGACACTGGCTGCTCTCAGGGGGCACACTGGCTGCTATGAGGGGGCACACTGGCTGCTATGAGGGGGCACACTGGCTGCTATGAGGGGACACACTGGCTGCTATGAGGGGACACACTGGCTGCAACGAGGGGACACACTGGCTGCAACGAGGGGACACACTGGCTGCAACGAGGGGACACACTGGCTGCAACGAGGGGACACACTGGCTGCAACGAGGGACACACTGGCTGCAACGAGGGACACACTGGCTGCAACGAGGGACACACTGGCTGCAACGAGGGACACACTGGCTGCAACGAGGGACACACTGGCTGCAACGAGGGACACACTGGCTGCAACGAGGGACACACTGGCTGCAACGAGGGACACACTGGCTGCAACGGGGGACACACTGGCTGCAACGGGGGACACACTGGCTGCAACGGGGGACACTGGCTGGCTGCATTGTATCAATTGTATCATGTATCATGTGTGCAATTTCTGACCACCTCCTGTACCACGTCCCCAGTCTCTGACCACCTCCTGTACCACGTCCCCAGTCTCTGACCACCTCCTGTACCACGTCCCCAGTCTCTGACCACCTCCTGTACCACGTCCCCAGTCTCTGACCACCTCCTGTACCACGTCCCCAGTCTCTGACCACCTCCTGTACCACGTCCCCAGTCTCTGACCACCTCCTGTACCAGGTCCCCAGTCTCTGACCACCTCCTGTACCACGTCCCCAGTCTCTGACCACCTCCTGTACCACGTCCCCAGTCTCTGACCACCTCCTGTACCACGTCCCCAGTCTCTGACCACCTCCTGTACCACGTCCCCAGTCTCTGACCACCTCCTGTACCACGTCCCCAGTCTCTGACCACCTCCTGTACCACGTCCCCAGTCTCTGACCACCTCCTGTACCACGTCCCCAGTCTCTGACCACCTCCTGTACCACGTCCCCAGTCTCTGACCACCTCCTGTACCACGTCCCCAGTCTCTGACCACCTCCTGTACCACGTCCCCAGTCTCTGACCACCTCCTGTACCACGTCCCCAGTCTCTGACCACCTCCTGTACCACGTCCCCAGTCTCTGACCACCTCCTGTACCACGTCCACAGTCTCTGACCACCACCTGTACCACGTCCCCAGTCTCTGACCACCTCCTGTACCACGTCCCCAGTCTCTGACCACCTCCTGTACCACGTCCCCAGCCTCTGACCACCTCCTGTACCACATCCCCAGTCTCTGACCACCTCCTGTACCATGTCCCCAGCCTCTGACCACCTCCTGTACCACGTCCCCAGTCTCTGACCACCTCCTGTACCATGTCCCCAGCCTCTGACCACCTCCTGTACCATGTCCCCAGCCTCTGACCACCTCCTGTACCATGTCCCCAGCCTCTGACCACCTAGTGTACCATGTCCCCAGTCTCTGACCACCTCCTGTACCATGTCCCCAGTCTCTGACCACCTCCTGTACCATGTCCCCAGTCTCTGACCACCTCCTGTATAAAAATATTTTTTTAAAACAGTCATTTTCGGTATCGGTGCTGTTTCGGTATCGGTTTCAGTTTTCGGCCTAGTGTATTTTTCATTTTCGGTATCGGTTTCGGCACCAAAAAACCCATTCGGTGCATCCCTAATTGTAAAGACTGCAACGCTGCGCATGGCACGGATGAAAGGTAACATACCCATTGGCAACGTCAAGGTAGGCATCTTCCCTGACTTCTCCACTGTAGAACAGAAGCGCAGACAAAATTTCACAGAAGCCAAGAGACCCCTACAGATTAAAAATCTTAAATACTCAATGTTATTTCCCGCATGCCTTTGCGTGGAGGATAATGGCACCATTTTTTTTTAAACCCTGGAGGACACCATCTGCTGGCTAGAGCACTGGGATAATAGGAAAGAGAATGATTAACCCACCATATACAGCAACAAGGGACCACAAGCCTCTTGCCTTCCAACATGGATATTGTCCCATGTATCTCCGGTACTCTACATCCTTTATTGAACCTGCATCTACATATCCCCCTTGAAATGGCAACTCTCTATCTTTCTTGTGCGCATCCATTGCAATGATGACACCATATGATACCAACACACCCAATCACCGCAGTCAATCTACCTTATCCATGTACACGTGCTTCTTCCTTGAATGTTATGGCCAAGATGCATAAACTGCCCAGGCTACAGCCGCATACAACATTAACATTCCCCTTTACATACGGAGAACTACTACTCGGAGACACAAGTCCTGCCATATGCGAGACTGACTCAGTGAAGTTTGGGAACCCTGGACAACCCTGGGAAGTTTGATCCCAGTGAAATATTTCTATACCTGTCTTTATCACTCAGGACTCTGATTCGGGTTTTGTTTATGTCCCTGTTGTATTTGAGTGAGGTGTCGGATCAACCTCACACACTAGTTCAGGTTTTGTTATGGGTATATGCCTACACCAGTTGGGGGTCGGTGTTGGGCCGGGTGGGGGGATAGTTATAATATGAGTACAATGTAACAATTGCGAATGCTACCAATCACAGAATGCAATGTTCAGTATAGTTCTGCATGACTTACTAGCTAGAGAGATTACGGACGTTTGGGGTGATACCGTGGTACTAGATGATCAAACTCATACATAATCTATACCATACTATACCATGACTTCTCTTAAGCTCCTAACATGGAATGTTAGAGGTCTACGAGACAAAATCAAATGTTCAGTTGTTCTATCTTATATTAGGAAGCAGAAGGCAGACATTATAGTCCTCGTTGAGACACACAGACGGCCGCTAACAGCTCGCTCTTAAACACCCATGGATTGGGTGGGCATATCACTCAACCTATACAACACACGCAAGGGGTGTCCTTGTTCATAGCGAAGTCCCTGCATTTCGAGTTGTGTGATCTGAGCTATGACCCAAAGGGTCGCTATGTTTTCCTACGTGTTAAGATATATGGTGAACAGTTTTTGCTACTGGCTTATGTACCACCCCCACTTAGCTTGACAGTCTTGACAGAAGGACTCGACTTCATTGCCCAGTATCCGACAGTCCCAGCCATCCGGTTGGGAGACTTCAACGCTACCCTAAACCCTAGCCTTGACAGAGCACCACAGCCTCCCTCGACTTCAAGGCCATATATACATATACTAGGTTTTCCAGACTGATCTCAAACTTCAATCTGGCTGATTCATGGAGGACTAAACACCCAACCACCAGGGCATATTCATATTTCTCCTCCACCCACAACACAATGTCCCATATAGACTTTATCCTACGATACTGGTACCTAGACTACTAGAAGCAGCCTTCTGCCCCAGACTGTTGTCGGACCATAGTCCATATTGGATCACATTGACTATCCCATTAACTAAACCACCCAGGACATGGAGACTCCATCCTTTTTGGCTCTCATTGTTCCCGGATGATGGCCAGATAGACGATGAATGTAAAAGATACTTTCAGGTAAACACTCACTCGGCCTCATTTGCGAACATATGGGACTCATTCAAATTACATGCGAGGGCCACTCTGACATCCCAAATGAATAAACTAAAATCAGCCGCAGCGGAGAAGACAGACATGGTACTGGAGGAACTCACTTGCGGGACATCAGTACGAGGCTGACCCCTCTGACAAGGCCTCCCACCTAAATTACAATCCAGGGTGGCTAATCAGTTGCAATATGAGATGTCTAGAAGAAAACTTTTTCTCTAGGCAAAAACTTTTTGAAAAAGAGAGCGGGAAAACTATTGGCGTACATAGCTCATAGTGAGGACAGACCCCCAGTAATGATTTCCCTGCGAAACCCATCAGGTGAGATGACAACTGACCCTGTAACTATAACAGCAATGTTCCACAGGTTCTTTAGCTCCCTATACACCACCACTATATCCAATGACTCAACACCCATTGATCGCTTCTTAGAAGAATTCACGATTCCACAGCTGACCACAAATCAGATAGAAACGCTAGAGGCACCACTAACGACTGAGGAGATAAATCTAGCAAAGCTAGCAATTGCTGAGGCTAAGTCACCAGGATCTGATGGGCTACCCATAGAATTCTATTCACAATATAGTGAGACTCTCATACCTCATCTACTTGCCCTTTACACCCATCTATTTTCGACTTTTACTCTACTAGCATCCATGAGGGAAGCAATCATAGTACTCATTCCAAAACTAGGCAAGCATCTGGGTCTCCCCGAATCCTATAGACCATTCTCCCTGCTCCAGGTGGACATCAAAATCCTAGCGTTACACCTTAATCAGGTTATCCTAACCTTAGTACATGAAGACCAAGCTGGCTTCATGCCTGGTAGGAACACCTCATTTAATCTTAGAAAATTTTTCATAAATATGTAAGCCCGCCATGAACAAGTTGGAGAGAGGGTTGCGGCAACGCTTGATACGGATAAGGCGTTTGATTCTGTAGAGTGGAACTACCTGTGGAAATGTCTGGCACAATACGGCTTCGGCCCTAAATTGCTCAGGTGGATCAGTTTACTATACCAGGCCCCAGTGGCCAGGGTGGCAGTCGGACACCTTTGAACTTTCCAGAGGCACCAGGGCTGCCCTCTATCCCCCCTACTGTATGCCTTAGCCACGGAACCCCTAGCAATATCCATCAGATGTAACCCACTAGTACAAGGCCTACGCGTGGGCGACCTAGAAGAATAAATAAGCATGTATGCAGTTGACACATTACTATATCTAGCAGATTCAGGCCCCTCCCTAGCTGAAGCCTTACAAACAATTTTTCGGGGCTCAAAATTAATTGGGAGAAGTCACAAATTCTTCCACTCGATTTTAATCCCCTGACGGAACTACAGACCAGATTGCCCCTACAGCGCGTAGATGGTGTCAAATACTTGGGTGTGAGTGTTACTAGGTCCCTGATTGATTACGTCTCTCTCAACGTGGAACCATTGTTTGCCCTGATCAAATCCAAAACAATAAATATGGGAACGTCTCCCTCTCGGGATACTGGGCCATATCAACCTTATTAAAATGATACTCCTCCCTAAAATTGTATATATCTTATGGCACACCCCTGTGTATCTCCCTCTGAAATATTTCAAAACCATGGATGCAATCCTCAAACCCTTTGTCTGGGGGAAGAATAGACATAAATTAGCATGGTGAGTACTTAAAAACCCCACTGACCTGGCCGGTACGGCCCTACCAGACTTCGCTTCATACTACTTAGCATCCCAATTATTCCATATAGATAAGACAGACAGAAAGAATTACCTTGCTGCTATGCCCCACCTGGGCCCAATTGACAAATGACCCCATATGCGCTATAGCAGCTGGCGCTGAAGGTACTACTAAAGCAGAGGAACACAATTCCCTATTAAGCCACGATAGGAAGATATGGAGACTAGTCTCCATCAAACTAGACATTCCTACACATAACGACTATTTTCCCATTTGGCATAAGAAGACACTACAGGAATTCTTGACTATACCAGACTCGGAAACATGGTGCAGAAGTGGAATCTTCTACCTATCACACTTACTTACTGCCGGGATATTAAAGACATTTGATACACTAAAAATAGAATCTTCACTCTCAAATTGAATGTTTTTCCGATTTTTACAGGTCCGATATGCAATTCGCTCCCAGTTTCCATAATCATTACCTAACCCCCCTTGTAATCCTATAATGGACATAGTCAATAGTGTAGATCCCCAGAAATTAATATCAATATTCTAGAATATGCTTCATACTCCCTCATTCACTAAAATAGCTTACAATATAAAATTAAGATGGGAGGGAGACCTAGGAATCCTGGAAGACAAGGAATGGAGTGAAGCATTGGACGCATTTAAAGCTGTCTCACCCAAGCTATCCGACAGACTGACCCAAACATACATCCTACACCACGCATACCTCACGCCTATAAGAATAGCAAAATTCACCCAGGGACAACCCTCCACATGTCTATTATGTAGTCCAGAAACAGGCACATTCTACCACCTACTGTGGTCCTGCCCTTACAAACAGGGCTTCTGGAAACAAGTGGTTGATTTTCTTCATGACAATATGGGATCTCCGCTGACCCTAGACCCCAAACCATGCCTACTGGGTATTTTCCCAGATGCTAACGCTGACAAATACACCAAAAATGTTATGCAGGAGACCCCATTTTCTGCCCAAAAAACTATTGCTAAACTCTGGATGAGACAAGTTCCCCCTAGATTACGACTGGAAAACTGATATTAATAGCACATTGCACTATAAAAAAAATGTGTCTACATTAATAGAGGGTGCTCTGCAAAATATAACAAGGTCTGGGACCGTTGGCTGAACACAATTGACATGTGTGTAATGCCGCAGAGATCATCTCCTTTATCGTACCACCCTACTGGACCTACACCGTACGGCTCGTTCTCTTCAAATCTGTACAATAGCAAATGACATATTGATACCCCAAAAGATCTAAGGTATTGCTACATTGTAACAGTCTTTATAATTGACCAGAGACGTCTGGCTGTCTCCTACTTGAGTAATATGTATAATAATCGTGCTGAACAAAAGATATAATGTTTGTGCATTGGAAAATTGTACTATTTTTGGAGAATTAAAAACGTTTAAAAAAAAAAAAACACAACAGGCCCATGTCCACGGGATCGGGCCGAACAGTTTTTGTGTACTAAACATTCCCACGTTCCCGGACAGAGCTTGTAATGCCCTCAATGCTTGCATTTCAGAGGACAAAGTCCTCCAGGCAATTGAACCTCTAAAAGCTTTCCAAGGCTGCAGGCCCTGATGGGTTCTGAGGTTTATATTACAAGACTTTCTCTGCCCTTTTGGTACCTCATTTAGCCAACTATTTTAGCGCCTTGAAACACGATGCCCTCTCCAGATGCTCTTAGGGCTTATATATCAATGATCTCTAAAATGCCAGAGGACGCATGTGAACCTACGGCCTTCCGCCCAATATCCCTTTTGAACAACGAGTTGAAGATTTTGGAGAAGATCCTGAGCACCCGCATCAATAAATGTATGTACCATCTGGTACATAGGGACCAGGGGGGCTTTGTCCTGGGAAGGAAGGCAGAGGATGTTCGTAAAGTTGTTCACCTCATTCATCTTACACCACCTGAAAAATCCCTGGTTTTTACATAGTTACATAGTTAGCAAGGTTGAATAAAGACACCAGTCCATCCAGTTCAACCTGAGCGAATGTCTACAATTGTCCCTATCCCTGCACATTGCACACTCACATAGGTGCCTACCCTCAAGGAGCCCACAATCCAAGGTCCCCATTCATATACTAGGGTCAATTTTGGACAGAAGCCAATTAACCTACCTGCATGTCTTTGGAGTGTGGGAGGAAACTGGAGTACCCGGAGCAAACCCATGCAGGCACAGGGAGAACATGCAAACTCCAGGCAGGTAGTGTCGTGGTTGGGATTCGAACCAGCAACCCTACTTCTAGGTGAGAGTGCTAACCACTACACCACTGTGCCGCCGTTTTCTTCTCTTTGGATATCTTTTGACTCCTTGTCCTGGGAACACCTTCAATACTCCACACCTACAGCCTCAATCAAATATGCTAGGTATTACTTTGCATCTTTTTCGCTCTATAGGGAAACGAGACAAGGTTGTCCCCTGTCCCCATCTTTTCTTTTAGCACTATAACCCCATAGCGATCACACTTTGTGTGAACCAAATTGTCCCCTACATCTCCTGACAGACACTTCCTCCATATCAATTTGGATAAATCCGTGGCATTAAACTCTGGGTATGGAGCTTGTCACTGGCTTGCAGTCTTATTTTCCCTTTCGCTGGGGGTCTTCTCCATTGACTATCTTGCAATTCGACTGACCCCCTACCTCATTGTTTCTCAACTCCAGTCCTCAAGGCGCCCCAACAGGTCATGTTGTGATGGTTTCCCTCAGATCGATATAGGGGGAAAGAGTGGGGACGTCACACATTTGCCATGACAATGCGTTTCAAAGGCATGGCCTCCATTTCTCAGGCCATGTCCACTAACTTGCTAGCAACTCGCCAATTTATAGGAGCAGAGAGACGCGCTCATGGGGACACCTTCCCTGTCTCAGATCTTGAGGGGACACAGGGGTAGGGAAGGCAAAAAATACTTATAGGCATTGGTTACACCGGTGGGACTATAGCAACTTAATAAATCCCTCCTCTTCAGAGAAGCCTATCCTACCCACACCTAACAACTGTATTTTAATTTCCTCATCTGATCATCCCCCAGAACTATTACCATTGTTCCAGCAAGCCCTCTGATCCCTCCTGTATTGAATTGTATTGTAACTCTACGGTTTGCCCCCATATAAAGTGTTACACAAACTGTTGGCACGATATAAATCCTGTATAAGAATAAAGTATTTTTGGTCTTTCCTACCCCTGTGTCCCCTCAAGATCTGAGACGGGGAGTGCATCACCATGAGCACGTCTCTCCTCCCCTATAAACTGGAGTGTTAGTAGTGAGTTAGTGGTCATGACCTGAGGAAGGAGGTCTTACCTTCAAAAACGCATTGTCATGGCAACTGTGTGACGTCCCCACTCTCTTCCCCCCTGTATCCTGCTCTTGTGGGTTTGTGTGTCCTCAGTGCTGGCTGGACTGGAAGCAAGTGCAGTGGTATCTGCACATCGAGCATGGTGGTGGATAGCCTTGGATGTGCTTCTGGGATCTGAGCAGATAGGTTGGGCATCCACGGCTTCCCCTTCCCCTGTTTGGCTGTTGATTATGGGAGTCCTTGTGCTGCGAGTTTGACCATTGTGGAGTTTTTAACTTTACCATATTAAAGCCAAGTTACACTGGGGAGGCTCTTTTGTGGCTTGTGCTGTTGATGGAATACTTGGACGTATGGTACCGATTTATTGCATGATGCTAGTGGAATGCTGGGACTTGAAGTTCCTTGTGCTTTGTGTGCTGGTATTGTAATGCTGAATCCTGTAGTTCTATACTTGAATTTGTACTGCTAGTGGAATGTTGTGACTTGTAGTGTGCAGAGCCCCGTAAATATGTTACCAAGTTCATTTTTTGGGATACCCAGTGGTGCCCCTAGACCCCTGTATTTTGAACCAACGGATATCTTCTGGTGTGGGAGTATATGGCTACACCCCGTCACCACACTAGACAAAGGACTGTTTAGGATTTAACAGATACTTAACCCTACATCATGCATCTTCTTTCATTTCTGTCCCTCCCACCCTACTATGAACTGAACACTCTTAATGCAAATTAATGCAAACTGTGCTCCTTGTGCCTAAAAACTCAGTATGCTTTCTCTCTGCACAGGTTTATCACACCAGTACTGACACAATGAAATACATTAAAACATTAAAGACAAGTATAGAAGTGAAGAAGAGCGACAGAAAAGGACAACATTTTCTGATAGCATTCATTAGTACCTGTTTAGCTGCTAGAGTCTCATCATTGGAGTTGTTCCGTACAATGTCTCTGTAAGTTATCTCTGAATTCCTTTTCTTCTGCAGTGCACCCGAGAGTCGCATCCAAAGCTTATATAAAAAGTAAAAAAAAAGTATTTTTTCCCTACTAAAATTGCCACTGCATTTTAAAGTTACAATACATTTTTTTACGGTCCCTGGGAAAAATAAAAATGAAGTCCCTTACTGAGTTAATGCTCTGATCTGTACAAGTTCTCTATTGGGCTAAATAGGATCTACAGTGGGTATAGAAAATCACTCCCCTTTAAAATAGTCTCATTGTGTTCCTGTGCAGCCTGAAATCAAGACAGACACAGCTTTTGTTGTATTTTCAGCTATATTTACTAAATTCAAAAACAGAATCACCTAGTTGGAGAAAGGATCACCCACTTGTGTCAGTATTTGGTTAAATCACTTTTTGCTTCAAATTACAGCCTTTAGTCTGTTGGGATATGCCTCTACTAACTTTGCACATCTAGATTTGCAATATTCGCCCACTTTTTGCAGAACTGTTCAAGTTCAGTTAAATTTGATGGAGACCACTTGTGGACTGCAGTCTTCAAGTCATTCCACAGATTTTCAATGTGGTTTAACCACTTGACCACTGGGCACTTAAACACCCTTAATAACCAGACCAATTTTCAGCTTTCGGTGCTCTCACATTTTGAACGACAATTACTCAGTCATGCAACACTGGACCTATATGAAATTTTGTCCTTTTTTCCACACAAATGGAGCTTTCTTTTGGTGGTATTTAATCACCGCTGGGTTTTTTATTTTTTGTGCTATAAAAGAAAAAATACAGAAAATTCTGTAAAAAAATTAATTTTTCTTTGTTTCTGTTATAAAATTGAGCAGATTAGTAATTTTTTCTTCATAAATTTTGGCCAAAATTTATACTACTACATATCTTTGGTAAAAATAAGTACAAATTGGTGGATATTATTTGGTCTTTGTGAAAGTTAGAGAGTCCACAAGCTATGGTGCCAATATCTGAAAATTGATCACACCTGAAGTACTGATGGCCTATTTCAATTCTTGAGACCCTAACATGCCAGAAAAGTACAAATACCCCCCAAATGACCCCTTTTTGGAAAGAAGACATTCCAAGGTATTTAGTAAGAGGCATGATGAGTTTTTTTAAGTTTTCATTTTTTCCCACAATTCTTTGCAAAATCAAGATTTTTTTTACTTTTTTTTTTTCACAAAATTGTCATATTATCAGTTTATTTCTCACACAGCATATGCATACCAAAAATTACACCCCAAAACACATTCTGCTATTACTCCCGAGTACGGCGATACCACATGTGTGAGACTTTTACACAGTGTGGCCACATACAGAGGCCCAACATGCAGGGAGCGCCATCAGGCGTTCTGGAGCACCCAGGACAATTCTGACATTTCTCTCCTACATGTAAAATTCATAATTTATTTGCTAGAAAATTACATAGAATCCCAAAACATTATATACCGTATATACTCGAGTATAAGCCGAGATTTTCAGCCTCTTTTTTGAGGCTGAAAGTGCCCCCCTCGGCTTATACTCGAGTCATCGCTGTCTGCCCGCTCGATCAGCGTGTCGAGCAGACAGACAGCGGCCATTCTATAATTCAAAAGCCGCGCCTCCGGCTCCGCCTTCGCCTGTGATAGGCGGAACACTGAATTTCCCAGCAGCCTGTGTTCCGCCTATCACGGACATCGTATCATCCTCGTACTACGGACGAGGATGATACGATGTCCGTGATAGGCGGAACACAGGCTGCTGGGAAATTCAGTGTTCCGCCTATCACAGGCGAAGGCGGAGGCTTTTGAATTTTACAATGGCCGCCGAGGCGCCGACGAAGAGGGCACGGGACGGAGGCAAGGCAAGGCAAGGCAAGGCACGGGACGGGACGGAGGCAAGGCAAGGCACGACACGGGACGGAGGCAAGGCACGGCGGCAAGGCACGGCACGGGACGGAGGCAAGGAGGCAAGGCACGGGACGGAGGCTCGGGACAAAGGCTCGGGACACAGGTAGGCTGGACACACACACACACACACACACACAGGGATGGATGGAGACACACACACACAGGGATGGATGGATGGAGACACACACACACAGGGATGGATGGATGGATGGATGGAGACACACACACACAGGGATGGATGGATGGATGGACACACACACACACACAGGGATGGATGGACGGACACACAGGGATGGACGGACGGACACACAGGGATGGACGGACACACAGGGATGGACGGACACACACACAGGGATGGACAGGCATGTCTCACCCTCGGCTTATACACGAGTCAATAAGTTTGCCAGTTTTTTTGGGGGTAAATTGGGGGCCTCGGCTTATATTCGGGTCGGCCTATACTCGAGTATATACGGTATGTTTTTTTAGCAAACACCCTGGAGAATACAATGGTGATCGTTGCAACTTTTTAACTCGCATGGTATTTGCGCAGCAATTATTCGAATGCTTTTTTTTGGAAAAAAAAAAAACACAGTAAAGTTAGCCCAATTTTTGCATAATGTGAAAGATGAAGTTACACCGAGTAAATAGATACCTAACATGTCACTCTTCAAAATTGCACAGGCTCGTGGAATGGCGCCAAACGTCGCTACTTAAAAATCCCCATAGGCGACGATTTAATTTTTTTTTACTGGTTATATGTTTTGAGTTACAGAGGAGGTCTAAGGCTAGAATTATAGCTCTCGCTATTACAAGGAATGCAAACAACCCTTGTAATAGGAATATGGCATGACAGGTCCTCTTCACAGTGAGATATGGGGTCAATAAGACCCCGCATCTCACCTCTAAGCTGGGAAGCCTGAAAAAAATAAAAAAGATTCTGGATTTGATCGTATTGGCGAGTCGGTAGAAGTACCGGAGGGCGGCGGGAGGGGGGGGTGTCTATGGCTGGGTATTGCAGGGTATCACCGACTATGGCTGGGTATCTCAGAGTATGGCGTTGCAGAGTATTGCGTTGCAGAGCATTGCAGGATATTGGAGGGTGTTGTAGAGCATTGCAGAGCGTTGCACGGTATTGGCGGGTGTTACAGAGCATTGCAGAGTGTTGCAGGGTATTGGTGGGTGTTGCAGGGTATTGGTGGGTGTTGCAGAGCATTGCAGAGTGTTGCAGAGCATTGCAGAGTGTTGCACGGTATTGGCGGGTGTTGCAGAGCATTGCAGAGTGTTGCAGGGTATTGGTGGGTGTTGCAGAGCATTGCAGAGTGTTGCAGGGTATTGGCGGGTGTTGCAGAGTGTTGCAGGGTATTGCAGAGTGTTGCAGGGTATTGCAGGGTATTGCAGGGTATTGCAGAGTAATGCAGGATATTGCAGAGTATTGCAGAGTAATGCAGGGTATTGCAGGGTATTGCAGAGTATTGGCAGGGAATTCAGGGGTTAATTTTCGGTGAGCAGCGATGTGGGCACTGCAGATGCAGCCCACATCGCTGCTGACACCGATCTCTTCCCCCCTCCGCTGTTCCGATCGGTACAGAGAGGGGGAGGGAGGAACCGGCGTCATAACATGACGCCGGTTTGTTTACAAGTGATCACTCCGTCATTTGACGGAGCGATCACGTGGTAAACGGCCGCTATGAGCGTGATCCGTGACGCGCCGGGTCCACGGATGCCCTCGAGTGCACTCCCCAGGGGGCGCGCGAGAGCGAAATTCTGGGAGGACGTCATATGACGGCCTCCCAGAGTTAAGAAACCGCCCTGTAGCCGTCATTCGGCTATAGGGCGGTTGTTAAGTGGTTAAGTGTGGGCTCTGACTAAGCCATGCAAGGGCATTCACCTTTTTCTCCTTCAATCACTGAGTGATAATTTTTGCTGTGTGCTTATGAAAACTTTCTAGCACAGGGCAACAGATTTTCCTCAATGATTAGATGGTATTTTGCCCCATCCACTTTTCCTTCTATACTGACAAGTGCTTCAGTCTCTTCTGCAGAGAAACCCCCGCCTAACAGGATATTACCACCCCAAATGCTTTACTGTAGGCATGGCGTTTTTTGGGTGGTGAGTAGTACTGGATTCCCGCCAGACATATAGTTTGATGTTGAGACCAAATAATTCAATTTTAGTCCCATCTGACCAGAACACCTTTTTCCATGTGGCCTCAGGATCTTCATGGTGTGTTTTGGCAAAGCTCAGTGGTGACTGCCTGTGGCCTTTCTTGAGTGGCGTTTTTCTTGCAACCCTCCCATGCAAGCCACATTTGTGGATTTGCGATATTGTCACATGCACACAATGACCACTGTCAAATTCCTGCAACTGCTTCATAGGTGCTGTAGGCCTCTTGGTAGCCTCTGACAGTTTCCTCCTGGCTCTTTCATCCCATTTGAAGTGGCATCCTGATCCAGGTAGGGTCTGTGTTGTACCAATGCACTGTGCTTCTATGCATTGATAAAGCCTTGGAATTTCTTTTTTGTATCCATCTTCTGACTTGTGCCTGTCCATGACTTTATCCCGGAGATCTTTTCACAGTGCCTTGCCACCCATAGTTGATGGTTTGCTTCAGTTCCACTACCAGGGACTGGAATGCTCTTTTCATGTTGAGCTAATCAAAATGACCACAGCTGTTCAGTTGAAATTCAAATGACATTCTGTACCATTGCGAAGGCGATTAGCTACACCTGAGTGAGTTTACAAGCCATTTTTAGGTGGGCTCAGTGATTATTTTTTTTAATTTAATTTATTTTTTTTCTGACATGTTGGTGTTATATCTTTCACTTGGATGTTAAAAGTTGCAAATAATACAGATGGATAAAACAAAAACAGTGTCTGTCTTCATTTCAGGCTGCAAAGCAATAAAATGTGAGT